>NC_140170.1:134257881-134840381 GCF_963971535.1 Notolepis coatsorum | reverse complement strand
TGAGAAAAGGAAATAGGGCTAGCAGTCCAACATGTGGAACTTATCCTTAATGTAATTTATTTGTGTGTCTGTGATTCAAATGATGGCCTCACTCAAGATACCGTATATTCTGTGATAATGTCATGTCCATGATGCCATCTGACCTTGTTTCGTATATCTTCAGTATCCACAGTATGCAGACATAAATAAACAATCTGTGTATGTGTGTGTGTGTGTGTGTGTGTCTGTGTGTGTACATGTGTTAAAGTATTTGTTTTCATTCTGTACTGAAGCCAGCTTGCTGTTCTGCTCTACAAAGGAAGGAATGAAACTTCTAAGTTTATCTCCTGTCCTGCCAAAAGTATTGTACAGAATAAATGTAGATTGCAGTGATGTGTGTAAGAGAGAGAGAGAGAGAGAGAGAGAGAGAGAGAGAGAGAGAGAGAGAGAGAGAGAGAGAGAGAGAGAGAGAGAGAGAGAGAGAGATAACTGCGGTGGGGTATCAGCGCTCTGACATCAGGGAGGGTCTCACTACACTGACCACTGGGGTGGTTTTAAGCTATGGCTTCATATACAAATCTGGCACCTGTGCAGGGTGAGCAGTTTGACCTGAAAGTTGTTTCCCATGTAGAAATATTTAATGCCTCACACTTTTTGCAAAACAATATACACTAAACCAGTGTTTCTCAACTGATGGGTCGCGACCCAAAAGTGGGTCGCGGGGCCATTTTGAGTGGGCCGCGGATGTGTGTGAAAAAAATTAAAGAAAGTGAAAAAAAAAAAATTAAAAAAAAATTGATTTTGCACTACCTATCTTTGTGAAAGTGGCTTCTCAGCTCTGGTCCAGCTGAAGACAAAGCAGAGGAACATGACCTCAGAGTTGCTTTGTCTACCATCACCCCAGACTTTGAGACAGGAGCAAACAACATCCCCAGTTATCCCATTAGTTCCCTGGGATGTTACTGTAAGCTAAGAAGTCTGCTAAGAAGGATATATTATTTATTATTATTATTATTATTATTATTATTATTATTATTATTATTATTATTATTATTATTATTATTATTATTATTATTATTATTATTATTATTATTATTATTATTATTATTATTATTATTATTATTATTATTATTATTATTATTATTATTATTATTATTATTATTATTATTATTATTATTATAATTTTATTTCATTGTGTTTTTAGCCCTTTGCACTTTTGTTGCAATCCCAGTTATCCCATTAGTTCCCCCAAACTTACTGTCGGTCTGTTATGTTAAACTAAGAAGTCTGCTAAGAAGCATACATTATTTATTATTATTATTATTATTATTTTATTTCAATGGGTTTTTAGCCCTAGTTGCACTTTTGATGCAACCCGTTATCCCATTAGTTCCCCCAAACTTAGGTCTGTTATGTTACAGTAAGCTAAGAAATCTGCTAAGACAGTCTCTGGAGCGTAACAGTAAGAAGCATTTTGTATGAAAGTATTCTGTACTTCTGTATGACAACTATTAAAGAACTTGAACTTGAACTTGAAGCATATTATTTATTGTTATTCTATTTCATTGGGTTTTTAGCCCTAGTTGCACTTTTGTTGCACTTTTTGTGTTTATTTCATGTTTTTAACAGTGCATGAAAGATTGTGTATTACTGCAAAAAAAATATTTGGAAATAAATCATAGTGGTAAAAAAATTTGGGTCGCGACTTAATGACTAAGGAAAATGTTGGGTCCCGAGGCTAGACCAGTTGAGAACCACTGACTAAACACACTTGTAAACATTAGACACAGAAGTATATCATGATGTCACTTCCTTGCAATTCCAAAGCACTGACTGTCAAATGACCAAGCCTATGAGCCAATTGGTTAAACACATGGTTGCTTAACACTTTCTGTGCCGTTCACGTAGATCTACATTTCTGTGGCCCGACCGTTGAGTGCCGGCAGTACATCAGAGACAAGGTAAGTGATATATATTACCAATCTTGCGTTGATCCGAAAAAAATTTCCCCGTGATTGCAGCCTGTGTGTGTGTGCGTGCCGTTGGCTGCGATAGACGCACGGAGGGGCCGGTTTTCCCCCGTCCCCTTTTGTGCATGCACGAGGAAACAAAATACCGATCTAGCGTTGATTTCAGGATGATTCGATAATCAGGCAAAAAATGTCAACATGATAAATGGATTTTTACTAAAGGGCTGTTTGACAGAGTTCCCTGGGATTACACAGGATCACTCTACAACTATACTCATATTCACCACGGTATAAAACGGAAATGTATGGATGAAAAAATTATCTGTTTTTTGCACGTTGACCGGAAGAAACCCACTGACAATCGACGGCATTATTAGATCCATAGCTATAATATAAAATATAGGTTTAGCTCTACAAACAAGGTGAGCGCTTACATGGGGTTAATGGGTGGCAAGGCCAATGCACTTCCCGGAAGGGGCATGGCACCCAATGTGTTAATTGTAGACACACCAATCCGGTTTAAGCACTATAAAAATGCTTTGGTCTTCAACCAAAATGGAAGGAGAGTGAAGTACACAGAGAATGTGCAAATATACAATACAGTAAATTCACCAAACACTACACAAGACATATGCTGCAGACTGATGAAATTATTATTTATTTCTCTCCATATACCCAAATCAGTCAACATGGAGAATCACAACAAAACATGTCAGAGTTTCCCAGAAATTCTCTGGCGAGATCGAGCTAGGCCAGGGGTCAGCAACCTTTACTATCAAAAGAGCCATTCCCCCCCCCCCCCACGAAATAAAATTCATCTGGAGACGCAAAACCAATTTACCATAAAATGAAGATAACATAGTGTATACCGTTTTATATATAGTTATCCCCTTAAGGCTTAACCTCTTAAGCATCAGGCAAAAACAGGGCAATTTTTGTTTTTGTTTTTGACGACTGCATACCTTTTTTTCAAAACGTAGCTTTATACTTTATACTTAGAGCACATACACGAGTCTGGTCTCTTTTGAAAGGTAACATTCTGAAGTTGCTAAGTCAATAAAGATCTGCTAATGTATTAGAGAAACAGAGGTTTGAACACACTGAAGTAAAAGTTGTGTGTACTCACATTTCTGTTTAGTGGTTGCCTGTTTCAGTCCAGCATAGAGGTAGGAGCTGGAAAACACACACACAGCCTGAAGTCTTATGTAGTACAGGTCCAAATTTGATAAAGATCCCACAGAAAATGAGTGTTTGAGAAAGGTTTTGGTAATGCCATTGGTGCCATTCATTCAGACACGCAAGTCAAAACAATGGACTTCTTCGTCTTCTTGTGTCACCAGCCCGTGTGGGATCTCTTTCGGAGCGGACGCTCATTGGCTACAAATGTTATCAATCATTTTCGCCCATCAGCAGTGATTGGTCAGTTCAGGACCGCTCATTACCGGACGTGGTCATTTGACAGAGCGGCCTATCAAATGACACTCGCTGGATATATCGCCATGTAACTTGAGACCCGAAGCACACAATTGGTTGAGTGTGGTGGCGATCGAAAGGCAGCAAATTCAACTTTCGAACGGTGTATTGGATGATCGGCGAAAAATGCAGCCCGGAGCCAGCAGACGAGCACAAAGCACCCACGGGTGTGACGTAACGTTAAGAGGCTAAAGCAACAGGGTGCCACAACAGAGTGACTGAAGAGCCGCATGCGGCTTCGGAGCCGCGGGTTGCCAACCCCTGAGCTAGGTGAAGAGATAAGGGTCCTCATTCTCGAACGGACATACATGAGATTTCCCAAGGAGTTACAAGGAATTCCTTCGTATTTCGATTTACATATATACATTTACATTTAGTCATTTAGCTGACGCTTTTATCCAAAGCGACTTACAAGTTCTGTACGACAAGTCATCAGGAATGGCACAATTCAGGGCGGCCGGGTAGCACAGCGGACTAAGTGTCTGTCTACCACCGCAGAGACAGTGGGATCGAATCCAGCTGCGGTACCTCCGGCTTGGTCGGCCGTCCATACTGACACAATTGGCAGTGTCAGCAGGTGGGAAAGCCGGTGGGGTTTAGTTTAGTTTAGTTTAGTTTAGTTTATTTGGATCCCCATTAGCCATTGCCACAGGCATAGGCTACTATTACTGGGTGGGGTCCACACAAATCAATACAATACAATCAAATCAATACAATCAATACAATACAATAAATCAATACAATACACCTCAATAACACATACAAATATTATATAATAAAATATCTAAGTTCACCAATCACACATACCCATCTACTCAATCATGTTTCAAGGCATATATGTTCACTTAAAGTACAATACATCTCAATACAACATACAAATATATTAAAAATCTACGTTCACCAACCACACATACCCATCTTCTCAATCACCCACTATGTTTACTTAACTGACAGTACCATTCTTTCTTATATGATTTTTAAGGTGTTTTTTAAATGTCTGTTTTTCTTCAACCCTAGTTAATGCAGGTGGTAAGGAATTCCATGCAGTCATTGCTCTATACATCACAGTCTTTTTCATTGCATTTGTTCTTGGCATCTTTACAGTACATCTTTCCATTGACACGTGCCTGGTGGAGTAACTGTGTCTGTTGATTGTGAATTGCATCTCATCATATAGACAAGCAGGTTTTTTGTTCTTATATATATTTCTAAAAAACATTATAATATTTACATTTAGTCTTTGTTCTACCATTAACCATGACAGTTTTTCATGCATACTGGTCGTTGTAAACAGCGACTCCTACAGTTTGGTCGGGGCGCCTGCACAGCGAGGGAAGGATCTGGGGGAGGTAGTGTGACCCTTCCACACGTTACACTCCCCCAGTGAGAGTCCGCACTGGTAGGGGGTAGAGTGCGCAACGACCAGGAAGGGGATTGGGAATTGGCATAAAGACTAACATTGGGATGGGAGAAAAACGGAAAAAGGAGGGGGAAAAAGATTTAAAAAAAAAGAGGAATGACACAATTCTATCAGCTGAGTAACAATGTTCATCAAAGTGTTGAGTGCTACAGTGTAGGTTAGTATATTAGGCCAAGTGCATGACAGTAAGGTTAGTTAGAATAATTAGGGTTAGAATAATTATTATAATTTTTTCCCCTATTTCAGATAATGGTTGAAGAAGTGCGTCTTTAGTCGACAGTGAAAGATTGGACGGGTTTCGGCTGTCCTAACTGTGGTGGGAAGTTCGTTCCACCATTGTGGGGCAAGGACTGAGAATAGGCGGCTTCTCCTTGATGACCCTCCCGGAGCTCGGATAGGAGTGGGTCTGAGATGGCCAGAAGATGCAGAGCATAGGGGTCTTGAGGGTGTGTAGTTAGAGACAATTGACCGGAGATAGGCGGGAGCGATTCCCTTTGCCGTACTGTATGCAAGTTTGAGGGCCTTGAAGCAGATTCGTGTGGCAATGGGGAGCCAGTGCAGGTCCCTAAGAAGTGGGGTGACATGGGCTGACTTCGGTAGGTTTGAGATCAGGCGGGCCGCTGCATTCTGAATGAGCTGAAGAGGCTTGGTGGCAGTGGCCGGAAGGCCAGCAAGCAGCGTCGAGGCGGGAGATGACTGTTGATTGGACGAGGAGTTGGGTGGCTTCTTTTGTCAGGAAGGGCCGGATCTTTCTGACGTTGCTCAGGAGGAATCTGCAGGTTCTGGTTGCCGCTGCGATGTGAGCAGAGAAGTTCAACTGGTCGTCGAGGACAACACCGAGGTTTTTGGCGGTCGGGGACACGGTCACAGCTGCATTCTCGACTGTGATGGAAAGGTCGGTCAGGAGGGAAGATTTGGCCGGCAGGTGGAGCAATTCTGTTTTGCTTAGGTTCAGTTTGAGGTGGTTGGTCATCATCCAGGCGGCGATGTCGGACAGACAGGCTGAGATCCGCTCAGAGACGTGGATATCTGAGGGAGGGAAGGAGAGGAAGAGTTGAGTATAATCGGCATAGCAATGATACGAGAAGGCATGAGACGTGATAATGTTACCCAGAGATTTAGTGTAGAGGGAGAAGAGAAGGGGTCCTATGACCGAGCCCTGGGGGACACCCGTCCGCAGGGGGTGGGTGGCTGACAGGGCCCTCTCCATGACACTTGGTAGGAGCGGTCATTGAGGTATGATGTCAGCCATGTCAGCGCAGAGCCAGCCACTCCCATTCCTGTGAGGGACGCGAGGAGGATCTGATGGTTGACTGTGTCGAAGGTTGCAGATAGGTCTAGGAGAATCACGACAGAGGAGAGCCCTTTCGCTTTTGCTAAGTGAAGTGCCTCTGTGACCGCAATGAGGGCCGTTTCTGTGGAGTGACCAGTCCTGAAGCCTGACTGATTAGGGTCTAGGAGGTCATTCTGTAAGAGATAAGCAGTAAGTTGGTTGGATACAGCACGTTCAAGTGTTTTAGAAAGGAAGGAGAGAAGAGAGACAGGACGATAGTTGCCTATGACGGTGGGGTTCATGGTTGTTTTTTTTATGATCGGTATGACTCTGGCTTGTTTTAGGGAGGGAGGGACCACCCCAGAGTTGAGGGAGGAGTTGATGGTTGCAGTTAGGAATGGGGGGATGTCTAATGGTCTGGAGGAGTGGATTAGGGTAACTGATCCAACTGGTATGTAGTCGGACGGTTCGACGTTACCAGTGTCAGAGTCTCAGCTTCTGTAATGGGGGAGAAAGATGACAGGGTGAAGGATGAGGTTCTCGATTCATATTTGGAATGGGTGGGGGTTGGGAGAAGCAGCTGTGGATGTTCTCCACTTTTTCTTCAAAGAAGATCGCAAAGTCTTTGGCAGAGAGAGATGAGGGGGGAGGGGGTGGGGGAGGGGGTGGGGGAGAGTGAGGAGGGAGGACATCATAGCATGTAGTTTGCGAAGGTTCTTGGCAGAGGCCTCGAGCAGTAATGGTTTTGGAGAATGTTAACAAGAGGTTGTGATATGTGGCGATGTCAGCAGTGACTTTCTATACTTCCTCTCAGCCGCTCGCAGGACCTGTCTTTGTTCTCTCACTGTATCCGTCAGCCATGGACTGGGTGGGGAACGGCGGGCAGGTTTCTCAACAAGAGGACAGAGCTTGTCGAAGGAGGTTGAGAGGGCTGAGATGAGGGTGGAGGTTGCCGTATCTGGGGAGAGCAGAGAAGGTGTCACTCAAAGGTAGAGTGGATAGTATGTCAGAGGAGAGGGTGGAGGGGGATAGGGAGCGCAGGTTGCGTCTGACTGAGATGGTTTGAGTTGGAGTGAAGGGCTTTCGGTTAAGGATGAGAGTTAGTGAGAAGGATATGAAGGAATGGTCAGATACATGCAGGGGAGTTACCGTGGTGTTACTATTTTACACTTTACTGACACATTTGCACTCTGGTTGGATGTTGTATTGTACTTGTGCTGTATGATGACAATACATTTGAATTAGGGATGTCCAGGGTGGTCAGGTGGCGTAGCGGAGATTGCGCTCGTCACCAATGCAAGAGGCTGCGGTCTCGACTCCCAAAGTCAGCATTGCTTGGGGCTTGGGCTGTATCCTCCCACCTCTTGCAGAGACAAGTCGCATTTCTTTCCTCTCTCCCTAGGCCTTCAAGGCCGTTCCTACCGCCGCCTCTACTGCTCCATGGAGCCCGACGCTGCTATGCTCTGCTTTGTGCCGGTGGCCGGACTATACTCAAATCAACTCTAAATGGATCTAATCAGTGGATTGCATATTTTCTTCAAGAAGCAGAATAAGGCTAACCCTCTCTGCCTATTGGGACATCATAATCAGGCTACCAACTTGAAGACGTGGTCATTTTTGGATTATCGAAGCTTTTAGACTGCAATAAGAAGATTTTGGATCTGTTTACCGCGCACAGGATCTACCAAAATGAACTGATAAGACACTTGGACACTTGGACTAATAATGCATTCAGTCATTTGGACGGAGTTGTTAAAACTCACTCCACTCAAATCAATAGAGTTATATTTCACTCTATTCAAATCAAATTTAAAGTGACGTGGCTGGGATAAATGAGCCAGTCAGTCAGCCAAAACAAATTCCTGGACCAAGGTCGAAACAGGGAGCTGCTGGAGTCGAAGGCCCTCTGGGAGATAAGAGTGGCGAGCGGCTTCCCCACCCGCAATCCCTACCTCCCCCACCCAGGACTTGGCTTGTGCACTCCCCCCCACCTCCCCCCCCCCCCCTTCCTCTGCATTGGCGCTGCACTGTCGGCTGCCTCGTGTGAGGGATCACTCCCCCCCCCCCCCTACAGCCCTGTAACAACCCCAACCCACTCCCCCCTCCTTCCGTAAATGGCGCTGCCTATGACGGCTGCCAGTCTGTTTGCGGTGGTGAATATGCATATGTTTGTCTCAAGGCTCTGTACCATTATTACTATCTAAAATGTAATAATTGTGGAATATTACTGTAATGAGCTGTATGTGTATGATCCAAGCGTCCTATGATCCTCATAGGAGCATAACAGAAAAAAGCATTCCATGTGAAGGTATTCTGTATCTTTGCATGTCAACTAATAAAGAAACTTGAACTTGAACTAACCCGTTTGGCTGGGTTAGGGGGAGGGCAAGTCATGGGTGGGAATCTGGCGTTGTGGACAGCGACTCTTACAGGTCAGGTCTGGGCGCTTGCTCAGCGGAGGCAGGACTTGATGAAGGCAGCGTGACCTCCCACACGTTACACTTCACCAATGAGAGTCCTCACTGCCAGGTGAAAAAAGCGTCACTGGCTGTCGCCGCGCGTGTCGGAGGAAGCGTGCGGATGACTGTAGGGTTCCCTTGTACCGACCAGTAGGAGAACATGCGCACAACAACCAGGTAGGGGAGGGGGGGGAATTGGCACAATGACTAAATTGGGACGGGGAGAAAACAGAGAAAAATCGGAAAAAGAGAGGATTCAATTTTTTTTTTAATAATTAGGGATGTCCCGATCGCATTTTTTTTGCTCCCGATCCCGATCATGTGATTTTTGAGTATCTGCCGATACCGATTTTTCCCGATCCAATCTTTCGGCAATGCATTAAGAAAAAAGAAAAGAAAAAAATCAAGTTGACCCTTAACTCATTCCCTGCCAACAACAAGTTTACTCGTTATTGGGAGCCGACACTTGAATGCCAACAACGAGTATACTTGTTATTTGATCGTTTTTCCTTTTTATTTTAAATTTTTTTATTCAGTATTCATCCAGGGTGTTACCATAGGGAATGAGTCTGAGATCGCCAAAGTGCAATACCGGCCGCATCCAGCTAGGCGGCGGTATCGAGCACCCTTTGTAACCTTGTATCTTGGCCTGTGTAATGGCCAAATGTCTCCAGTCTCACTTTTCCTTGTCGGCCGAGTGGAGAGGTTCTCCCGGTTCCATTGAAGCGCGTCAAATATTCCCGATCCATATGTTGTGGTGGGTTATGCCGTGGACCAAATGGACATCGGATGTACCAGATGGCGATCAAACAATTGGAATATTATTTTTGGTAATAGTAGTAGCATGAAAACTGGTTTTGTTTTGTTGTGATTATCCATGTTGACATGTTGACTGATTTGGGTATATGGAGAGAAATAAATAATCAGCATTGGTCTTGTGTAGTGTTTGGTGAATTGATTGTATATTTGCACATTCTCTGTGTACTTCACTTACAGTAGTACTCTAATCACTGAGAAGTAGAATTGCTAAAAGTGTTTTAGGTTAAGGACACCAGTGTGTAACTGATTCAAACAGATTTAGGTCATATGGTAACAAAATATATATATATATTTTTTTTTAATAAATTTGTGTAGCTATAGTTTTTACAAGGGTGTTTCATTTAGCAAAGGATCTGAGGTGTTCTGCTAATTGGGTGTGTGGTTGTGCAAATTGTGTGAAGTGTTCAAAATCGTGCTTAAGCAATCGGAAAATAACTGTAAGCTATCATTGCGCTCGTCACCAACGCAAGAGACACCGGGTTCGACTCCGGCTGTCGGCGTTGCCTCCGGCTTGGGCAAGCCGTCATACTAATTCAATTGGCAGAATTAGCAGGTGGAAGTCGATGGGTGGTAATCTGGACGTTGTGGACAGCGACTCCTACAGGTCGGTTGGGGACGCCTGCACAGCAGAGACAGAAAATGGCGGGGGTAGTGTGAGCCTCCCACACGTTACACCTCGCCAATGAGAGTCCGTGCTGGCAGGTGAAAAGATGTGACAGGCTGCCTCCTCGTGTACCGGAGGGGACACGTGATGCAAGGCTTCTATCCTCCCTACAACCGGCCAGTGGGGGGCATATGCGAGCAACGTTCAAGACAGGGGAGGGAATAGGGCGGCTGATTGGCGCAGTGGGCAAGGCGCTCGCCACTAACGCAGGAGACGCTGGGTTCGAGCCCAGCTCTCTGTGTTGCTACCGGCTGGCCGGTCGTTCATACTAACACAATTGGCAAGTGTTAGAGGGTGGGAAAGCCGTGGGTGGGGATTGGACGTTGTGGACAGCGACTCCTACAGGTCGGTTTGGTGACGCCGATGCGGCGGAAGCAGGAAGTAGCGGGGGCAGCGTGAGCCTCCCACGCGTTACTCCTCGCCACTAAGAGTTCGAGCTGCTGCGGTGAAAAGATGCGACAGACTGCCTCCTCATGTACCGGAGGCAGGCCCGGACTGGCCATCGGGAGCACCGGGAGTTTTCCCGGTGGCCTAGCCTGCACAGATAAAAAAAATTAAATTATATAAAAAAAAATTATATATTTTTTTATTATAATAATTTATTTATTTTTTTGCCAGGCCATTGTTTCTAGTTGTGGCGGCGGCGCAATAGTTAGATAACCTTAGTGGGTGGGGAACAACCAGGATTTCACTGTCTGCGACAGAGTTGGAGAACTATCTGACTCTCTCTCCCTCACATGGATCTCACACACACACAATGGAGCCGTGCTGCCGCTTTTTTGCAGATGGCACTCAGATGCAGAATAACAGCCAGGCAATGAGCCAGGTAGTGAGGGACTCAGGAGAGATACAGTAGAGCGAAAGTCAATTAACGTTGATGTCAAGATGGACAGTGGAAGAAAGAGAGGGATAAAACAGAAAAACAGAAAAAGAAAGGAGATGCTGCTAAATCCGGCAACATTTATCAAATGTTTTCTTGCACCAAGGTCAAGGAACCAGCAGGTTAGTCAGTGATAAAAATAAACATGTGGATGTTAGCTAGCTAACATTACCATGCAATGCATCATCTCCCCTGTCAAAATCCCAATGTTAAATCTGCCATGAAACAAATAAATAATTGAACCCTTGTATCTGAAAACTAAAGTGTTATACTCTTACCATATTAGGGGACTAAATTGAAAAACGCCATAAAAAGATTATATGTTGAAATAATTTCACACTTTCTTTCCCATAAATATTTTATTCAACTTCAGATTAAAAATGAAATACTCCCACTTTTCTGAAAGGAGTTGTTAAATCTGACATTACAAAAAACAATATGTGGTGGTTATGATTGGGGCTGAAGTTGAATAAACAATTTATGAAAGAGAAAGTAAAAATTATTCCAAGATAATTCAAAGATTACACACCTTTGCCACATATATTGGCTACAAACATAATCACTGCAAAGTTATCAAAAAAATAAGAATCTGATCAGACACAAGGGTTAAGTTGTTGTTCCCTTTCTAATTTCCTCAAAAACATCTAGTCTAGTTAATGTGATCAATATTATTTGACAATTGATGCTTTTTGTTGGAAATTTCAGTCAGTGAGCTCATACTTTGAGCTCATTTTATAGTTAAAATGATTGAGACAACGCAATCTTCTGTCTTCGTTGTGCATGCATGCGTGTGCTCACCACACGCGATACATGTGTCACTATTCTGGCAGTGGCTACTGTTATTATAGTATTGTAATGAAAGGTCTGTTATTTAATGTTTGTGTAAAGGGCTATTTTAACTGTTGATGGGTAGTGCATCAGTAAAGTGAATATGGTATTGTGCTCTTGCTCTGTTTGAATAGGTGGAGAGAGTGGTTAACTGTATTATAATAGTAAATAGAGAAATATGTTGTGCTCTTGCTTTTTTCTTTTTGAAGGTGGAGAGAGTAGCATTGCAAGTGCAACAACAGTTTTATTTGAGGTTAATAACAGTACATTGTACTAAGCAATTGTTGGCTCATTAGTTTGTGATTCACATGCACTAAAATTCACCAGAATGCAGAAAATTAAGTCTTTGTAACAAAAAAGTTCCTGGTGGGGGACCCCCAGACCCCCCGCTTAAAAAGTGGCCTGATTGGGGATATATTCCGCGCTATATCTCCCGGTATGAATTATTTCCCCAGTCCGGCCCTGACCGGAGGGGACACGTGATGCAAGGCTTCTATCCTATTCCTCACTACAACCGACCAGTGGGAGGCATAGTCTAGCAACGTTCAAGACAGGGGCGGGAAGAATTGGATAATACGAAATTGGGTGTGGGAGAAAAAATAGAAAATGGGGAGAAAAAGTGGATAAAAAAAAGACAGGGGAGGGAAGAATTGGCACAATGAAATTGGGATGGGAGAAAAATAGAAAAAGAGGAGAAAAAGTGGATCAAAAAAGAAATTTGCTTGTTGCAGGGCCCCGGATTGACAAAGCAAACACACCCTGGAATGAGAAAACAAATTGTGAAAAACTGATGTGTGGTGGAAATGCTTGAAAAGGTACATCACCAACACATAAAGATGCTTACTGACAAAGTGTTTCACCTTGTAGAAGAAACCTTGCTCAAGTAATGTAAATCTCCAGGGTCTAGTTGAGCTGCGTCGTGGTGAGTTTGGCACAGTGGCTACAGTAGCTTCCCGCTTTACTGTATGTGCAAATTAGCCTAACACAGTATATTTGCATTGGCTTCCTACTGTGATTCTGGGTGAGGTAGAATATAATGTCATATCATATCTTTAGAAACCTGAGAATTTGCTGTTTCATGTCTTGACTTACTTGACTTAAGCCTTTGCACTCCCTGCGGAGCATAGGCCACTGACGATTTATTTCCATGTTGCGCGGTTTTTGGCCTCCTGAACGATGTTGTGCCATCCCAGTCCAGCCTCTTTCATTTCCCCTTCCAAAGAACAGCGCCAGGTGTTTCGAGGCCTGCCGCATTTCCTCTTTCCAGGTGGGTTCCATCGTAGGGCTTGCCAGGTGATGTTTGTGTCTTCCTTTCTCAGGGTATGGCCTATCCACATCCTCTTTCTCTTCTTTATTTCTTCTGGCGGGGGTAGTTGTTTTGTGCGCTCCCACAGGTCCAGATTTGTAATGACATTTGGCCATCTCACTCTTAGAATGTGGCGGAGGCAGGAATTTATGAAGGACTGTACTTTCTGCTTCAGCCCTACGGTTGTCTTCCAGGTCTCCGAGCCATACAGGAGGACTGATTTAACATTGGAGTTAAAGATCCTCAGCTTTGTGTTGGTTTTTATTTCGCGAGACCTCCATACTCGACCAAGTAGGTTGTATGCCATTCTTGCTTTTCCGATTCGCACTCTGATGTCTTCTTCTGTGCCACCCGCTGTATCTACTATGCTCCCAAGGTATGGTGAAGGAGTTAGTTTCTTCGATGGCCTCTCCCTCTAGTTCAATGTTTTGCTGGCACTTTGTGTTGATCTTCATAATCTTGGTTTTTACCCTATTGAACTTCATTCCTAGAGTTGAGGCTGTTTCCTTTAGTTTGTTGGTCTTTTGTTGCATTTGCTGGTGACTGTGTGATAAGAGAGCTATAGGTCATCTGCAAAATCGAGGTCTTCAAGCTGGTGCATCAGTGTCCACTGGATGCCGTTTCTGGCTCCTTCTGTTGTCTTCTTCATGGTCCAATCAATGGCCAGCAGGAACAAGAAGGGGGACAGCAGGCAGCCTTGTCTCACTTCTGTCTTTATCTCGAACGGGTTTGAGGGCTCCCCTCTGTGCAGTACCCTACTTGTCATCCCGTCATATGATCCTCTCATGATGTTGATGTACTTCGGTGGGATTCCATAGTGCTCCATCAGGTGCCACAGACTGGTCCTATCTAGACTGTCAAAGGCCTGTTCGAAATCGATGAAGTTGATGTATAAGGAGCTGTTCCATTCCAGGGACTGTTCGATGATCATCCTCAGTGTGGCGATCTGGTCTATGCATGACCTTTCTTTCCGGAATCCTGCTTGATGGTCTCTGAGGAGCATGTCAACGGCAGTCTTCATCCTATCTAGAATTATCCGGTTGAAGACTTTGCTGGCGGTTGAAAGTAGCGTGATCCCCCGGTAGTTCTTGCATAGTGCAAGGTCCCCTTTCTTTGGTATCTTCACTATGTAGCCTTCTTTCCAATCTTTGGATATCCTTTCTTCTTGCCAAATTTTCCTCATGAGGGGATGGAGTGCTTTGATGCTTGTAGTGATGTCGGTCTTGAATGCTTCACTCGGAATGGTGTCTGGTCCTGCTGCTTTCCCATCTCTCAATTGTTTCATGTCACTGTAGCATTATGAGGTCATATTTTAGGGTTGAAAAGTAAGCAGAAAATGTCTCTTGTGTGCATGCAGGCTCACCCCATTTGCTTGCACCCCATAGTTTGAGAACAACTGGTTTAGCCGTGTGTGTGTGTGTGTGTGTGTGTGTGTGTGTGTGTGTGTGTGTGTGTGTGTGTGTGTGTGTGTGTGTGTGTGTGTGTGTGTGTGCGTGTGTGTGTGTGTGTGTGTTTTTTAAGAGAGAGAGAGAGAGAGAGAGAGAGAGAGAGAGAGAGAGAGAGAGAGAGAGAGAGAGAGAGAGAGAGAGAGAGAGAGGGAGAATTTCTTGAGAGCAGTTACACATTTAAGTCAGAGAGTGGATTTGTGTGTCAGAGAGGCATGTTTCCGTTTATGTCTAAGCCTGCTTTACATTCTCCTGTAAATGTAAATGTAGCAACCTGGAAAATATGCCTATTATCCAGATGTGCTGACTTGCCTTTTATCTCCCCTTTGTGCACAAAGACATGTTGACTAGTTTCCATTGATATTCTCACGAACAATGATGCGAGCTCCTCCTTCTTCTATCGCTGGAATATGGATTATGAACAGGATTACTGGACCATACTCTATCAGTCTTTTCCCTGTGTGACTAGTTGGCGACCAGCAGGGGGCGGTGGCAGGCAGAGAGTGTCGGAGAGAGATGGAAGGAAATATATGGAAGCGGAAGAGGAGAGACGCTCTCTTCTGCTTGGGATGTTGCTGTGAACGGTCGCAGCTGCGACGGGAGGTGCTTTGGAATAGCCCCGTTAAAGAACCCCCAGAGAGCCCCGCCGGAGCGAGCGACGGGTTATCATAGGAGTATCCGTGATAGTGCGTGAGTAAGAGAGACTGAGCCACGGGACTGACGTCCATAGTTGTCGGGTTACAGTAGCAGTGTGGCGGTATAATTAGCGTGCGGCTAACGGCTATATCGACTCCAGTGCAACCCTAGCGCGAGGCGCTGAAGAAGACCGGTGGTATAGTCGACCACGTTGCGCCACAGTATAATCGTGTAGCAGGTGGGCTGTTTGGGACCCAGAGTGTAGCTTCAGTGTGAGTGAGGGCGAGGTTATATATGCGCGCCGTCGACTCTGCACCGGCTGTTTACAACCGTTCTGCACCGGCTGACTTCAGGCCAACACGGGAGATCGTCCCGACCGGCAGAGGTCGCCAACACCCAGCACACGCTCTCAGCTCACTACTGCCCCTGCTCCAGCCCCGCCTGCTAGCACCCGCGACGAGAGCGTTCAACGCCATCTTGCCACCCGGACGGTGGTGGTGCGGCGCGGCCGCCATTTTGGGTTGAGTACAATTGAGCATCAATGCTCCGGAGCTATTACACAGTACACAGTGTGGTGCAGCCTGCGGGCGAAGTTAACGTTGCTTAATACAGTTCCTAAGGGGTACCCCAATAACAATACATGCCGGCATTAGCATAGGGCTTTTGTAAGGTATTTGTGGGCCCACCTTTTGATTTCTGTTCATTTTCTTTGAGTGTGATAACGGGTTTGTTCTTTAATAATATTTTCCCATCTGGTTAACCTTTTCCCTGGGGGGAAGTTACAGACCTGGTACATTATAAATAAGGCCTAGAGAGGTATTATTCTTGCCGTATAATTAAAGCCTTTTGGAGGTATTATACAGGGTGAAGACCCAGACGTGGGCGATGAGTCAAACACATTGAAGTATATTATCCCTGATATTAACCCAGAGGTGGGTGTATAATATACGTGTTTATGAGGTATGGAGTTACCAACGGTACTATAGTGGGACTTCAGTCCATTTGGGCACTAGTAGTAAATCATTGTAACTGACCAGTATCAATAACATTAAAGAATTAGATGGGAGCTCTGTGTGCGTGTCTATCCATGAGCCGTTTAACAACTCTTTTGGTGTGGGTAACGTTAACATAATTAACCCCTTCCTATTCCACCTTTCCCTTTTCATTGTAAGGTTTCTAGGGTCATTGAGGGAGGGTACTGCTTGCGGGGGGAACCCAGGGTATTTTTTTGCAATTCAGTCACTAGGTGTGGGAGGGTTTAAGGAGCCACCGGGGGAAGTGGGAGCGTGTTGGGGAGTACTGCTGACCGCCCTGCTGCAGGGGAGGAAGACCAGAGTACCAGACCAGGTTGGTAAATCCAGGGCCCCATCCACTCACACTACCAGCCTCCAGTCGACGCTCCAGGCCCAAAGACGAGGGTGCAGTCAGACGGAGCTCTACTGTGTCCAGCTACCTTGTGACTGCCAGCAACCGTTCCCACGAAGCAGGGATAATCCACCCTGCTACATAAAGGAGGGAGGGGGGCTTGTTAATATAAGGGCCCCATATTTGATCTTGAAACGGGCCCCCTGAACATTAAGACAAGAATAAGAATAAGAAGAATAAAAAGTCCTCTCTGAACACCATGCTCTCTGTCTGGTTTAATTCAATGGCTATCTCTTCCGAAGACAAGAAATGGCACAGGTAATTTAAGACGTCTCGGCCCCATCGGTCATCACCAGTCAAGTGAAACCGAGACTCTCGCTGTAAATGTATGTGTCAAGATGGCAGGTATTCTGGGGGCAGCAGGTCAGTGGTACAACACCAACTAAAGCCTCTGCAGCTCAAATAACTACACATAACACACAACTACGTGCTTCTCAGAGCTGAGTGTGTCGTGAGCCAAAGGTATCAATAGCCATTGCTGTCTTCACCGAGTCCTGACCTGGACTGGAATGTATACACTGAACACATTTACATTAATTTGAGCAAGATTTATTTTTGTCACATACTATGTGTACAATGTACAGTATATTGCTAATATGATCTGGAAAACAGATCTGGAAAAACAGTGTCAAACCATCATATATATAGATAGACAGATAGATAGATAGATAGATAGATAGATAGATAGATAGATAGTTTCAAGTTCAAGTTTCAAGTTTCTTTAATAGTTGTCATACAGAAGTACAGAATACTTTTATACAAAATGCTTCTTACTGTTACACTCCAGAGACTGTGCAAGACAAGATAAGTATGAAATAAAATAACATAGTATAGCATGTAAATTAGATAGATAGATAGATAGATAGATAGATAGATAGATAGATAGATAGATAGATAGATAGATAGATAGATAGATAGATAGATAGATAGATAGATAGATAGATAGATAGATAGATAGATAGATAGATAGATAGATAGATAGATAGATAGATAGATAGATAGATAGATAGATAGATAGATAGATAGATAGATAGATAGATAGATAGATAGATAGATAGATAGATAGATAGATAGATAGATAGATAGATAGATAGATAGATAGATAGATAGATAGATAGATAGATAGATAGATAGATAGATAATGGAATCGTATCAATAAAATCGTATCAATTCCCATCCCTATGTATAATTATGTCTTCCTACTGTACACCGCATTCCAGGCCTCGCTATGCATTACATGGAGCCATGGTTCCAGTCTGTGCCTGATACGCCCCTCAACCATCTGACAATTAGTAGATACGGTCTATGATATATGTACCAGCAAAGTGATCATAACTAAGCTTCTATTAATTATGAGAATATTTTGAAGACACCATGTACAGCAGTGGTCACCAACCTTTTTAAGCCCAAGATCACTTTTTTTTTTTTGGTGAAGGCAAGATCTACCTATTGAAGCGTTGAGAGAAAAAGACAGCCAAGATTGTACTTTAAACTAAATGACTTTTATTTGCCTGTATTCTAATTACATGCAATGCTTTGGTCCAACATTAAAACGTCAAAGTAGAACTATTATGTACTTTCTCAGTCAGTGCTAATTGCAGTCATCTTATGCAGCATCACTTTTCACATCAAAACAAAAGTAGAACTGTAATGTGGACTTTCTCATATTATTAACATTGACAAACATATTTACAATTATCATTTTATAAAGTAGAACTGTAATGTTTACTTTCTCAGTCAGTGCTAATTGCAGCATCACTTTTCACATCAAAACAAAAGTAGAACTGTAATGTGTACTTTCTCAGTCAGTGCTAAGTGCAGTCAGTGCTAAGTGCAGTCAGTGCTAAGTGCAGCATCATTTTCACATCAAAACAAAAGTAGAACTGTATGTGTACTTTCTCAGTCAGTGCTAAGTGCAGCATCACTTTTCACATCAAAACAAAGGTAGAACTGTAATGTGGACTCTCAGGGTAAGATCTAAAAAAAAAAAATGTATGTTTTGTATTTTGTATTATTATTATTTTCATGGAAAGATCTACAGGGACAGTCTCAAAGATCGACCAGTCGATCAAGATCGACGGGTTGGTGACCACTGATGTACAGGGTGGATGTTCTGTACATGGCGTCCCCCATATAGACCAGACAGTTTGATGAATCATTTGATGTTTGACTCCACCCAAGGCATCCGGGTCAGTCGGCACCATTGTAACGATGTGACAACGTCACCTCAAACTTCGATGACCCAAGGGAGATTCGAACACGGGTCTCCCACACCGCGTGCAACAGCACAGACCGCTATACCAAGAGGTGAATTCACTGCTTTGTAACGTGTCTATGCGTCTTTTGAGGATGAGAGTGAGTTTAACCCATAGCACCGCTACTCACCCCAGCCCTTCGGGACTGCGCTTCACGATACCATCCGTTACATATGTACCATGGACCAAGCAGAGTACTCTACCGAGTTGTACTTATCTAAATATCACATACACATAACATGACGTACTATCACAATTTGAATGTTTGAATGTTTGAATATGCATTTAGTAATATGACCGTTCATTGTCTGTGAAAGATATAAAACGAATGTTCCATCTTCTGCTCTCTCTCTCTCTTACCCTCTTACTCCACTCTTACACTCTCTCCTCACCCTTACCACATTTCTCTCTTTAATACTTATGTACGTTTTGATACTACTAACTAAATGGACCCATTATATATATATTGTAATAAACGATTTTATTGAATTACAGGATATTGTCTCGTTATCTTTGATATTGATATTTTCAATCAGCCATCATAATTCCTACCTCTCAGACCACAAAGTGAATTCTACCAGAGAACACATCCTTACATAGATAGGTTTCCGACTGAATGCGGTGAGATTTCTATAAACTCATATGTATTCATTTAACACTTAAAATCATTGGTAAACAAACGTAGTGCTGAAAATATACACTTTGACTGCTGTTTTCATTGGGTTAGGGTCTTTAAAAAAAACTCTACATTAACACATTGGGTGCCACGCCCCCTTCCGGGAAGTGCATAGGCCTTGCCGCCCATTAACCCCATGTAAGCGCTCACCTTGGCCCTCATGCATCAACGTGTTCTACGCACAGATCTGTGCTTACCCTGTGCGTACGATCATTTCTAAGCAAAGAGTGGGATTCATCAACTTCAACTTGAACTTGACTTCGTGCGTACATCTACGCACAGGTCAGACCTGGCGTACCTAGCGCCCAGTGGTAGAATATATTATTACAACAAGGAAATGAGCTTCTGTGCATAATAACACTGGCACGTTCTGTACGAACCGTAGTTCATTATAGTTCATTGTAAAATAGCAACAGTAGTGTAATTATGGTCAAAACCCTATAAATAGCATTTGGAATAATAGATCTTTCTCTCAGAATGAATGCAGCATGGTTTATATAGCGTTATCGGAATATACGGGGTGTAGGCTACTGACTGACTGCGCTCCGCGTAGCTTGATTGATTGATTGATTGAAAAGTTTATTAACAGATTGCAGAATGGGTACAGTACAGTACAGCTCAGTACATACAATTGTTAATTGGGGATGCAGACCAACTTCCGTCATGTTTACATCAGGGTCCCCCATTTCCAATTCATCATAAATCATAAAGCTCAACTCGTTATTATTCTGCGCAGACCGCAGAAACACGGGAACGGTTTGATTATATTTAAAAGGCTTTACGTTAAACGAAACAAGTGGAACTTCGAAGCTGTAAGCAGAATACAAGGCATATGAATATAGTGTTCTTCCCCCTTTTTACTGTATAAGAAAGAATAGACAACGCATTGCAATGACACTATAGTGGACAGACTATGTATATGATGGGATTCAAGTTCGCGTTTTTGTTGCTCATAGGCATGCTGTCAGAGTATGATATCTTAATCAAACATTCTAGAACATTTGTCGTCACAGATCATGTCCTAATAGAACATAGGCTATGGCATGGATCGTGATATTTTGTGGACTGTTATTATTACTGTACACCGGTACCACCCATTGCGACAACAGCCTTGTGAGTCCCGCACACACACATGATGGAATTCAAGTTCATGTATTGAAAGGCAGGCTATCATACATGCAGTGAGATTCATTGTTCTTGTATATGCTCTCGTATTATATTGTTTATATAGGCTACCCAATACTGACATCAAAATAGATTGTAGTATGCCTCTAGAAATCATATGCAGCAGGTAGAAGATTGACGGGGGATCCATCGCGATTTGGAATCAAATTGAGGAGAACTTTAATCCCTGGGGTATTAATCAAACAACACGGGAAAAGGCAGTCATATTCCAGCGCGGTCTTTATTAGCCGACAACAAAATAGATGCATCTAAAAATCATATAGCCAATCGAACACAACTAATAAAGGCATTCATATTACAGCACGGTTATAATGACACACAACCAACGCCAAACAGTGGTCAACGAACGGTCTTTATTAGTATTTTGAGCTGTCCAGGCAGAATTGCAGCAATGGTCTTAGGGAGCCGTTGATATCTGACATCACCGTTTACAAGTCCGCCTTTTATTTATCCCACAATACGCGATAGTGTCTTCTTGGTTCGACAGCAGTGAATTCTCCGTGGAGAATCCGTCATCGGGTCCGTCATCATTTTCATGACCATATATGGATAATCATGCACGAGCATTGACGGTAGAACAAAGTGGTATTCATCAACACGGAGGACCATAGAGCCTGCGTACGCACGTGTGATGAATGCCGACTTCCCTGTGCGTGCGCTAGTTCTACATTCCGTGCTTACGTGTGGAAGTAGGTCAAGTTCTACGTCCACGTTGATGCATGAGGGCCCTTGTTTGTAGAGCTAAACCTATATTTTATATTATAGCTATGGATCTAATAACGCCGTCGATTGTCAGTGGGTTTCTTCCGGTCAACTTGCAAAAAACCTTTTTCAGCTATACATTTCCGTTTTATACCGTGGTGAATATGAGTATAGTGGTAGAGTGATCCTGTGTAATTCCAGGGAACTCCGTCAAAACAGCCCTTTAGTCAAATTCACTTATCACGTTGCCATTTTTCGCCTGATTATCGAATCATCCTGAAATCAACGCTAGATTATTGGTATTATGTTTCCTCGTGCAGGCATGAAAGGGGGGTTGGAGCGCACCTCCGTGCTGTGATCACTGCCAACGGGACACAGCACACACACATACACACAGACACAGAGCGATCGCGGGGAAAAAAATATCGGATCAACCTGTTCTCTGGTGTACTGCAAAAAGAATAATCCAATTATCTGATCGCCCTTCCAGATATCCACAGCGATCCTGTCTCCGACGTTATCCGGCATTGCACATGAACGGGCGGGCAGGGTCAGTTGTCCAAGCCATCCCTACAAGCCCTTGTTTTGCCAGAGTGTTTAGAACCCGCCCCCACGCTGCAACTCGGTAGAGAAAAGAAACTACATTGTTTCAAATGGAATGCAATAGCGGCCGCAAGGCGTTAGGCGGCGGTATTGGCCATCTGCACATTCAGTACAGCATGCACAAGGTGCCTCGATAGCGAATAAAAGGAAAACCGAGACAAAAACGTAGATCTACGTTTCCGGCACTCAACCGCTGGGCCACAGAAACGTAAATCTACGTGAACGGCAACCAATGTGTTAATTAATATGGACTGTATTGATCGATTTATGGGGTGATATGAATCTCGGCCCTGTACCGGGCCCGTCGGGCTTAACCCTTTCTGTGCCAAACCGGGTTTCGAATCCAACCGTTGAGTGCCAAAACCAGAGATTTCTCTGGGTTTGATCCTTTTCTCTTTTTTCGATTTCCCCATTCTAAACACTCGCGCAGACCTGCCCGTGTCTCTCTGGCACCGCTGCCTACTGTACGTAAAAATTGCAATGATGATCGAATCCCGACAGGTGGCAGTAACGCCTATTGAACTGGGTCTCTAAGGCAGGGGTGTCAAACTCATTTTCACAGAGGGCCACATGAGCATTATGGTTGCCCTCAAAGGGCCAAAGACCGTATAAATGTTAATGTAATGTAAAATAAATGTAGCTACTCATTTACATATTGTTAAACATGTTGTTTCTGTATTTATTACTTATTCAATTTATACATATTGCATATGCATTTGCATAGATGTAAAAATATATGTTAGCTTATGTTATTTTAACAAATTATTTTAGTTTATCAGAACCCCATATTACTCCATTAATCAATGATCAAACCATTCAAGTAAATAACAAAGAAGAAGATCATCAAATACAAGCTATGACATTAAGTTTGTTCAAAACCTTTTTGTCACAGTCAAGATGGGCAGAACTAACAACTGAGCTGCAAAGAACACGTGGGACAGATGTAGCAGATGTTACAAAAACAAATGGCTGCACACAACATTGCATAGGCCATACATCCAACTAATGGAAGATAGTTTAATTAACTTTAATTAACAGATTGCAGAATGGGTACAGTACAGTACAGCTCAATACACACAATTGTTAACTCTTTCAGTGCCACTCACGAGATTTCTCGTGTTTTTTATAGGTGGTTGCTAGCCACTCACGAGATTTCTCGGAATTATTATTATTTTTTTTTTTTGCGATCTGAAAAATTATTGCATCACCCGAGCCTACCCGAGTATTGCCGAGCTGCGCCGGTGATCACTGTGGAAAAAAGCGCCCCCTGTCGTCTCCCAGATGACATAAGTGATTTTGGAATGGACTCAATGAAAATGAATGGGGAAAAAAATCCGGTACTCCACATTTTCCAGTTCACTGATCCAGCCGGGGTTACTAGAGTTCATTCTGGAGCCTCAGATCCCCGCGGATCATGGAGATCCACTGTGTCGCGTTGGATCCATACACGTATCGATTTTTTCGAATGGTGATCAGGAATTGGAATATACCAGTTGGATACCATCTGATGTCAGGTAAGGACTCTATGTTATCAGTGGTAGGATATTCAGAGTAAGTTTGATGAAGTTATAAGCTGTTTTGTGAAATGTCTTCTTTCGGTTTCAATGTAAAACTCCGAGAGGAAATCAACGAGGCGATTATCCGCGCGCGGCCGTAATGTGCGTGCGTGCACGTATAATATTGATCATCTAGCGTTTATTTGAAAACGATTCATAAAAAGGCCGACGAATATCAACGTTGTGGAATATTCCACTAAAAGACGATTTTCATAGAATGCTCCAGAATGAGCTGTTTTTTATATCAAAACGGGGGCTTTTCTAACTGCTCTGAAACGGCAACGACGCGATAAAAAAACAATCTGCCTTCACAGCACTGTCTGGAAAATAGTCTTTGATAATGCGATGGGCAGATTAGACACATAGCCATAATTTAAAACATAGATTAGGCGATATTAACGTTAACATTGGCGCGGATGGTGGCATTCAAGCGGTAAAATGGAAAACCAGGCGTGGCACTGAAAGAGTTAAGGGGATGCAGACCAGAGAAAGACTTTTGACTTGTTTACATCAGGGTCCACCATTTTCAATTCGTAATGAAATTGCTATTATGTGTCTGCATGAACACACAACTGTAACTGTACTAAAAAATAACAAAATAAGGGTTGTCTCAGTTCACAACTATATTGGTCAAGTTTTGGGTGGGACTTGTTTGCGTCCCTACAGCTTCTTATTCAATTGAGCGAGATGCTCAGTTATGTCACACAGCCAGTTTGCATCTGACAGTTCAGACAATATTTCTTCAACCCTTTGTTACCTATTCCGCCTGGATCTTTTTTGTATTTTGGGCTGTAAAATTGTCAAAGAATGTCTGAGGAGTAAGTGCTTTTGGCTTTTTTCCTTTGTTACTTCATCAATACCTCAGATGTTCAACATACATGTATGTGTAAGAATGTGTAATAACTAAGGCTGTCAAAGTTAAAGCTTTATTAATGCATTAACCCACAATTATTTTAACACCGCTATTTTTTAACCCAAGATTAATGTTTAAAAAAGAAAAAAAAAAAATGTATCAGAGCTCTTGGGGGGCCACATCAAATGACGTGGCGGGCCACATTTGGCCCGCGGGCCATGAGTTTGACACCTATGCTCTAAGGTGTCTCTCTCTCTGTGCCTGGCTGCAGGAATCCCCTCCCCCTCAAAGTGAATCAGAACACAGCCAGAGATTTGCTTGCCTGAAACCTATTGTTTCCCATATTATAGCCATGCCCAATGCACATAAGTAATTGCGATCGCGATGGAACTACTGGGATTATTCATTTTGGAGTACCTTCTGACTAAGGTAAGGTCTATTTTAGGTCTATTTTACCGAACATAGAAACATGCTTTTGTATTGATCACAGCGTTGTATTTTACCGAACCTAAAACATGCTTTTGGTAATGATCGCAGCTTCATGAAACAACAAGTCAAGTCAAGTCAAGAGTTTTATTTGTCACGGCATACGAGTATACAATGAAATGCGGGTGGTCTTGATGATTTTGTGAAGAAACATCTATATATGGTATATACCTTTGATTTGGAAATAATATAGGTTTCAGACGAGCAACCCGAACGATTAGCGCATATGCATATAACACGTCATATCTTGCGATCTAGAAAAAAAGACTGGATTCTTTTGAAAAGGGGCGATGTTTAGCATGGAATAGCGCACAAACTTAAGTATGTAGAAATTAACTGGTTTGTCAGTGTTGGACTATAACCAGTGCCTGTCAAATGAGCCATACTATTGTCTCCATAGCTATAATATAGAATATACGATGGGTCCGCAAACATCGTGAAAATGGTCAATAATGCTGGCGCCATTGAGTAAAGATGGGAAAACAGCATGGCGGTCAATGAGTTAATGAGTGCCCTTCTAGTGGAGAAAACGCGATGCAGCGCCCTATAAGGTACTTTTTCAACCGTCTAATCTTAACCTTCCCTTTAGGTGCCCTTCCAATGGAAAGGGGTGCTGTTATGAAAATAATCCAGTCCCCACAGTCTTCCTAAACTTACTAGGGCAGACTTTCTCAAACTGGGTGTCATGTACTTTTTTTGTCAAGTACTGCATGATCGTCTGGTATAACAGCATCACGGTCCATCCTCCAGCCTCCTTAAAATCGCCTCAAAGATAATTGGCAAATCCTTCAACCAAACATTTTTGGAAAGTTACACTACAAATATGTTAACACATTGAGTGCCAACGACGAGATTAGTCGTGCTAACTCGCCATGCGTTGAGTGCCAATGACGAGTTTTCTCGTCTTTTAATCGTTATTTCTTTTATTAGCGATATCCATTAATTTTTCATCCATCCAGCCTGACGTTATCATTGTGAATGGGTCTGAGCTCGAAAAGGGCAAATACCGCCACCTATCGTCTCCCGGATGGTAATGCACATCATTGGATTGGATTGGCTGGGGTTGTGCATCAGAAAGTCCGGTCCGGGGTTTTCCCATCTCGGGCAAGCAGTATCGTGTTACCAGATTGTGTTTCGGACTATAACGTTGGATCAATAAACGCGATCAATATTTGGAATGACGATCAGGAATTGGATTAATCTTTTTGCAGAACATCTGATGTGAGGTACGGACTCTATTTTACCAGTATTGGGTTAATCAGATGTTTTTTTCTCAGCCATCGCAGCGTGTCTGTGTGTGTGTGTGTGTGTGTGTGTGTGTGTGTGTGTGTGTGTGTGTGTGTGTGTGTGTATGACATTAGCACTGACCAGCCCGCTTCTCTAGCATGCATAAGTACACATATACTATCGATAATCTAGCGTTTATTTGAAAACGATTCATAAATCAGCCGAAAAATGACAATGTGTTTTGTGTATTCCACTAAAGAGCTATTATCGTGGAATGTCTCTGGAATTACTAGAACTCTCCAAAACTATACTCGTATTCAAAACGGTATAAAACGGTAATGTACTGTACCAATGAAAAAACAATCCGTTTCGTACATGTTGACTGCAAGCAAGTCATTGATACGCGAGGGGTGTTTTAGACCCATAGCCATAATTTAAGATATAGTTTAAGCCTTCACAAATTTCCCCGACCTCCCATTGACTTCAACGCTGGCACGGAACGGCCATATATGGTCAAAGGGGCGTGGCACTCAATGTGATGGGGGTGTAAAAAGTACCCAGAAATTATACTCAAGTGAGAGTATGGGTACCGTCTCAAAATATTACTCAAGTAAAAGTCAGAGTATCTGGCTAAAAACACACTTGAGTAAAAGTCAAAAGTTTCTACTTTTAAATGTACTTAACTAGTAAAAAGTTAAAGTAAAAACTTTTTTTTATTGCAAGGGATAGACCAGGGGTCTCAAACTCCTTCCATCGTGGGCCAAGTTTTCATTTGATATGAAATTATTCTTCTGATAGCAGGTGTTTAATCAAAGATCCCCACTTTCTAATCTTGCACAAGGACCAATCAGCATGGGTATGGGCGGGTTAATTTTCCATTGATGGGGATTTGATTGGCTGTTTTTAAATAAAGTGCGGCCGCAGGATTAATAACGTTAACGTTAGTTCAGCCAGAGAAACTAATATACTAATTAAAATAGTTGGACCTCCGAGATTTGTACTTTGTACTTAGTAGGTCTGCATTTTAAATGTAAGGAGTAAAAAGTATGTATTTTTTTCTCTGAAATGTAATTGAGTAAAAGTATACAAGTATACATTAAATTAAAAAAAATTGTAAACTGCATTACTGTCACTGTTTTTCTCTTTTTTCCCCCTTTACAGTTCTCCTCAGATAAAGAGGTTAGATGCTTACAGTCTACATGTCCTAATAGACCTGTCTCGAAGGAGGGGGGAGGGAGGGGGAAAATGGGGGGGGGGGGACTCTGTTCATTGAAAACTGTGTAAAACTAACAAATGCTAATAAAACAAAATATATATAAAAAAAGAAAAAGTATACAAACCTAATAATACTCGAGTAAAGTACAAATCCGCAAAAACAGTATATTAAGTATTGTAACGAAGTACAATTACTCAAGTACTTTACACCCCTGAGAATGGCCAATAACATCATAGAACACAGAATACAAGCGAAGCTGCTACCCTCACATAGGCACCCCCAAGTGGAAACTGAAATGATTCAAAAACGAATTTGTGCCACATTCAATAAGCCTACGTAAAAAGTAAGATAGCAATGTGGTTGCAACTTACACAGGACAGTGCAATACAAAAGGGCTGTACAATATGAAATAACCTTGGACGTATGTGCCACATCAAAACGAATAACGTTGGTTGGGAGGGAAGGGGTTAATTACATTGTTTCTCTGATGTCTTGTCTTATGTTTTATCTTTTGTAAAGCAATACTATGTGTTCCGACAAAAAACACATTTCTGTACCAACAGAGAATTTGGTTGTTAACACTTTCCGTGACAGCAGGGGGAGCCGAAAATAGCGCTTGAGTGCCAGCGCTGTAGTCAATGGAGGGCGATCACATTTGCGAACGCATAAACTATATCTTAAATTATGGCTATGTGTCTAATACACCCGTCGCTTATCAATGACTTGTTTGCAGTCAACATTGTCGAAACAGATTGTTTTTTAATTCGTTCATTTCCATTTTATACCATTTTGAAAAACGCTCGTTTTTTGAAACTTCCAGAAAAAAAATTATTCTGCAGGAATCGCGCTTTACTGTAATACACAAAACACATCATCGTCATTTTTCGGCCTATTTATGAATCGTTTTCAAATAAACGCTAGATTATCGATAGTATATGTGTACTTATGCACGCTAGAGAAGCGGGCTGAAAAATCGATTATCTTATTTCCTGATCAGCACACACACACTCACATATGGGACACGCTGAGATATAGGTGAAAAGAGCTCTGATTATCCCAAGACTGGTCAAATAGATTCCTTACCTCAGATCAGATGTTCTCCAAAAAGATTATTCCAATTCCTGATCGCCATTCCAAATATCGATCGCGTTTATTGATCCAACGCTGGGTACTGGAAATACCGATTCCACGCTGTTCTGAGGGTGGGCAATGAGTGGAATCCTCTCCGGTTACATGCCTGACAAGTAAAATGTGTAATCCGGACTGGCACTCAACGCATGGCATGAACTAAGGAGATTTCTCGTGGCTGGCACTCAAAATGTTAAGTTTGATGCCACGCATATTCATGTCCGGGGCCAAACGCTCTGCCTCCGACAGCAGGAGATACTAGGAGCGACACATAAACAGTTTGTTATGACTCAGATCTATTAAAACAACAAGGCACTGAGGCATGGAGAAAAGACCAGAGCCTCAGCCAATGCTTAGCCCCGGAAACTGTTTATTGGAAAGTCGATAGGTCACGACTTAACAACCGAATAAAGAATGATCTTATCTTATCTTATCTTATCTTGTCATATCTGTGGTTATACTTTGAATTATTATGGATTGCCTAACCTACATAATCTTAATCTTATTCAAGGATAAAGACTATTTCACCACATGACGCATCACAGCTTTCTGTGTGTTGATGGGGCCCCATGTCGTGCAGTAGGTGCCCTTTTTTTTCTTTACACACACATACACACACACACACACACACACACACACACACACACACACACACACACACACACACACACACACACACACACACACACACACACACACACACACACACACACACACACACACACACACACACACACACACAATGCTGACTTACCAGGTTGCTGTTTGTGTTGTTGCTGTCATCTTCAGGCATGGGCAGATAGACAGCCAGAGCCACACAGTTAGCAAAGATAGCCAGCAGGATGATGATCTCAAACGGTCTGGAAGTCAACACTATAGGAAGTTTGACGGGAGCCAAACCATGGATGCCATCATCTGAACAACAGTAGTTATGCTGTACGGCAAGTATTGAGTTGTCTGTGCTAGCTATGTTCTGAGATCATATACCTTCTCATTCCTCATCCGTTTCACCAACCTCTTTCTCACCCTATTCCAGGGTTTTCAGCCTCTTGTGTTTATTCAGATACATTTAAAGAAAGTACACAACCCATCATAAGCCAAAACAACAATAGGTGTCATATACAGTACTGTACATCATGTTACGAGACAGTCCAACTCTTTTTGAGAAATAATTTTCCAGGACATTTCCAGGGATGTTCTTGACAATCCATGATAGCACTTGGTCACAAATGGTGATACAATTAACCGGTAGGCCTAGTATTGACAGATTTAATCCCAGTTTTATTCCTCCTTTTTTAATGATGAAGTGTCTCACTTTCATTATAGGTGACTGCTACACTCATCACTGCTAACTGTACAATAAGGTAATCTGGCCTCCTCTTGATGTTAGATGTGACCAACACTCAACAAACAAACAAACAAACAAACAAACAAACAAACAAACAAACAAACAAACAAACAAACAAACAAACAAACACCAACACATTCTGTCTGAATTGTGACAGCTACAATACTCACTCCAAACACTGGCTTATACTCTAGGTCCCTCATATGAACTAAACATATCTAAAAGGAGAGACACCTTTCTGACAGAAAGTGTCACAAACCATGTGCCACACCCAACAAGTGGTGCAAATTCATCACTCACTCAGCTCAGAATACTGTAATACCTCATAAATTACGTTTTTGTAATTTAATAGGGAGGTAGCACTGAGCTTGTCAAATGCCATGGCGGGCCAAAACAAAGAAGGGCCCCAAATTGGGCGCCACTGTTAACTACACAAAATACACACCTAGAGTTACATAGACATTCTGAGTGAGGGGCTAAAATACAATTACAAATATCCAGGACAACATAGACTTTTATTCCCCAGTATATTTGGTCATTTTAGTAAATTTGCCAGGTTTTCGATTTCTGGAAATCTAGTCTCCGAATGTCCAGGTTTTCCAGGACGAGTGAGAACCCTGGACAGTATGGTAGATCAACCGGCCATGATCTTTTTTTCACAACCCAAAACTGTGTTTCCATTTCTGTCAAGGGACATCCCCATATAGCTTGTGCTCTAAAACAGCACTGCCAACAATGGAGATGATAGACAACATGATGACCTATTTCTGCAGACACCATGTGGGAAGCTGAAATGCGAAGTTTGAAGTTAATACGGTCAGTGTAGCACATTATCGGATAACATCACAGGCTATAGGCTACTTTATTCTTGGAGGTGCAAAGGTCATTATGAGCAGATCGTACCGGTATCCTATTGTATGCTCAGAGACAGTAGGCTATCCTGTATTTAGAAATAACACATTTGGAAGCAAATCCAAAATAAGCATTGCATTGATAATTGATTTAGTAATTAAATGCTGTGTTCAGGCTTGAACCTACCAACACCATGAGGCCACATTCTACCTAGCTTAACATATCTGTTTTTAGCTAGTGACGTGGGAAGACAGCTGTCCATCCCCTAGAAATATCACCAGGCTGCCTCAACAAACTCATATTATACAGCTCTAAAAACATCCATCAGCGCCTCAGAAGATTACAAGAAGAAATACAAGATTGCCATTTTGGCAGCCAAATTCATTATCCCTGACCAAATAAAAAGGCGTGTGTGTAGCTACGTTACTTAGCTCACTTAGCAGGAAAGGGGTGGGGCCACTCAAGATCAACAAACAGTGTTTATTTCTCATATAATTCCACTCATTGTAGAATCACGTCAGGTAGTTCTGGCACTACATAACGGATGTGACACTATCACCGTACAGCCAATGGCCTTTGGTACAGCGTGATGAACGTCTGACATCCATGCAACTCAACTGCAACTCAACTGAAAAACAGACCCTGAGCCGATATGCCAGGCCAAACAGATCGGGTATCTGGCACCGTGAATCAAGCTCCTTCTAGTCAATATGTCACTTTCTAGGCATATGCTTTCAACTTTAGTACCGGCTCATTTTCATAAGCTAATGCCACGATTCTCTCAGTAACAATGCATCTTTAAAGCTACATTATGGAAGATTGGCACCCTGGCCTGCACAGTGTTTAAACATGGAGGATAAGAGAAAACAACAACAACAACAACAACAACAACAACAACAACAACAACAACAACAACAACAACAACAAAAAGACATTTCGTCAAGCAAGGTAACTCTGGGTACTGTTTTCAATGTGTGTGTTTCACATTTTATGCTATAAGAATGAGACCGTCGGCTCTTTTGTGGCACTGGTCATGCCCTACCACCAGGAGAGCTCGTATGGGCAATTTCACTATTTTTCATGCATCAATGTTGGAAGGGTTTATCTTTCAGGTGTCTGCAGGTGTCTGCGGAAATAGGGTCTCTCTCTCTCTGAAAAATGTGGCCCAACTCCATGATTTAACTTGGTAAAGAAGCTATATTTTTTATGAAGAAGTTTCATAGTGCAGGGTTAACCTGTGATCATGATATAACCACAAATGTCTCATTTGACCCATGTCTGAAACCGAAGTTTCATATTAATATATATCCACTCTGATGTCTATTCGCAGCAGCACAAGCATGAGAACAGTGCCTGAGGTACCTACTGTATTGTAATGCTGTTCTTCAACATGGCCTACAGACTCCATCTTGCCACATCTGACAACCGTTTAGCAGTTCAACAACAACAAAAAACAAAGTCTGAACCAGGCTACAAGATGGAGTGCCATCAATACTCAATATTTGCAACACCTTAAGAACCCACTCCTTTGTTCAGGTTGTTCAGTAGTTGCACTGATCTTAAGAGTGGTTTGATCCTAAGAGTGGTCTGTTTGGGTTGATTTATGTAAATGCACTGACAACTTCTTCACTGTAGGCTACAACATGGCCCTATACATATATATATATATATTTTTTAGAATCTAAACCTCAATGTGTCAATGCCTGCTGAGCACAAAACCTGATTAACTCCAGAAGTGAAATGATAGTTTGTCCATGTAATCCAACCATCTCTCTTGCCCAGTCACCCTTGACCCTTGAAGGATACTTCCACTCCACGATGTTGATGCAGGCCTTGCGGATCGGGTTCTTCAGCGTCAGGATGAAGAGGGAACGCGCCGGACGAGGGTTGCCCCCCGTGGCCATAAGCTTCTTCAGCTTCTCCTTTTGCTTCCTCTTCAGAGTTTCCTCGTCCATGATATATGACGACAGCGGGGTATTGTTACTGTCCGCCATTGTGGCTCAAACGGGAGTGTTTGGACCAAAGAGGAGGTAGGTCGCCTAGATAGTAGCTTGAGACAAATTATTCGGTACTCCAAAAGCTTTGTCCAATGTTGATTTAAAATCGCGGCTCCTTCTTGGTCCAAGTCCGTGTTCCCTCACTCAGTCATCGGTCACCAGTCATTACCTCTCTCCTCCATCTGTCTCCCCTGTCCTGTTGCTTGCTCTGTCACGCTTGTACTGCTGGCCTGACTGATCTCTCTCTCTTTCTCACCCCCTCACTTTCTCGCCCCCTCTCTTCCTGGAGTGACAGGCCTCTGCCCCTTTTGTAAGGTATTGAGTTTGAGTGAACAGTTGGCCAGGGAAGAGAATAAATATAGACAATGACCATGATTCCCATGGGGAGGGGTGACAGGAGGGGACATTAGCACAGATATTTTAGTTGGGGGGGGGGGGGGGGGGGCTTTGGGTGTGGGGGAGGCTCTGGGTTGGTGCATGGTTTACGGGGCAAGGGGGTCGCACGCAGAGTGGTTGGTGGAGCATTTATAGGCCTGTGGTATGCATACTCTTTGACTATGATTGGATTGGTGACCCTCCATTGGCTATCAGCTTCTCTCCTGTCTTCGGGCATTGGCTGCACTATGGACAGTTTTGATTGGTCTCAACAGACTTGCTTTTGACAACAGGCGCCATTCTTTATGTTGCTTCTCACTTTGCACATATGGGGGTTTAAGTTACTGTAATATAATGAAGGTTGATGGGAAATGTGTCAGTGATTGATTCATAGTTAAATATATATCAACAGTTTGTTAAACAGGAGTTTGACACATGAAACACAGGCTATTTATGGAACTGTATTAAGCTCTTATCATGCCAAGTGCTTTATGTAATATGATATGTTTTTGTGGTCCAGTAGGCTACGTGTTGTAAAAGTTGCTCCTAAACACAAAAGAATAGAAGCTGCAATGAAATGGCCCCGGAATAGTTCTAGTATAGTAGTAGTAGTAGTAGTAGTAGTAGTAGTAGTAGTAGTAGTAGTAGTAGTAGTAGTAGTAGTAGTAGTAGTAGTAGTAGTATAAAGAACACACTGTGTTTGAAAAACAAAAACACAATACAAAACATCTCTTTATTTGTTGTTTTGTAACTTCAGTAATACTATTTTTTTTCGTGGTATCAGCAGCCAGATTGAGACAATTTTCAGTGGTCCAAAATAGAGTTTCATTCTAAAACAATTTGAAATATGTGAGAAAACAGAAAACAGTTCTTATATGTTCAATGCTCTTGCAATTACTTCTGGCATGAAAGTAAAATGTGGGAAAGCATTGAATGTAATGTCTATTGTAAGACATCTGCTTAAGATAGTAAACATTGTACTCTTTCAGATGTGAATTCTAACTTATAGTGGTAAATAAAAATGGTATAGACGGTTTCACTGGAATTCTTGGGAATAGTTTGGTATATGTATATCTATATATCTATATTATATCCTGTCAGTTATTGCATTAGCCAACATTGCAACAGGAAATAAACCTGGGTCCATTTAGACTGTTTATTTATATAAATCTATAGCTTTCGATAGCATCATCAAAGATTCAGTATAATGAAAATCCTGTTTTTCAATCTTATTGAAATTATTTTAACAGAAGGTATGTTCATGTAAAGTTACCCAAAATGTTAGAACTGTTGTTCTAGAACTGTTGATGATGACTGAAAATTATGACTAAAACCCTTTGATATTTATCCCCCTGTATATCAACAAAATCAAGCCATTTCAGATATCCAATCGGCTTCCTCTGAAATTGTGCATAATACACATGGTTATACACTCTAATTATAATCAGTCACATCTAGCTGCTGCTCTGATTGTTCCCTCAGTCACATGTAGCTGAGTGGTGCTCACCATCAGTGTAGACAGTGTAGTCGTATCAAGCATCTATATAGTGTCTAGTGAACAGAAGGCCACACCCCTTCAGCCTGCTGAGAGTCGGCTGTGCTCAGAGAGGATGACCTAAAACACTTATAACAAAGAGAATTATACTTCTGAAGTTCTGAAATGATAGTTATGACATTAACATTCCACAATAAGCTATTTGTGACTGAATTAAAACGTCATTGTACTGGATCTTTATGTAATAAATATTAGGAAACAATTTGTTTTTCAAAACGGATAAAGCATTTTTGAATTAAACCCTTGAAGCAAGATGTGTCTGTAAAGTTAAACATTTGTATGAACTTTGCATCCAAATATACAGTACAGTAGTGCTTATTACAATGAATAATCTACACAGGAAAACATTCTAGCTATCACAGGCTATCAAAAAAGTCTTTCACCAAACTCCTACTCTGAGAACTCTCTCCTGCTCCTCCTAACACCCAGAACCCTCAGACTCGCCACAGTCCAGGCCAGGCGAGGAAGAGGAGGAGTCGAGGTGGGAGTTAGGTGACTCTCCATCACTTGTCCCTGAGTCCTCCAACCTATAGCTGCTGGTGTCGAGGTTGTTTTCTGGCTGCCCCTTCCCCTCAACCAGACTCTGCAAATACTTTATATAACGAATGGCAGCTCTCAGAGTCTCAACTTTGCTCAAACGCTTCTCACTGGCGGCTCCCGGGAGGTGGTCTCTCAGTTTGGCGTAGCCCTGGTTCACGCACTTTACCCTCTGACGCTCACGCTCATTGCGCTTCTGGATGAACGCCGGCTCGAAGGGACACTCGTAGACGCCGAAGCGGCCGTGGTGGAAGGGGGACAGGTAGGGAAGGAGGCTGGGGCCATGGCCCCGGAAGGAGCCCTCGTAGAGGCTCAGGCCAGCAGGGTCCATGCTAGAAGGGTAGAGAATGAAGGGCACGGTGTGGGCCAGAGAGTCTGTTGCCGTGTGGTGGTGGAGGTGGTGGTGGTGGGCATGGGTGCGATCCTCCGTGTGACCACTGGAAGGAGACAGGCTGTATGTCAGAGTGCCGGCCCGGTTCAGGTAGGTGGGGCGATGGTCCACAAATGAATGGGAGAAGGTCGCACTCATCGCAGAGGGAACAGGGGTTGGAGAAACGATTACAGTAAAGACTCAGGAATCCACAGTTTTTCTACTCCCTTTTCTTGTGGAATCCACCTTTCAGGCGAACCCTCTAGGTTGACAGAGGAACGAGGTGGAGTTTCATCATCAAACGCTCGTGTTCCTCTCAGTGATCTGTGGAAGAATGAGGCAGGATAAGATGTTAGAGCAGAGTTAATTGAGAGAGCTTAATTTCAAACAGAGGAGTTTTTGGAGAGTTTTAAAAGATGAAAAGAGAACAGTCTCAGCTTCAGATTAGAGGCACGGAACTCTTAAATGCTTTATTTGCCATCTCCTATCCTTTCCTCTTTAGTCTCCCTCACTTACAAAGCATATTTGAAACTCATACTGAACTTTGAAACCTCAAACTTCAGCTGAATACTGATGTGACCTCATCAGGCCAGGTCTTTGTACTTAAAAGTAAAATTAAACACAAGAATCAATCACACATGAAAGGGTTAAAGCAGAGGGCAGAGGTGTAATTTCCCTCAATAATCTTTAAGTATGTTTTAATCTCTCTCCTCCCTCTCCTCCTCTCCTTCCCTCCCTCCTTTACAGAGGTGACATAGCTGGCTGCCGCACAGAGAGACTGGAGGAATTCCCCCATTTACTCCGAGTGTTAAGTTTCCTAAAGCAGCGGCTATATGCCTGCAAAGAGGCTGCGGCTTAGTAGAAAGCAGGTCATATTTTATGGACCGTTTTGACAAATTTTGACATTTGTCTATTGCTGCTGTTGGGCAAAAAGCCTTGTATGTCCAAAAGGACAAACCTTTGGCATTAAGAAAACAATTTAGTTTTCAGATTGACAACATATGTTTCTGAAGTTCTACATTGGGTCTTAAGTGGTGATTCATCTGACCTTAGGGGTCATGACACTTGCTCACAACACAAAGAAACATGTCAACTTTCATTCCAGTGAAAACCTGAAAAATACTAAATTTGGTATGTAAAAACATTTTCGCCTGTATTTCAGCGATGAATACAAGATTTATTGTGAAATAGTTTCACTCTGTATCTTTCACACAGCCTGTTATGCATGGTAAAGCAAGACTACACAAGATAATTGTATAATAACATAATAACGTTGGAAACCATATACTATAATGGAATACATCTAAATTTGGGAAAGTATAATTCAGTTTCTTTGTTTAATCATTCATTTGGATTTGTTAAGGTTGATGTTGCTCATGCCACCAGGACATTTCTTCACCCACACCTGAGGGTGGAAGTCGGTCATTGGAATAAGTTCTGTGATTCTGTATAAACGGTTTGAGAGAGAGAGAGAGAGAAGAGAGAGAGAGAGAGAGAGAGAGAGAGAGAGAGAGAGAGAGAGAGAGAGAGAGAGAGAGAGAGAGAGAGAGAGAGAGAGAGAGAGAGAGAGAGAGAGAGTAACAGCAACATGTTTGACATATATTATGTGGCATCAAATGGCCATAAAACTAATAATAACATAACTTTCAGTATATTAAAGATCCATACAGTATAATATGATTAATACCATGATGACACGCTAAATTAATTCACATCCCATACTGTACACTCTTTACATTACCTCCAGATATCCACGTTCAAGTGAGTTCCACAACAAGAATAAGTACCAGACCTCCTGGCGCTTGAGCTGGAGATGTTGGATCTCTGAACCCAGCCTAAGTGGCACTGGGCTGAGGAGCTGAGGGAAGTCCTGGGTGCTGTGTGGTGGTTGTGGTTGTAGAGAGTGAGGATAGATAACGAAGAGTGTGGCAGGCAAGATGGGGGATGTCAGGTCTTTACCTGCTCTTCCCCCTGGATGCTCCGCCTCTCAGGTAATGGGTGGGAAGACGAGATGTTTAGGTAAATGACAGCATAACATGGAGCTTGTTCACTTCTATGCTTCATACTGTGAATATCAGGTGGATAGACAGTGATTGTCAAATCTTAAAATGTACAGTACAAGCATATTTATATTAAGTGTTAAGTCAAAGTATTGCAAGAACATTTTCATTGTAAAGAATTAATGCTATTTTTTATGAAAGACAACATTTGTTTGACATTACCCTTTAGGAGTTTAGCATTTTAATCCAAAGTGATTTACAAGACGTATGAATGGTTTAGAATAGATTAATGTGTCACTAACATTGCAAGCATCCTGAAAGAAGGAATGTAGGGAACACAATTACTTCTTCTAGGCCTTGGAAAGATTCTATGTAAGGTTCCTTTCGAAAGAACGCCCTGCTTACATGAAAGATTTCAAAGATATGATATGTTGACATTATATTTACATTTACATTTAGTCATTTAGCTGACGCTTTTATCCAAAGCGACTTACAAGTTCTGTAATGTCATGCATGAGATGCATAGTAGAGCAGCTATATAATTATTTTCCAAAGTGATTGAATTGTCCTTTTGGATTTCATTGTATTTTTATGACTCAATTGTACTCAATTGTATGTAAAGAGGGTAGTACAGTATACCATCAATAGACAGTATGTCTCTGAATGTGAATGCATTTTAATAGGCAGGTCTGGAGCATCAAAGAGCTGCATCCTGCAATGACTGTTTGCCATTTCCTCTTCCTAATCCCTCACTCCTTCCAGATGAAACAGCTGTCTTGGCTCTGGTGGAGCCCCTCTTCAGAGGGACACACGCCCTTCCTCCCTGACCCTATCATCACACAAGCCATTTCTTAAAAAACGTTTCCACATATTGATTATTGTTTAGCAACTTTGTCTTTGCATGTTGCCCTTTTATCTGAGTCATTCTCTCATAAACTATCTTTTTATTTATATTTTTATAAAAGACAGTATAATGTATGATGTATAATATAAATGGCTGGCAAATTATTTGTATTGATAACTGCACTTTACTAGTACTATTACCCAATACTACAGTCAGTTCACATGCATCATTTGTACAGTTGTGGATTGTAGGCAATACCAGAATGTGTACCAGAGAGGTACAACTTGTGTTTTTACTAGTGGTGGGACTCGATTAAATTTGTATCGAATTAATTCAAGACTATAGTTAATTAATCTAAATTAATCACATTTTAAACGCATATCAATATTTGATGCGAAAAGCAAAAATTTTCAATTCAAATGGATTTTGGTATACGAGTGAATCAATGGATATATATTATACATACATTTAACTCTTTAATTGCCAAACCCGAGATAAATCAGGTTAACTCGTTTGAATTGTCCTTTTGGATTTCATTGTATTTTTATGACTCAATTGTACTCAATTGTATGTAAAGAGGGTAGTACAGTATACCATCAATAGACATAGTTGGCTGCCAGATCTCGGGTTTTGGTCATTTATTCTTTTATTCAATATTTTTATTCATTATCCATCCACTGACCTCGGTGTTGCCATAGGAAAGGATTTTGAGATCGCCAAAGTGCAATACCGGCCGCATCCTGCCAGATGGCAGTTACTGGCCATCAAAGCATAAAAAAACGACCCCCCCCCCCCCCCCCCCCCGCCCTTTCATGCATTCATGATGAAACATAATACCTATTATATACATTTGATTTGGAAATAGTAGCGTGTCCAGGCAAGAAACGCCAGCGCTTATAGTAGAATTCACGTTTGCGCCCTATAAGGCGCTTCTCAGGAATGATCCCGGATCACTCTGAAATTATACTTATATTCACCACGGGATAACACGCAAACGTATACATGAAAATATTTTCTCTTTTTTGCATCTTGGATGGAAGAAAGTCACTGTCAAATGACCATAGTATTGTCCCCATAGCTATAATATAGAATATAGATATAGCTCTCCAAACATAGTGACGCACAGTGAAAATATGTAATGGAAACCTGGCACGTTAGCTACAAGGCCAAGACTAATAGCTGGCACTGAATGAGTTAAGCAGCTAAATCTTGTTTATTAGCTACTACACAGACCAACAGTCAGATCAATGCAATTTTTAACAAAGCGCAGCAATTTTAGGAATAATATATATATATATACAGCGCAAAGGACCTTCCGAAGTTTCTTACACAATAAAGAAAAATCTATTTGAGTGTTAATGAAATAGAGTAACAGAGGTTTGAACACACTGAACTAAGTAAAGGTTTTGTGTACTCACATTTCTCTTTAGTGGTTGCCAGATGCCTGTTTATAAGTTCCAGCTGAGAGGTAGGAGCTGGAAAACATAACGGTACCATAGCCTGAAGTCTTACAGGTCCAAAGTTTATAAAAATGTGTAGTGTGCAGGGCGGCTAGGTGGTGTAGTGGGCAAGTCACTCGCCACCAGTGTGGAGACGCTAGGATTCGCGTGTTCGAATCCAGCTCTCCACATTGTTTTCAGTTTAGCTGGTCGTCCGCAGTAATACACATTGGCCGTATTACGGGGAGGGAAAACTGAAGGGTGGGGATCGAACGTTGTGAACAAGCGACTCCTACAAGTCGGTTGGTGCGCCTGCGCAGTAGAATCAGGAAGTGTCGGGGGCAGCGTGAGCCTCCCACGCGTTACTCCTCGACACTGAGAGATCGAGCTGCGCAGGTGAAAAGATGCGACTGCTGTTACCTCAAGTACCGGAGGGGACTTGTGCTATGTATGACTTAGTCCACATTGCAGCCGGCTTGTGGGAGGCAAGAAACAGCGTTCGTGACAGGGGAGGGTTGAATTGGATGATACGAAATTGGGATGGGAGAAAATATAGAAAAAATGGGAGAAAAAGTGGATAAAAAAAAAAAAAAAAATGTGTAGTGTGTGTGTGGCTCTGTGTATATGCATGCATGCGCGTAAACCATCTGTATGCGGGAAACGGAACTGAACGCAGTGAGTGTGTGTGTGTGTGTGTTTGTGTGTGTGTGTGTTTTGTGTGTGTGTGTGTGTGTGTGTGCGTGCGTGCGCGCGCGCGCGCGCGTGTGTGTCAGATATGGCTACAACCGCTTCTGTCTCTTTCTGGGTCTGTTTGAATATCAGTCCTCTGTACAGTATATACAGTAAACCCAGTCAGACAGACAGACACACGCACACACACATGCACACACACAGACAGAGAGAGACACACAACACACTTAAAAGACCCCAGACATCAATCATCACCGCATGACGGGTGGTGTGGGTCGGAGTGCCCAGCCCCTCAAAACAACATTGATATCCTCTTCAACTTGCCGCTCGCCTCTCTTCCTCCAAACATAGAGGCGCTGGAAGAGGACCCTCAGTCATCTAGGTTCCTCAGATTGACATTCTGACACATCAAATAATTCCCATTTCTATTAACAACTAATGTTAAAGGGCAACTATCACAAACAAACTATCAGAAAACACAATGACTTGAGTTTATAAGCACTCTTCCAGATACTAAAATCCCAGTTAAGATTGTAGGTGAGATTTGGTATTTATATCTTCACAGATCACAAGTATGCCCGTATATATGAGTGTGTGTTTGTGTAAGAGAAAGATAGATAGATAAAATATATTTGTGGTGTGTGTGTGGCTCTGTGTATATGCATGCATGCGCGCAAACCATCTGTATGCGGGAAACGGAACTTTCACAGACTGCAGAACAGCATAATGTGCTTACATTCCTCCGTATCCCAGCTAATATTGATGTATCCCATATTGCCTCATATTTGGGGTTCTCTTTGTCGGTATACAAGTTATCATGGATATTGTAATTGGGATATGATATTCACTTCACTCCATATAACCTATAAGAGTATCCTGAATATTATTGAAATATCGACATGAATGTAAACACACACGATGGTTCTTCATCTTTCAAACGTCTTTCAATGTAGGGTGCTCAACATCTTTCTCGACTGAAACCATACTAGAGCATGAACGGTACCAATCATGAAGATGAATTTGTTTGTTTGAATTTACAAGCCTTTTTCCTTCAAATGGACCAACTGGTGTTATCAGTAATCTGTAATGGATTACATTTTGAAAGTAACTTTCTCTAAACCCTGCAATTAAAGCTGAGACATAACCCAGGAATGAGAGAGAATGAGGCGTGGATGAGGACCTGTCACATGTGTGGACCTCGACTATAATCGGAATTCAACAGATACAGGAAATGTTACAAACTTGACAGGTGATTTCCTTAGATGCTAAGAGCCATGTGTCACGTTGCCTTTAAGCGTGTGTCAGGGAGGAGAGGCAAAAACAGGCGAAGAGCTCATCTGTTTTGGTTAAATGCTTTGAAGGGGGGCAAGGGCGATGCGAGGGACGTCTGTCAGCGCCGCCGGATGTGAAAACAAGGATCCGCTCATCAGGAGGAACAAGACTAAACACAATACGAGTTGGATCAGAGCCACCGCGGCCCGCACACAGATACATGCATACGCATCTGAATGTTGAGCTTGAGAGACGTCTTTGGCCAGCAATATAGAGACATTTTAGTTTCCAATCTTTCAATTTCAAAAGGTAAATGATGTTAATGTTGCTTCGTGGTGGAATTTCCCTTTAATGTTTTAGGTGGTGTTCCTCTTTAAGAGTCACATGTGTATCTCTAATGTATATGCCATGGTTCCCTTTTTTCTCTCTTCATTTCAGTAATTCCTTTCTCTCTGTGCCTCCCTCCCTCCCTCTGTCTGTCTGTCTGTCTGTCTGTCTGTCTGTCTGTCTGTCTGTCTGTCTGTCTGTCTGTCTGTCTGTCTGTCTGTCTGTCTGTCTGTCTGTCTGTCTGTCTCTCTCTCTCTCTCTCTCTCTCTCTCTCTCTCTCTCTCTCTCTCTCTCTCTCTCTCTCTCTCTATCTCTCTCTCTCTGTCTCTCTCTAAGCCCCTCCTCCCTTTCTCTCTCTCTCTGTCTCTCTCTCTCACTCCTTCTCTCTCCCTCCTTCTCTCTCCCTCTCTCCCCTCTCTCTAGTGTGGTGTAATGTGAGGAGTCATTCAGGGTGAGATCAGGATGGCCGTGGGGCTGCTGCTGAAGTCATCACTGTCATCTGATGGTGTGGAAATACGGCGCTGACAGCTCCACGGCATAACACACACACACACACACACACACACACACACACACACACACACACACACACACACACACACACACACACACACACACACACACACACACACACAAATATATTTAGACACACACACACACACACACACACACACACACACACACACACACACACACACACACACACACACACACACACACACACACACACACACACACACAAATATATTTAGACACACACACACACACACACACACACACACACACACACACACACATAGACACACACACACGTATATATAGACACACACACACACACACACACACACACGTATACATTGACACACACATTTTATACACATTAATCTGAGAACACGAACTTGCACACATATACACACAGACACACACATGTGCGTGTGTGTTTATCTCTCTCTCCCCTGTTCTTCCTGTGCAGGTGTCTGGGTCTGGCTGGAAGTAGAGACCAGGTGTGTGTTTTAGAGGAAGCGATGACTTGTTCCATGAACATCACACAATCACACCCGTGATCACACACATACTGTACATGCACACGCACATGCATACAGAGATTCATGCACATCATATCATAGCCATATGTCTGTGACAAAGTGTAAACAAATTGAAGTATCAAACTGGCCTCCCAGACTGCAGCACCACCACCTCAGAGTCTCCAACACAGAACATGAGTGGAGTTGTGTGCTACAAATGCTGATGGATTCTGCAAATGCGGATACAGAAATAGCCTTTTTAAAAAATTTTAACAATACACAAATTTAAATATCAACAATTGTTATCTCAACAGATATTTTCAATAATACATTTAGAGACACATTCTATTCCTGTTGTCAGCAGTAGGCTACTTCTGGCTTGGTCAGTGTGTGGCCAAGTTCAGCTCCAACTCCATAGTGAAGTTTGCGGACGACACAGTGGTGGTGGGGCTGATCTCGGACAACGATGAGAAGGCCTACCGGGAGGAGGTTGAGGTACTGGAACGCTGGTGCCAGGACAACAGCCTGCTCCTGAACATTGTTAAACCAAGGAGCTGATCGTGGATTTTAGGAGGAGACAGCAGGAGACACAGGGTGAGCAGCTTCAAGTACCTGGGGGTCCACATCTCAGAGGACCTGACATGGACAACACACATATATAGACTCAGACTTCATTGTACATATGTCTATACCGAACACTGTGACCTCATTTTCTTCTTCTAAATTCATGCTATATTATGTTATTATGTTATTTGATACTATCTTGTCTAGCACAGTCTCTGGAGCGTAACAGTAAGAAGCATTTTGTATGAAAGTATTCTGTACTTCTGTATGACAACTATTAAAGAACTTGAACTCGAACTTGAGTCGTAAAAAAGGCGAAGCAGCGCCTCTACCACCTGAGACAGTTAAGGAAGTTCAGAGTATCTGGGAAGATACTCTAGTCCTTCTACTCCGGAGCTGTAGAGAGCATCTTGACTGGAAACATCACTGCCTGGTATGGAAACAGCACGGCACAGGACAAGAAGGCCCTACAGGGAGTGGTGCGCTCAGCCGAGCGTACCACAGGTATTGCACTACCAACCCTGCAGGTCCTATACAACAAGAGGTGCAAATCCAGAGCCTGCAGGATAATGAAAGACCCTCAACACCCCAACAACAGCCTGTTCATGCTGCTGCTGTCAGGCAAACGCCTGCGAACACCAGTAACTAGGACAGAGAGACTTCGGCTCAGCTTCTTCCCCCAGGCCATCAGAGCCTTGAATACTGAACTCTCCACGCACAAGCACACATGAGCACACACACAACACACACACTGTACACGCTCACACACTAGCAGCCACTTTAACATGAGCACACACACACTCATGCTGCACACGCTCACACACTTGTTTTGTATTTTATTTTTTTATTATTTTTTAAACAAACATATAAACAAACATGACAACACACGATAAGATATACAAGCATTAATTGTCAGGGCACATCCAATGAGATCACCTTTTAGTTAGTTGTCTTATATAAGATATACCCATAATACCTGTTATCTAAAAAAAAAACCTACACACATATGCTCAGCTCGAACCCCCCCCTCCCGGACCCCACCTTGAGAAGTACCTCCACTATCCCTCGCACCTAACCAGACACTACCATTATAAGCTAGCTTTTATTCTCTCCACCACTTCTAACCACATTGACATTTTGGATTCATTGAGACCCAGAATTCTTGCTGTAGATATTTCATGGTAAATTACATCGAGATATGTAAGAAACCAAACTTTACGGCACATTTTTTCCGGTTGAAACCAGCGTGATGCGATCAGCTTTTTGGCTACTGTGATACCCGATAAAACCAATCTCTTTAGCTGTGGATTCACTGCAAACTCAAAAACATCATTCAACAGCAATACCGAGGGGTGTACAGGTATATTCCAAGATACGAGTTTTGATATTTGTTGGGTCACATCTTTCCAGAATGCCTTAACTGGTGAGCAGTCCCAATACATGTGCATAAATGTCCCTTCGTCCCCATTTGTACATTGGGTGCATTTGGAATCTTGTTTGAGCCCCATTCGGCACAGTCTTATAGGAGTCAAGTATGTCCTGTGAATATAGTTAAGATTGATTTGTTGATGATCCGGGTTCCTTGATGTAAGTCGGACATTTGCCCAGGCTCCTTGCCAATCAAAGTCATTTTCCAGGTCTGGTATATCCCTCCTCCAGACAGAGTCAAGTTGGAGGGTTTCATACGAGGACGTTAGTAATTGATGATAAAATTCTGAAACAAAACCTCTCGATGTCTCTCTTGAGTAGAAGAATTTGTGGTATCTGTGGTGTTCAATTGGTCTGTCTAATGGAACACTGTGAGACTTCAAACATAGCTCTAACTGTTTGTGAAAAAGCCATGTGGACTTGGTGAGATTAAATTTTTTGCGTATTTCTTTATCACTACAAAAACCCTGTTTGTTAAAAACATCCCCTAATGAGTGTATGCCTTGCTCTTCCCATATAGGGAATCTTATAGGTCGTTTTCCAATTAAGAGAGCATTGTTATTGAATAAGGGAGTATGATTGTGCCATTCTTGTGGGTTAGGATTTTTTTTTTGTGATTTACGCCATATCCGGATCGCATGAGTAATTATGGGGCCAAATTTTCGTTCACAGTGCTTGATTGGTAGTTTAGTGTATGCTATGTCCTTCAGTCTATGTGGGGCTACTATGTTTTCTTCTATTTTTCTCCAAGATGCTAATGCTTGGGAGTCAAACCATGTTGTCAATGGACTTAATGAGTACGCCTTAAAATATAGGAAAAAATCTGGAAATGCCATGCCACCATCTGCTTTATTTCTCTGTGCGGTGGATCTTTTTATACGTGGTGGTTTGTTATTCCAAATAAATTTGTATGTGGAGGAGTGTAATCTTTTCCAGTAACCCTCTGGAGGGGGTAACGGTAGCATTGAACAGAAGAAGTTGATTTTAGGTAGTACATCCATCTTAACTATTGATATCCGTGCTTGTACTGTGTTTTTAAGTTTTGCCCATCTATCAAGGTCGTCTTTGATTTTGTTTTGGATTTTTGTGTAGTTGTGCTTCACCGTTTGTCTTATGGTAGGGAATATTTCCACTCCCAAGCATCTGAAATGTTTTACCATCGGTATCTGTCCTGGGAGGGTTGTATCTTTTTTTGCAGGGGTGTTAAGTGGAAGGAAAGCCGACTTCGGCCAATTTATCTTAAATCCCGATAAATCACCAAAGTCCTCAATCAACTTGAGCAGATGAGGCAATGTGGTGTTGGGGTTTTTCATGAACAATATTACATCGTCCGCATATACATTTTTTTTTGTTGTGTGCCCTTGATTACGATAGGTTCTATGGATTGGGATTGTCTTATATATTGTGCTAAAGGCTCTAATGATAGATTGAACAGTCCGGGACTAAGAGGACAACCCTGTCTGGCAGAGCGTGATACCGGAAATATTTCAGAGATGATTGTGCCTGTTGTAATCATGGCCGATGGGTCTTTGTATAATACTTTAATCATATCGATGAATCCTTTTCCTAACTGCTCACACACTTATGGTCACTTTACAGAAGGAAAGGTCACTTTAAGAATAGTATAGTATAGCTTGAGATTGTAAAATATAGCATTGTATAGCAGTGTACATAAAGACCCAGTGCCTCATCCGTAGCTAAAAGTGTATTGCACTACCACAGGACCTAGCCTGTCCTACCATGCTCTGTAAATAACTCATGTACAGATACCGATATGCCCTACTTTGTTACTTGTTATTGCACAATGTCGTTCTATTGGATTCTTATTATATATTACTATTGTAATTATGCACATCGTTGCGGGCAAGACCCCCCGCATTTCATTGTACACTTGTATGCCGTGACAAATAAAACTCTTGTATCTTGTATCTTGTATCTTGTCAGTCGTTGTTAAGTAGTATTGGTTATTATTATTGTATTCATGTTCTGAATTATATTATTATATTATTATTATTATTATTATTATTATTATTATTATTATTATTATTATTATTATTATTATTATTATTATTATTATTATTATTATTATTATTATTATTATTATTATTATTATTATTATTATTATTATTATTATTATTATTATTATTATTATTATTATTATTATTATTATTATTATTATTATTATTATTATTATTATTATTGTATTTATAATAATATGTTAAACATCAGGTTAGTATGGGTAAGTATTTTTGTAGTTGTATATAGTATGGTGCTGTGTTCACCTTTTAGTAATACCCCTTTCTGTTTTCCTTTCTCAGGTACTGACCGCCCCTTCCTGTAGTCTGCTGAACAGGGGCGTTTTTAGGGTTCTAAAACATTGGGGGCTTCAAGGGGGGGGGGGGGGGGGGTGGAGAAATACGCAATTTTAGAGTAATTAGAGACGAATTAGGGCTGGGCGATATGGAAAAAAATCATATCGCGATAACGATATGATAATTTTATTTTATTTCTCGATATCGATAATTATCGAATTGTTATAAGTATAATTTTTTTTTTAAAAAAAACAATTTTTTTTTTTTTTTTTTTTTTTTTTACAACAGATGTATGTTTATTTTGCAGCAATTCTTTGTCATTGCCGCCATATTTAGTGTTACATCCCCTCACACTCCAGTTCTCAGGCTGCAGCTGGTTTAAAAGCTAAAGTAAACCAGCTTCTCTGCTGGCTGTGGCTCCAGAGGAGTTGAACAGTTCTGGCTCTGCTAGTTTATTTTCGATCTTTTGGCGCTTTTTTGGTGGACAAACCACCGCACATGTGCACTGTGACTCGTGACTGGAGTCTAGTTCTGCTAGCACACATAGCCTACTGTGTACAGACGGTTTCAAAATGTATTTTAAATTAGAAAGCAAACAAAATAAATGGACAAGAGAAAAAGAAATCTGAATTTGGTCAGTATTGTCATTTGGACAAGCAAAGCCATTACTTTAAGTTGCAGGCAAGAAAGACAAGTCTGTCCACTGTCTCTGGTTTTAAAACTGCCCTGTTGCAGGTATAAAAAAAAAAAAAAAAAAAAAAAAACGATTTTTCGATTTTTTTTTTATTTCGATATTCGATATCGATTATTAAAATATATCGCGATATTTATCGTTATCGTTATATCGCCCAGCCCTAAGACGAATACTGAAGAACTAGATTAGAGGTTCTCAAAGTGAGGTCCAGGTCCATGAGAGGGATCTGGGCACTCAGTCCCCATAGAAAATTCAAAGTTAAGAGGACAAAATCATCAGTTTCTTATTTATTTATTTAACCTTTATTTAGCCAGATAAAACATTGATCTCAAGTTTTCAAGTTTCTTTAATAGTTGTCATACAGAAGTACAGAATACTTTTGTACAAAATGCTTCTTACTGTTGCGCTCCAGAGACTGTGCATGACAAGATAAGTATGAAATAAAAACATAGTAAAAATTAGAAGTAAAAAAAGAGGTCACAGTGTTCAGTTTTGACATATGTACAATGTTCGTAGACGTAGTTACCATACAATATACAATACTGTGCAGTGTACTAATATACAATACAATATAGTGCAAGGCATAAATGGACGAGGTGCAGTTTAGGTACAATTCACAGTAGGTGTACGAGTTGTAGTGCAAATCCTTTATCAATAAATATAAAGTGTAAGTGTGTTTGTGTGATCTAAAGTGTGGAGAGTGGGTGCTGCAGTGTGTTGTTTGTTTGAGTGAGTGTGTGCGTGTGGGTGTGTGTGCTGTGTGCATTTGATGGTTGTTGCATAGTGATTATTGTTCGTTTAGCGATTATTTTCGTTTAGCAGCCTGATGGCCTGGGGATAGAAGCTCCTTCTGAGTCTTTCTGTGCTCGCCATAAGACTCCGGTATCGCTTGCCTGACGGCAGCAGTTCAAAGAGGCAGTTGTTCGGGTGGCTCGAGTCCTTAATAATTCTCTTAGCCTTCCCCTTGCACCGCTTGTTGTAAATGTTCTGGAGGGTGGGAAGCCCCCCTCTAATTGTGCGTTCGGCTGAACGTGTCACTCTTTGTAGTCTGCTACGGTCTTGTGCAGTGCTATTCCCAAACCAGGAGGTGATGTTGCCGGTCAGGATGCTCTCTATTGTACATGAGTAGAAGTTCCTAAGGATCTTCTGACTGACTTGGAACTTCCTTAGGCGCCTGAGGAAGTAGAGGCGTTGTCGTGCCTTCTTCACAACACTGTCAATGTGTGTGGTCCATGTCAAGTCCTCGGATATGTGGGCTCCGAGGTACTTGAAACTGTTCACTCTCTCAACTGGTGCCCCGTCGATGCTGAGGGGGCTGTAGTCCTTGACCCCCGACCTCCTGAAGTCCACAATCATCTCTTTTGTTTTGCTGACGTTCAGGGAGAGGCAGTTCTCCTGACACCTGATCTGGTCCAAGAGGCCCCAACAGGAGTACAAATATACATATATACACATATACATACATACATATATACATATATATATATAATATATATTAGGGATGCTCGATATTGGCTTTTTTACCGATACCGATATACCGATATTGTCCAACATTTTAATGCCGATATCGGCCGATAATATCGGTAGGCCGATAATATCGGACATCATTTCTATAGAAATGTAAACAAATCATTAAGAATCATACACATAAGAATCATACACATAAGCAAATAAACAAACAAACAAACATATGCACAGCCTACAGTATGTACAAAAGAAATAAACAGTATAATCTCTAGTCTTTACAGTTTTCTTCGATTGCATAAACACTCAAATCAAAAGTATTACACAATTATCAAAACCTTACACTCAAGAGTCAAGGAGCAAAACATAGGCCCAGATGTGTGCACCCACACACTTGCATTACATTAGACACAGAATGTCAAATTACCACACATATGAGCCAATTGGTTAAACACAGCCATCAGATGCACAAACACACCATTGCTTAATTAAGCATTACATCACGCGACGGAGTGAAATTAGATCACGCCTATGGGTGGTTGTTAGGTCCGAGGCGCAGCCAAGGGATGTTAGACCCTCATAGGCGTGATCTAATTTCTATAACACACGACTTCAAGTTGTGTAATACTTTTATACAATGGCCGAATTCATCCAACCTTATTGCTATACAATAAACACACAGTAATTGAAGCATAATGGAGATATATTCATAAAACCATCCGCAGAAAAAGTAGGTCCAAAAAAAATAAAAGAAGTTGCCTCCGTGTCTAGAAGCAGCTGGGAGGTGCGGTGCTTCAAAGCATGCCATCTAACAAAACAAATTACATAATCCAACATTGTGTAAACAACTAACATATTCCAGTTAACGGAATCTTTTTTTAATTATTCGTTACGAATATATCCATACTTCCATTGTGTCTGGGACATCCAGTGAAATCGCTTCGTGCGACAGTTTCCTTTTGCAGAGGCAGGTTGCTACAAAGCATGCCATCTAACAGTGAAGTTACCGGTTGTTATTTGATTGATTGATTGATTGATTGATTAAACATTTTATTAACAGATTGCAGAATGGGTACAATACAGTACAGCTCAATACACACAATTGTTAAGGGGATGCAGACCAGAGAAAGACTTTTGTCTTGTTTACATCAGGGTCCCCCATTTTCAATTCATCATAACATATATGACATAGAGATAGACAGTGCTACATCTATACATAGGTTGCTACAAAGTAACAGTGAAGTTAGCGGTTGTTATTTGATTGATTGATTGATTGATTGATTGAAAATTGTATTAACAGGAGAGGGAGGTTCTACAACGAATGCCATCTAACAACACACTTCCCACGATTAATATTTTGTTTCACAATGAGTCATGACCAACCAATTACATAATCCAACATTGTGTAAGCAACTAACACATTCCACGTGACTTTATCGTTTTTGAATGAGTCGTTATGACGATATCAATACATCCATTCATAAAGATTATTGTCCGCCATCTTGGTTTCATTCATTAAAAACACGAACGGCGGAGTGATTCGGAAAAAAAAGTTATTTGGTTGTGGGCGGGTTCTAGGATCACGAGGAGTGTGTTATGAGAAATAACAACGTCTGAAAGAAGTGTGTTGACAGAATCCGGCTATAGGGCGACAATAATGTGGTCAAGAGGCATGGTTTTTATCTTTAGCCTGTATACGGCGTGGTTTATTCATTCACATGGTAATTCAGCAGCACATGAGTCCTCCTCTCCGTGAGAGGTAGGTGGGGGAGAGAGATAGAGGGGGAGGAGACATCTCTATTTATACTCGCCACCTGGTGGTATCAGGAGTGGCTCCGCATAGAGCGCCCTCTAGTGGAAACAGTTATATATGCAGTTAGACAGTTACTAACAATCCTACATAGAACCTCTAACCTTAACATAAGTGTTTCAGCCAATCAGAATCAAGAAATGTGCATGGCTGCCATTGTATAATTGTAGATACACCAATCAGCACTATAATCACTATAAAAATGCAGCAGGTGAGTTCACCTGTCTTCAACCAAAATGGAAGGAGAGTGAAGTACTGTACACAGAGAATGTGAAAATATACAATACATTCACCAAACACTACACAAGACAACCAATGATACAGACTGATGAAAATATACACTTTCTCTCCATATACCCAAATCAGTCAACATATCAACATGGAGAATCACAAAAAAAAGGATATTGCCAGATCCAGCTAGGCAAAGAGATAATGTCTAGTATTTTCTGTACTCTATTTAAATCTTTTCTATTTTTGTTTTTGTTTTATTGTCATTTTAACCTGTGGATACAGTATTTTATGTTTGTCTGATATTTGATGAGCTTACAGTGGTATGCACACTGTAGTAGCATGAAAACTGGGACATGTTTTGTTGTGATTGTCCATGTTGAAATGTTGACTGATTTGGTTATATGGAGAGAACATTTATATTTTAATCAGTCTGCATCATTGATTTGGGTATATGGAGAGAAAATGTTTTTTTTTCATCAGCCTGCATCATTGATTTGGGTATATGGAGATAAATAAATTATATTTTCATCAGTCTACAGCATTGGTCTTGTGTAGTGTTTGGTGGATTTATTGTATATTTGCATCTCTGTGTACTCACTGAGAAGTAGAATTGCTGTTATGGTTTGTAATGCGACCCCAATTGCACGACACAGACAGGTAATCAGAGTTAGCCAAAACAAGGGCATGATTTATTATATACAAAAAAGCGGCACTCAGCCTTTAAGGGGGAAAAAACACCAAAGTCCATGAACACAAAAAACGCGGCACTGTGCCTTTAAGGGGCGCACAGGCAGGAATCCTCTAGCACACAGGCAAAGAGGTACACGTGAAATCTTCCAGAAGCACAGGCAAAAATACACAGGACTCTTCATTGAACACGGGCATCCTCCCGACCAGAATGCTGCCGACGGGCAGCGCAGCAACCAGGGGGTCCAAGGGGAATGGGGTGAGAACACGGGCATCCTCCCGTGGAGTAATAGAGAGCGATGGCGAGCCTCACCCCAGGAATGGGTCCATGTAGAGGGAGTTGGGAAGTAGCCGGCAGGACATCTGGAGTGGGAACACTGGGATCCTCCCGTGGAGTAATAGAGGGCGAAGATGGTGTCCCACTCCAGGAAGCCTATTGCTTATTAACAGCCGACGAGTGCTGCCAAGTGCTTCCGCGTTTTCCCTGATTGGCTGCGACACGCCCCGCGGCGCGGAGCGGCAGAGCTTGCGGCATTATGTAGCCGTAATCCGCCATGATTTTCATTCGAAGCTTAGCTCACCTGGCAGCACTGCGGTCCTGCGATCCTGCGGTCCTTGGTGACATGTATTCTTTCGCCGGTTAAGGTTAGGCATGGTTAAGGTTATGGTTAAGGTTAGGCATTGTTTCGGAGTTGGTTAAGGTTAGAAGGGTTAAGTTTAGGCGCTGTTAAGGAGCTGGTTAAGGTTAGAGTTTGTCTTAGAGAATGGCAATATTCTTTCTATGGTTAAGGTTAAGGTTAGGCATGGTTAAGGTTAAGGTTAAGGTTAGGCATTGTTTCGGAGTTGGTTAAGGTTAGAAGGGTTAAGTTTAGGCGCTGTTAAGGAGCTGGTTAAGGTTAGCGTTTGTCTTAGAGAATGGCAATAGACAGCCTATTACCGCACTGCCGCTCTCTCGCGCTGCCGCGGTCACATGGTCACATTGTCACATTCTTGCACTCCTCCGCTGTTAAAAAGCAACACGCCTCCAGGAAACGGCGACAGGTGGTGATGTAAAAAACTTAAAACCAGATTCTCAAACATAAACATAAATACGGACAACATGCTCATCACAGACAAGCTGGATGTAGCCAATTACTTAAACAGTTTCTTCACAAACACTGGTAAACAAACTACCCTCCCACTCAGGGCATTATGGGGTAGAACACATAGTAGCATACTACAAGAACCTAGGGGTCCACAAAGACGACTTCAAAATGGAAATGGTAACAACAGATGAGGTACTCAAAAAACTGAGCGCCCTCCAACCTAACAAGGCCACTGGCCATGACAACATCCCCTCCAAATTCCTCAGAGACTCAGCAGCCGCCATCACCCCAGTCATCACACACATAATAAACCTCTCCATAAAACAGGGACACGTCCCCAAGGACTTCAAAATTGCGAGAGTAACACCCCTGCACAAAAAAGGCAGTAAATTAGACCCAGGCAACTACCGCCCTGTTTCTATCCTTACCTCCATCTCGAAAGTCATGGAAAAAATTGTATACGTACGAACAGGTCGAAAAATACCTCGCGGAAAAAGATCTAATCTACGAATTCCAATCTGGCTTCAGAACATCCCACTCCACTGACACATGCCTTCTCTATTTAAACGACCACATCAAACAAGAGGTGGACGCGGGCAAATACTGCGGCATGGTCATGCTGGACCTACAAAAGGCCTAGCTTGTCAATCACACCATTCTGATTGACAAGCTAAAAGCAATTGGTTTTGACAGTCTATCAGTGAGCTGGATGCAATCCTACCTGGAGGGGAGAGAGCAGATGGTGGAGGTAAACGGTACCCTATCCCCCCCCCTCACAGTGAGCTGTGGTGTTCCACAAGGAAGCATACTAGGTCCGCTACTGTTCCTAATTTATGCAAATGACATGTCGTCAGCTTGTGACTGCAACTTGTTCCTGTTTGCGGACGACTCAGCCCTGCTGGTCTCTGACAAGAACAAGTTACAGGTTGAAAAAACCCTCAGCTCAGAACTAGGCAAAATCTGCATAGCTCGCTGATAACAAACTATCATTACACATGGGCAAAACAGAGTCCATTCTCTTCGGTTCAAATAACAAACTCAGCAAGACCGACGGCTTCTCAGTTACAGTGGGTGACAATATTGTCACAAGGAAAGAAGATATTATCTACCTGGGTTCCATCCTAGAGGCAAATCTTTCCTGTGACAAAATGGCATCCAATGTAATAAAAAAAGTCAACCAACGAACTCGATTCTTGTACCGGATCTCCTCACTGGTAAACAAGAATACCCTGAAGACTCTGGCAGGAGCACTCATTCAAGGGTACTACGACTATGCTTGCACCTCATGGTACCAAAGCACCTCAAAGGCGCTAAAAACAAAATTACAAACATCTCAAAACTAACTGGTCAGACTACTGCTTGACCTTACTCCTAGAACCCACCTCACCCCTGCCCACTTTGACAACCTAGGATGGCTTAGAGTAGACGACAGAGTACAGCAACTTGCAATGGGCCTGGTCTACAAGATACACTACACGACCAAGGTACCCATGTACATGTCAAAATACTTCCCAAAGGTCAGTGAATACCACGATCACAACACCAGAGGGAGCTCCACAAATCATGTTAAACCCAGATTCGGCTCAAACAAGGGACTAAACACGTTTCGCAATTATGCCACATCAATGTGGAACGCCCTACCCAAAGCTGTAAAGGAATGTGAATCACTACCCACTTTCAAAAACACTCTCAAACACCTACGGGAGACTGCAATTCGAAACTGGCCCCTGTAAATGTCCTAACACAACCCCCTCCAATGTACAGTAAATGACCAAGTATGGTCTTGTCAATATTCCAATGTACAGTTTTGCTTGTACAGTTGTACAGTGTCCCCCACCCACCCCTTCTACCCAACCTCCCCCCCACCCACCCAACCACCTCCAATGTACAGTCCCCCCCCCCCCCCCCCCCCCCACCTACCCAACCTCCTCCAATGTACAGTTTCTACGTCAAATGTATATACTCTCTTTTCTGGACTCTTTTCGTATCACAAACAATACTGTATTTGCAAATCTGGTACGTCATAAATGTATAGATGTAGCAGTACTGTCTATCTGTATGTCATGTATGTCATATATGTTATGATGAATTGAAAATGGGGGACCCTGATGTAAACAAGATGAAAGTCTTTCTCTGGTCTGCATCCCCTTAACAATTGTATGTATTGAGCTGTACTGTACTGTACCCATTCTGCAATATGTTAATAAAGTTTTCAATCAATCAATCAATCAATGTACAGGGGTGGCACAACGTCTCACGCCGGAGACGCTGCAGTAGATGGTAGTAACAAGAACGACCTGACAAGGAGTGGAGGGGAGTCTGCAATACTAGTACTCTCCCGAGCTGATCGCAAACTCCTCTCAGGTGCGTGAAGCAGAAAAACGGCACGCCCCCTCGTTGGGCTGCATGCAGAATTCCTCCAGCCCTCACAATTGCTAAATGTGTTTTAGGTTAAGCACAGCAGTGTGTAACTGGTTCAAACAGAATTAAGTCATACAGTATGAACAAAATGTAGTTTTTATAAATTAGTGTATAGTTTTGACAAGAGTGTTTAATTTAGCAAAGGATCTGAGGTGTTCTGATAATTGTGTGTGTGGTTGTGCTAATTGTGTGTAGTGTTTTGAAACACCGGGCCCTGTCGTGCTTAAGCAATCGGAAAAAAACTGTATTGTGTGTTTCATTATATACATATGTTTCAGTCTTCTCATTAAAAAAATATTCGATTTTTGGGTATTTTCCTGCCTTTGGTCCGCTTTGCATATACATCTCAAATGAACCACAGCAGGGTTCACTTGCAAGAGTGAATGAGCTTTCACACCACCCCAAACCAACCGGACTATCAGAAGAAATTAACCAGGGTTCGATTAAAGCTTATTATAGTTTATCACAGTATCATGAGCATGTCTTTGTCAGTGGACACTGGACATGGGTATGGATGGCTCCAGGTGCTGCTGCGTTAAAGTGCACATCTTCTGTGAGGATTCGCCTGTTCCCTGGACCTTTATTCCCTGTCTCCTCACCTCACCAGCCCCCACCCTTGCGATGATTTACTCTCCTCTACTCTTCACCAGCCCCCACCCTTGGACATCCTTGATCCTCTACCTTCACGCACCTGTTGGGAGTTTGCAATAACCTCGGGAGAGTACATAGGTTGCAGACTCCCCTCCAGTCCTTGTCGGGTCGTTCTGTGTTCTGGATTCTGTATCTGTATCTGTGTTCAGTGTTCATGGAGTTCTGGACGTTACCATTCTGTACGTCACCATCACCTGCCGCGTCTCCGGCGTGAGACGACGGCCCAGCCATCACCACCTGTCGCCGTTTGCCTGGAGTGGGACACCGTCTTCGCTCTCTAATTCTCTACGGGAGGTTTTCCAGTGTTCCCACTCCAGACGTCAAGGCGGCTCGTCATCGCTCCCGATTCCACGGGAGGAAGGCGTCTCTTCGTGATCCTCGTTCCTGGGGTGAGGCTCGTCGTCGCTCCCTAGTATTCCACGGGAGGACGGCGTGTGCCCATCCCGTTCCCCTTGGACCCAGGCTCGTCGTCGCTCCCTAGTATTCCACGGGAGGACGGCGTGTGCCCATCCCGTTCCCCTTGGACCCAGGCTCGTCGTCGCTCCCTAGTATTCCACGGGAGGACGGCGTGTTCCCATCCCGGTCCCCTGGGACCCCCTTTGTTCTGCGCTGCCCGTCTGCAGCATCCGAAGAGGAGGAGGAGGATCTCCGTGCCAGGCCCCCGCCGTCGGGCCCCTGTCCCCGTGCCAGGCCTCCGCCGTCGGGCCCCTGTTCCCGTGCCAGGCATCCGCCGTCGGAACCCTGTCCTCATCCCTGTAAGCAGCTCTGGCCCTCGCCCTGTCCAAGGCCTTAACCCTGTTCTCTGTCCCTGTCTCCAGCCCGCTTCTCCGGGCCTCTGTCCCTGTCCCCCTCTCCAGTGCCCCTGGTCCTGGCCCTGACACTTAGCCCTGGTCCTTAGCCCTGGCCCTTAGCCTTATGCCCTTAGCCTGTTCGCCTCTTAAAGGCACAGTGCCGCATTTTCCATATTTCCTTGACTCTAGTGTTTTTGTGTTCTCCCTTAAAGGGACTGTGCCGCTTTTTGTTCAATAATAAATATTTGCCCTGTTTTGGCTTACTCTCATACCTGTCTTGTGTTGTGCGATTGGGGTCGGTTACAAACCATAACATCTTCAATACCTGTACTATTTAAAAGCACAGTGCAGGACACACTCAACAAAGATTATCGCACCTCAGAGATGGCAGTGGACATGTATGACAGGACAAAGGCCATATGTAATGGCCTTGGGATTGAGGAACATACTACCAGCCAAAGGAGGAAGCAGAAAAGGATGGACGAGTATGTAGTTGAGTCATCTTGTGGCACAAGCTCAGACCTCAGCTCAGGAGATCAGCTGAGACAGAGACTGTTCTATCCAGTCCTCGACAGAATGCTGCAAGAGCTTGAGAGCAGGTTCTCATGAGTTGGAGAACAACTTATGAGAGGCATACAGGCATGTTATCCAGCCTCAGACCAGTTTCTCTCAGTGGAATTGCTGCAACCCCTCGCCACACATTACAATATCCAACTACTGCCAGAAAAGATCACAGTTGCAAAGTGTTTCCTGGCCCGGACAGGCAGAGATGCAGTCCCTACTATCCAAAGTGTCTTTTCCCTCCTGGATGATAATAATAATAATAATAATAATAATAATAATAATGCATTTTATTTATACGGCGCCTTTCAGGACACTAAAAAAAAAGTCCACAAATCGGTGAATGAAAAAATTATAGGATCAAATGAAAACTACTACTTACTAAAAATGGATGTTTAAAAGTACTAAAAACCAACAAAAAATACCAAACACTAACAAACATTCAGCACAGACAATGGGGATGCTGCCATCTTAAAAAAAAAAAATGTAAACAATAATTTTTTTTTTTAAAGCTCCGGGCCTAGGAGAATAACATCCCGGAAGCCCAGGGCTAACAATGCCACTGCTGCTGAATGCCTGCGGTGATGACTACAGCTGAGGGCAATTACTCATTAAGTGGTAGGTGGATAAAACCTGAGATCCCACACACACTCATGGCCTTTTGCCACCATCGTTGGATTGTCTGTGTGAACTGTTGGTTCGGCCTTATGCCACTGTTGTGGGACTGTGTGAACTGTCACACTTATGTTTAGTAGCCTTATTTTGTTGTGCTGGTTAGTTTACCAGTTTTCTTACCACGTGAGTTTTGATTGTGTCCTGTGACTCTTGGGTTTGTCCTTGATTGGTTTTTAGTTAGTGTTTAGTGTTGTCCTTTGCCTTGCTTTGTTTGTCCTATTGTCTACGCCTGTTTTGTTCTCCCTTCCCTTATGCCAAATTATGTGTTTATGGGTTCCATTCCCCTTTTATTTTATCACGTTTATGTTACCTTTATTAAATAAATACTTTATACTTTGGAAAACGTTTTGAGTTACTCGTTCCTCCTGCCGGGACTTGTGCTGAATGGGTTGGGGTTCACAACAACCCGTTCAGCTACACAGTTATATTTACATCTGTAATTTATTTATATAATAAGTAACAACATATGTAACAGTCCTCCCTACGAACACAATATTGTCAGTGTTCGCGGGTGGGAAGCCGGTGGGGTATGAGTCCTGGTCGTTACAATAGCGACGGGTCGGTCGGGGTGCCTGTTCAGCGGGGAGGGGATCCGGGGGGCGTGAATACTTTCCCCAAGGTGGTTGTCCTTCCGCGTTCGGTTTGTGCGGCCTGATTGGCCACTGACGCTTCTCTCAGCGCCCAATCGCGTTAGCCCTACTATCGCCTAACTCGCTACCGCCGTGCACAATATACTAAAATAACTATCGCCTAACTCGCTACCGCCGTGCACAATATACTATTTATATTGATGTGATGCCGATTGATATGAATAGCGCGTTACGTTAATATAGAGAGATGAAAACAATACGTTATTTATATTGATGTGATGTCGATTGATATGAATAGCGTGTTACGTTAATATAGAGAGATGAAAACAATACGTTATTTATATTGATGTGATGTCGAATGATATGAATAGCGCGTTAGGTTAATATAGAGAGATGAAAACAATCTCTCCCTCGGACGCCTTCACCGTATTACGTGCAGATCGAACGGCAGCCTCAGGAAAGAGCATCGGCGGCGGGGTCTGCATCCTCACGAACAATTCCTGGGTTAATCCCGAAGGGGTGCATGTTCTCTCGAGCTCGTGTTCCCCGGACATGGAACACCTTTCTATCCTGTGCCGTCCGTTCCACCTCCCCCGGGAGTTTACCGCGGTCATCATGACCGCCGTATATATTCCCCCACAGGCGAATACTGGCAAAGCGCTGGGGGAACTACATGATCACCTGAACAGACACCAGATAAAACACCCGGACGCGGCGATGATAGTGGCTGGCGATTTCAACCAGGCGAACCTGAAGAAAGTGATGCCGTCCTTTTTTCAGCACATCGCCTGCTGCACGAGAGGGAGGAACACGCTAGATCACTGTTATTCCCCGTTCAGAGCCGGCTACAAGGCAGTAGCCGCTCCGCCATTAACGGGGTCTTCAAGCTCGAGTGATCACGACTCCATCTTGTTATTCCCCGCCTACCAACAAAGATCACGTGACGCCGTCGTGTCACGTGAGACAAAGAAGTGGACTGACGAATCAGAGGCCACGCTCCAGGACGTGTTAGCAGACACGGATTGGGATATGTTCCAAGGCAGCGCCAGTGACGTCAGCGAGCTCGCAGACACAGTAGTGAGCTATATAACAACAATAGCTGATAGTATTGTAGCGTTCTGTCGTACCCGTATTGTTAGGAATAATGAGGAGAGGTTTATGTTTCTTTTGGTTATTTAATTCCACTTCAATGAGTAACATACAGGTCAATACCTCACTCGTTAGGAACACACACAGCTTCCTCCTTCACGTCTATTTCACGAACACAACGTAACTTCCGGTGCCACCTCCTATCTCTCCCGGGGGGAAACACACCCCCCGGGTACAGTGACACACAAGACCCCAGATCATTACACTATCCCCCCCCCCCCCCTGCCCCCCCCCCCCCCCCGAGAGACACATCAACACATAGCACATTCCCAATAACATTTTCCATTTCAAGCAGAACACACTTTTTTTTTTTTTTTTTTTTTACACAAAGTCCTTGAAACGACCTGGCGGCAGCCTCCGCCTCTGTGGACGCGTTGTCCCTGCCCGAAGGACTGAATCGACCTGCTGCGGAACAGGAACCGTCCGGGGAGTGCCATGTCTGTCCCGCACAGGGAACACAGTCTGTGATTCTGAGGGGCCCCCCGTATGGGAAGAGGGGAAACCCCCCGCTGGTGGACCACGGTGCACTCCCCTCGAACGGCGGTTACATCCGGGCCCAGTGGTGGTCGGAACACTGTCTCTAGGTGAGGCCGCTGGGAGGGCTGGGTCTTGCAGTGGGAGGCAATCCCCTCTGTACGGGGCCAGTCTGTCTCTGTGAAGAGCAACTTTCCTCCCCCTGAGCGGCAATTGTACCCTGTATACCACCTCCCCCACCCTCTCTAGCACCCTACATGGCCCCTGCCAGTGACAGTCAAGTTTAGGGCACCGCCCCCTCTTCCTCCGAGGGCTATACACCCAGACCAGTTCCCCGGCCTGGAAATGCCTCCCCTTAGCCCGCACATCATAGTTCCTTTTTTGTCTCATGCCCGCCTTTTCCAGCTGACCCCGGGCAAAGTTGTGGGCGGACTCCATTCGATCCTGGAGTCTCCTGGCATACTCCCTCCCCGGGGGAACGGGGGGAGTGTCAGGGAGCTTGCCAAACGCCACCTCCGTCGGCGTCTGGAGCTCCCGGCCCAGCATGAGCAGTGCTGGCGTGCAATCCTGTACAGCGGATCGGTATGCCATGAGAACGAGGGGGAGGTGCGTGTCCCAGTCTCGCTGGTGCTCTGCTGTGAGAATGGCTAGCTGCTTGCCCAGAGTCCTATTGAACCTTTCCACTAACCCGTCACTTTGTGGGTGCAGAGCAGTGGTTCGGGTCTTCTTGGTGCCTAGCTGCTCGCACATGGTGGCAAAAACATGTGACTCAAAATTTCTCCCTTGATCGCTGTGGAGGGTTTCCGCTGCGCCGAACCGACTGAACATGCCGTCCACCAGCGCGTCAACCACAGTCTTGGCCTCCTGATCCGGCAATGCATATGCCTCCGGCCATTTGGTGAAATAGTCCATGGCGACCAGCACGTAGCGATTGCCATTGTCCGTGCACGGAAACGGCCCCATAACATCCACCGCCACTCTCTCCATGGGAGCTCCCACTCCCAGCTGTTGGAGTAGTGCGTGGGACTGATCAGGTGGGCCCTTGTATGCTGCGCAGAGGTGGCAGCGGCGACAGAAATCCTCTACGTCCCTTTTTATCCGTCCCCAGTAGAACCCCTGACGGAGGCGGCGGAGAGTCTTTGTGATGCCAAAGTGCCCAGCCCCCACGGTGCCATGGGAACTTTTTAACACAGTCTCTCTCATTGCTTTGGGGACCACCACCCGCCACCTGTTCTCTCCCGTAGCCGGCTCCCTCCACGCTCTCTGTAGAACCCCGTCCCACACCCGCAGAGCCGCAAAGTCTGCCCACAGTCCCTTTGTAGCAGTGGTGCCCCCTGCCACCTCCCCCCAGGGTGGCTTCTGACCTGACTCTACCCATTGCAAAACTGGTTTTAACTCAGGGTCCTGCTCTTGCTGCGTTCGCCACTCCGCTTCTCCGATCACCTGCAGCTCCCTGCAGACCGGCCCGTCGCCCTCGTGCTCTGGGCATATTGTTACCTCCTCCTGGAGCTCTCTGTCTCTTGCCTCCCTCTTCTCACAGTATCGACACCCCTCCGGAGCACAGGGCCGTCGGGACAGGGCGTCAGCGTTGGTGTGGCGGACGCCGGCCCTGTGCTCAACGGTGAAGTTGAAGTCTGCCAGCCTCTCCAGCCAGCGGCACACTTGCCCCTCCGGCTCTCGAAAGGACGTCAGCCACTGGAGAGCGGAGTGGTCAGTTCTGATTGTAAACGGCGGCCCACAGAGGTAGTACCTGAAGTGTTTAACTGCCTCAACGACAGCCAGAAGCTCCCGGCGGGTGACGCAGTAATTCCGCTCCGCTTTGTTGAATGTGTGGCTGAAGTAAGCCACCGCTCTTTCTCCGTCCGGCCCCACCTGAGACAGCACGGCCCCCATACCCACGTTGCTGGCATCCGTGTCCAGGACAAACGGCAGGGAGGGGTCTGGGGGTCGAAGCACAGGTGCTTCTGTTAGTCCTTTTTTTAGGAGGTCAAACGCCTGCTGACACTCAGGCGTCCAGGTGAAGTCAGCGCCTTTCTCCTTCAGTCGAAATAGGGGCTCAGCGATGCAGGAGAACCCCCTCACAAACCTCCTGTAGTATGAGGCGAGCCCCACAAAGCTCTCGAGCTGCTCTTTGTCTGCGGGGGTGGGCCACTCTTTGACCGCCTTTATCTTCCCCTCCTGCGTGCTGATGCCCTCTCCCGTCAGTTTGTGTCCCAAGAACTCCACTTCTCTCCTCATGAAGTGGCACTTGTCGGGGTGAAGTTTCAGTCCTGCCTCGGCTATCCTGACCAGGACCCGTCTCAGCGTCTGGAGGGCCGCCTGGAAGGAGCTGCCGTGGGCCAGTATGTCGTCCAGGTACACCACGCACTCCTCTGGAGGAATGCCAGCCATTACCCTTTCAAACGTGGCTGGGGCATTACACAGCCCGAAGCTGAGGACACGGAATTGCCACAGCCCCCTCGGTGTGCAGAAGGCTGTCTTAGGTTTAGACTCTGGGTTGAGGGGCACCTGCCAGTAGCCAGCCCGTAAGTCTAGTGAGGAGAACCAGGACGACCCAGCCACTGTGTCCAGCACCTCATCAACATGGGGCATCGGGTAAGAGTCTTTCTTTGTCACCTTGTTCAGTGGTCTGTAGTCGACGCAGAATCTCATTTTGGAAGTGTTCTTCTTCTTTACCATCACCACTCCCGAAGCCCAGGGACTGGCAGAGGGCTCTATGATGCCCGCCCGCTGCATCTCATCAATGGCGCACTCTGCAGCTTCTCTGTACGCCATGGGAAGGCGGCGGGCTGGTGATCCCCAAGTACCTAGTAAATTATTTTAATAAAGTAGGAGATGTCAACATAGCAAAAATTGCCTGCATGCGTCCAGCCCACTACCATGACTGACTCAGTGTCAACGTCTGCTTCTGGGGGGAGTAGAGCCCCACCCCCCCGGCTGTGCTGATTGGCTCCCTCCGCTGGAGGCAGAGCAGCATGGGACATGGCGCCAGGGATCCGCTCCGCCCCATCTACACGGACCCCCTGCCGTTTCCCTGCCTCTCCTGGCGATTGCGGCAGTCCCTGCGGAGATGCCCGGGTTGGCCACACCCCCAGCAGCGCATGGGCCCCAGTGAATGAGCCGCACCTCCTTGTGGTTGCAATGTTACGGCACGCACCAGCTCTGTCATCCGCTCCATCATTGCGCCCACCCACTCCGGCTCCCTTGGGCCGCTCTCCCTCGCAACCCTCACCGTGGGAGGGGCCTCCCTCACGCCCTCCTGTGTGGTCTCGCCCCGCAGGTCTTCTCTCTCCAGCGCCAGCTCCAAGGCCCCCTGCAGCGTGCTCGGGTGCCACAGCTGAACCCGCTCACGCAGGTCTCGCGGCTCGATGGCGCGGACAAACTGATCCCTGGCATACTCACTCAACACCGCGGGGGGCATGTGGCCATATGCCCGTCTCGTGAGTGTCTCAATGTCAGTTGCCAGTGCACGAAGGGACTCACCGGGCCGTCTGTGCCGGTTACATAGCTCTGTGACCACAATGCTTTTATTGTCACATCGACCGAAACGCCTCTGCAGCGCCCCCACCACAGCTCCATAATCTCTCAGCTCTTCCGGTCCCAGTGCACTCAAACATGCCAGGGCATCATCCGTGAGGGACAAAACGAGACGGGCAGCCTTTTTTTTATTGTCCATCGGCCAGCCATTCAGTTCGGCTGCCAGCTCAAATTGCATAAAAAACGCCTCTAGACTGCCTTTACCCGAATATTTCAGCGCCTGGTCTGCTCTCCATCCGCCGTGTGCACCTCCACATGGTGCCATGCTCTGCATGTCATTCCTACCGGACACCGCCGGGTGGAGTACCGGTGCCGCCGTCGTGTGGCCGTCACTCTCCCGTCCTCCGAGATTGCCAACCCCGACTTCGGCAGCGACCTTCATTCTTTCCAGGTCTGGAAGTCCACTTGACAGACCTTCATCCTCCCTCTCCTGTTTAATCTCGTGGCGTGGCTCTTCTTTTGCCGTCATTGGTAAGCTAACATGACGTAGCTAGCCAAACAGCGGAGCTCCCCCGGGTACACAGTGCGCGTCAATCCGAGTTCACTGATCCCACTTCTGACACCAAATGTAGCGTTCTGTCGTACCCGTATTGTTAGGAAGAATGAGGAGAGGTTTATGTTTCTTTTGGTTATTTAATTCCACTTCAATGAGTAACATACAGGTCAATACCTCACTCGTTAGGAACACACACAGCTTCCTCCTTCACGTCTATTTCACGAACACAACGTAACTTCCGGTGCCACCTCATATCTCTCCCGGGGGGAAACACACCCCCCAGTGACCCCAGATCATTACAGTATCGTCCTCACGAAAAAGGTGCAGGTTTTCCCAAACCAGAAACCGTGGGTGGACAGTACTATTAGAGCAGCTCTGAACTCTCGCACCACCACTTACAACCTGGGTAGAGAGTCAGGAAACATGGAGGAGTATAAGGCTTCAGTCTATACTCTACGCAAGGCTGTTAAACTTGCTAAGAGGACATATGCTGACAAACTGGAGACACAAATGGCACAAAACGACACGAGGATTATGGCAGGGACTGAAGACAATAACTGACTACAAAGTCAGCGCCCCCTCAATGGGGAGCGACGACGCCTCCCTCGCGGACAAGCTCAACTCTTTCTACGCTCGGTTTGGTGTAGACAGTGGCGCTGCTGGCTCTCCGGCTAGTGACGTCACTGGCGCGCCGGCTGTTGTGGAGGGGGGGGGCAACCGCGGGGGGGCGGGGACGCTCTCTCGTTGTCGGAACACAGTGTGAGAAGAGCATTTATGCAGGTGAACACCAGGAAGGCTGCTGGCCCAGATGGTATAACAGGACGCATATAAGTCCTGTGCCAAACAGCTGGCCCCGGTGTTCACCGCCATATTTAATCAATCCCTGGCGGAGTCAGTGGTCCCTGCCTGCTTCAAGATGTCTACCATCATCCCTGTACCGAAGAAACCCTCCCCAACATGTCCAAATGACTACAGACCGGTGGCACTCACCTCTGTGGTCATGAAATGTTTCGAGAGGCTGGTCAAGGACCACATTTGTGCCTCCCTCCCCAGTGATATGGACCCTATGCAATTTGCATACAGGACAAACAGGTTCACTGACGACGCGGTCTCCCAGGTACTGCATAGCACCCTCTCTCACCTTGACCGTCAGAAGGGGGGCTATGTGAGACTGTTGTTCATTGACTACAGCTCAGCGTTCAACACCATAGTCCCCACCAGACTGGTGGACAAGCTGATCGAGCTGGGTCTGAGCTCCGCCCTGGGCGCCTGGGTACTGGACTTTCTGAGTGAAAGACCCCAGGCGGTCAGGGTGGGGGGTCAGACCTCCAACACCATCACCCTGAGCATCGGGTCCCCCCAGGGCTGTGTTCTGAGCCCCCTGCTGTACTCACTCTACACACACGATTGTGTGGCCGAGTTCAGCTCCAACTCCATAGTGAAGTTCACAGACGACACGGTGGTGGTGGGGCTGATCTAGGACAACGACGAGAAGGCCTACCGGGTGGAGGTTGAGGTACTGGAACGCTGGTGCCAGGACAACAGCCTGCTCCTGAACATTGGTAAAACCAAGGAGCTGATCGTGGATTATAGGAGAGGACAGCAGGTGACACACACACCACTGATGATTAACGGGGCTACCGTGGACAGGGTGAGCAGCTTTAAGTACCTGGGGGTCCACATCTCAGAGGATCTGACATGGTCAACACACATAGACACAGTAGTAAAGAAGGCGAAAAAGCGCCTCTACCACCTGAGACAGTTAAGGAAGTTCAGAGTATCGGGGAAGATACTCCAGTCCTTCTACTCAGGAGCTGTAGAGAGCATCTTGACCGGAAACATCACTGCCTGGTATGGAAACAGCACGGCACAGGACAAGAAGGCCCTACAGAGAGTGGTGCGCTCAGTCGAGCGTACCACGGGTATTGCACTACCTCCCCTGCAGGTTCTATACAACAAGAGGTGCAAATCCAGAGCCTGCAGAATAATGAAAGACCCCCACCACCCCAATAACAGCCTGTTTCAGCTGCTGAGGTCAGGCAGACGCCTGCGAACCCCAGCTACTAGGACAGAGAGGCTTAGGCTCAGCTTCTTCCCCCAGGCCATCAGAGTCTTGAACAATGAACATTGAGTACCACAGAACACTGAACTATCCACACATAAGCACACATGAGCACACACATGACACGCACGCTGTGCACGCTCACACACTAGCAGCCACTTTAAAGGGGAACTCCAACATTTTGGGAAATTAGCTTATTTAACATCTTCCCTGGAGTTAGACAAGAAGATACATACCTTTTTTGTCTCTGTGCGTGCATTTTAGCTTTGGGAATAGACGCTCCGTTAGCATAGCTTAACTTCATCACTGGAAGTGAGGCAGGACAGTAGCCTTACAGTGCCTTACAATGTATTGCAAGGTCTGACATTGACCAAATTTGATATGCATGACCTTGGTGGGCTCTAGGTCAACTCCTGAAAAGGGGGTCAATGTCAGACCTTGCAATCAAAAGTTAGGGGGCGCACTGAAATTATGGCAAGGGTTATTAGCCCTCTAACTTTTGATTGCAAAGTCTGACATTGACCCCCTTTTCAGGAGTTGACCTAGAGCCCACCAAGGTCGTGCATATCAAGTTTGGTCAATGTCAGACCTTGCAATACACTGTAAGGCACTGTAAGGCTACTGTCCTGCCTCACTTCCAGTGATGAAGCTAAGCTATGCTAACGGAGCGTCTATTCCCAAAGCTAAAATGCACGCACAGAGACAAAAAAGGTATGTATCTTCTTGTCTAACTCCAGGGAAGATGTTAAATAAGCTAATTTCCCAAAATGTTGGAGTTCCCCTTTAACACTTCAACATGAGCGGGCACACACTCATGCCGCACACACCCACACTTATTGCCAAAAGGAAAGGCCACTTTAAATTAGTATTAGCAACAGTAACAGTGTATTGCACTACCAAAGCTACCTAGCATGTCCTATATGCTCTGTAAATAACTATGTACAAATACCGAGATGTCACACCATGTTACCTGTTACCTGTTATTGCACAATGTTTTTTGTATTGGATTCTATTATATGTTGTACCACTGTATTGCACATCGTTGCGGGCAAGACCACCCGCATTTCATTGTATACTCGTATGCCGTGACAAATAAAACTCTTGACTTGACTTGACTTGACTTGAATACGAGGAAATGGGCTACGTTAATATAGAGAGATGAAAACAATACGAGGAAATGGGCTACGTTAATATAGAGAGATGAAAACAATACGAGGAAATGGGCTACGTTAATATAGAGAGATGAAAACAATACGAGGAAATGGGCTACGTTAATATAGAGAGATGAAAACAATACGAGGAAATGGGCTGTGGAACTGAAGGACTTGGGCTGTGGAACTGAAAGCTAGGCGCAACGCGATTGGGCGTTGAGAGAAGCGCCAGTGGCCAATCAGGCCGTGCAAACCGAACGCGGAAGGACAACCACCTTGGGGAAAGTATATATTCACGCATCCGGGGGAGATAGTGTGGAACTCTGCACATGCTATACTCTCCCAGTGAAAGTCCTATCTCTCTGGTGACCCCACATGTATCGGATGAGGCATGACACCCTCCCCAGACCAACAGTGCAGCATAACAACCAGGAGTGAATTGGCATAAAGACTAAATTGGGGGATGGGAGAAAAGATAAAAAATTAACTACAGAAAAAATATTACGTAAAAAACAAATACGCATTTAATCGCACGTCACGGAACTTTGCTCTTGTCTGCATTTTCGCTGATCAACCAATGCATTGTTGGAAAGTTGAATTTCCTGCCTTTCGATCGTCACCACACTCAACCTATTGTGTGCTTCGGACCTTGAGACGAAACACCCGGCAAGCATCATTTGACAAGCCGTTCGGACGAGGAAGTCCTTTGTTTTGACTTGAGAGGCGAAATAAAGGCAGTGGACGGCACACATTACAAAAACCTTTGTGAAATACACATTTTCTGTGGGATTTTTATAAACTTTGGACCTGTATGACTATAAGACTTCAGGCTATGGAACCGTTATGTTTTCTAGCTCCTACCTCTCAGCTGGAACTTAAAAACAGGCATCTGGCAACCACTTAACAGAAATGTGAGTACACACAACTTTTACTTCAATATGTTCAAACCTCTGTTACTCTATGTCATTAGCACTCAAAGTGATTATTGTGTACGAAACTTCGGAATGTTACCATTCAAAAGAGAAAAGGTCATTTGCGCTATATATATATTATTCCCACAATTGCTGCACTTTGTTAAAAATTGCATTTATCTGACTGTTGGTCTGTGTAGTAGCTAATAAACAAGATTTTGCTGCTTAAACGTAGGTATAATGTATATTCATTGATTCACTCATATACCAAAACTATTTGAATTGAACTATTTAGCTTTTTACATGAAATATTGATATGCGTTTAAAATGCGATTCATTTTGATTAATTAACTATAAAGTCTCAAATTAATTCAATAAAATATTTGAATCGAGTCCCACCACCATTTTTATGAATACATGTATTTAGATTATGTACAATACTGTCATGATCCTAGGCCCGGTCCTGGCTGGACGGGGCAGGATGGGGACATTGGGCAGTGCTCTCCACCTAACTTTGGGCAATGCCCTCCATCCAACATTGGCTCTCTGCCTAACATTGGTCTCCTACCCTCTAGTGGCCAGACTAGCCTGATGGTACAGGCGGCCATCTTGTTTTGGTTCCAAGTGATAGAACTAATATCTAACTATTTGTTATCTTGGGCCATCCCTGTGTGTGTGTGATGCCGTCTCCCTGTCTGGTTGTTATGTTTGATTATGTTTTCTGTGTCTAGTTGATGTATTCCTAGTGTGTTTATCAGATGTTGCCTGTTTGCATTATTGCCTGGCCTCGCCAGCTGTCAGTCGTTACAATCAGTGGTAGTATTTAAGGTCTGCTTGTTACTGACTTCCTTGTGGCGTCATTGTCTCAGTTTCCTACTAGTCCTCTGTGTCATCCTGCTCGCCGTCTCTCCTGTGTTCCCCCGTGCCTTGCTGTTTGTAATTTGCGCTTGTGAGTACTTAGTCTTTTGTTTTGTTATTGTTTATTTTCCGTGTTTGTACAATTCAGTCGTCCTCTAGCACCTGCTCGGCTTTACCGTTTATGTTCTCGTTGGTAACGTACTGTCGTGTCAGTAAAGTCTGTTTACACGTATCCTGCCGTCTCTGCCTCCTCCATTCCGTTCTCTTGCTGCAAACTGTGTTCTCACCTACCCCCATCGTATCACAATACAATGTACAATAGAGTCCATTATGTATCAATTCATAGCAGCAGAAAACACCAACAGTGTCAGAAGAAAAGTAATTTTGAACATTAATCATCATACAAACTTAAAAAAATATATATAATAATCAGGGAAAATGGCTAAATGAGACTAAGACAACTTTTGGTCTTTAGACCAAGGTCTCCAGAACTACATCCAGATGTGGGAACTCTCTTCTCCTTCCATCTTCATCGTAATCTCCCTGTCTTCCTCTCATTCCTGATGTGGTGTGGCTGTATGCTTTCATTTTGGGGCGTCGTCCCGAGGAAGTCTGCCATGTCTATGATTTAGGCGTACATTTGTTTGTTGTGGATTTATCCGTTTGTGTGAGTGTGTACACTTAGACGTGTGTGTTTGTGTATGTGTGTATGCATGTGTATGCTTATGTGTGTGTTCCAGTTTGTGAGTGTACATGTGTGATTGTGTCTGTGTGTTTTAGTGTAGTTTTTATGTAGGTGTGTGTACACGCTCCTGTGTGCATGGGTTCCAGACATCAAAAGGGGATCATACTCTCAAGTGTAATCCATTTTACAGACAGGAACACACACTCCCTATTGAAGATCTCTTCATTTCACCTCAGCCAACCATCAGTAGAAGAAGGCCCTGCAGAAGCAGCACAGGAGCAGCCAGAATGTGTTGACATGAAAGGAGGCTGTGGTTGTTTCCTCGCATTGTGAGCTTTGTCATTCTGATTCCAAGTCTGGTGAGTTGATTGATGAAGGTTGAGCCGGAACAGGTGAAGGATCTGATAAGCATCAGGAAAAGTCTCAAATTAACAGTATAATGAGTGATTGGTTTGTTTGAAGCAGTGTAATATAGAGATCACTGGTAGGCTAACGAATGAGACGTGCACCAAACTGTTCCGTCCTACATAGCTACGTCCTACAGTGCAAAAGGCAATGCCTGCTGTTGTTATAGAGGGTATAAATGTTGCTAGAGGGCACACATATTGTTGCTAGAGGGTATACATGTTCACTGTCACTGTTGCTAGAGGGCACACATTGAAAGATATGACTGGTTTTCGTTATCATTATAACAGGATAATTACATATATAAATACTTTTATCCATGGCTTTTCCTAAACTGGTTAGTTGTTAAAGTAGAATCATGGTGTGGGTTTGTTGGGAAAACTGATAACAGTCTGCCTCTGACTCTGGGGTGGTGTGGGCAGGGAAGGAGGCCATCTCAGCTAAGACGTATCAATACGACAAGGTTAGAGCCATGTTATCTATTCTAGGTCAGGGGTGAGCGACAGTGAGACAGTGGGGTGGGTCGTGTAGCAAACTAGCAATGCACATTGGAAGACCGAGAGAGACAGTTAGACAGAGCTCAAGGTCGGATAGCATTCCTTTTTTTTTTTATAAATAATTTTTTTAACATCAACAGTAACAACAACAATAATAATAATAATAATAATAATAATAATAATAATAATAATAATAATAATAATAATAATAATAATAATAATAATAATAATAATAATAATAATAATAATAATAATAATAATAATAATAATAATAATAATAATAATAATAATAATAATAATAATAATAATAATAATAATAATAATAATAATAATGACAAAACAATAAGAAATAAGAAATACAGATATAAACGTAACTAATAAATACAAAATACCAATATACCAAATATATAAAATAAAAATAAAAACAAAAACACACCACAAACACAAAAGACATTAGACAGAGCTTTTGACCAACTCGGCCACCGCAGTCAACATTTCAATACCCGCCTGTCCCACCCGAGCAGTTGATATCTCCAAATAAATAACGTCCAGCAATGTCAGGGACCAGTGAATTACCGTGAGATTCTCTGGTTCTTTCCATCTCATAGCGATACGTTTTTTGGCTGCTGTAACACCTGCCAGAATAATAATTTTCTGTTGTATGGATGTTGGTAGTGAAGATAATATTGTTTAGAAGTAATGTTGCTGCCGTGAGTGGAATCAATATGTTACAGATGCCCGAGAGTCTAGCCGCTATAGATTTCCAGAAATGGGCAACTGGTGGGACAAATGTAAATGTAAATGGTGGGCAATCCCAGACCATATGCCGGTGGAGCCTCAGAAGATGGTTTTTGATCATGTGTTTCGGAGGGGCCGGATCTATCCAACTTGGAGTCGCAGCATGCATTGAAGTCACCACCAACTATGAAAGCGTATCCATTCAGTTCTAACATAATTTTGGTGATTGTTTTGTAGAACGCTGCATCAAATGTATTTGGAGCATATAATGCAATTAGTGCTATTTTTCTGTAAGAATATTCCGACCATACTTCTACAGTAGGACCCTGATATCTAGATTGCGTCTCATCACTATAGCGACTGAAGTTACAAATCGTCTGGGACTTTGTAAACGACGAAGGCAAATGACTAACACACGGCAAGAAAGTAGACGCTGGATACTGGTTGAAATTCAATGGTTTTCAGGTTCTCCAGTTGATTTATTTCAGCAGAGCATCAGCGGTATAGTTACATTTCACAGGATATCAAAATCTCTCGGACACACAGCGCGGTTCTGTAGAGTGTGTGTTACTGTTCAATACAAGTGGTTTAAATACAATCTTCACTAAACAAGTCGAGTCTGACCCTCCTTTGTGATTGGCCTCAATACTTGATAAAGTGGTTTGTTGTGTCTCTGTGAGTGGTATCTGATGTGTGTGTGTGTGTGTGTGTGTGTGTGTGTGTGTGTGTGTGTGTGTGTGTGTGTGTGTGTGTGTGTGTGTGTGTGTGTGTGTGTGTGTGTGTGTGTGTGTGTGTGTGTGTGTGTGTGTGTGAGTGTCTGTGACATGAAACTAGTGTGTGTGTGTGTGTGTGTGTGTGTGTGTGTGTGTGTGTGTGTGTGTGTGTGTGTGTGTGTGTGTGTGTGTGTGTGTGTGTGTGTGTGTGTGTGTGTGTGTGTGTGTGTGTGTGTGTGTGTGTTCCTCAGTCTAGTAACAAAAGGTCGTTCAGTCACACCCTAATCAACTGGTTTTGACCTCCAAGTGGGGGCTCTCTCTCTGGGGAACCTGTATTTTTGAGTGAGCTTTGGTCCCAGCCGTTGGGACAGATGGCTAAATCCACATTATTGTCTGCTCTCAACTTGCCATTCTGATTATGCTATTATAATGTTTAATAACCATTAATAACAATCAAAAATATACTACACGACTCCTTTAGTTTTGCTGTTGGCAGAGGATGAGGAAATTACATGATATTGGCGGTTCGCCGACCTTGCCACGTCAGCTGACAATAAATGCGTCTCACTGAGAAAAGCTATGTCAATTGTCCTTCTCTTTAACTGGCAAAGGACACTAGTGCGCTTGTGTGGTGTGTTCAGCCCCCCTGTGTTCCATATTAATGTGTTTAATTTAGCCATGGTTGTATTTGTTTGTGCGTTTAAAAACATACCAATGCAGCAAAGGCAGAGCCGGGGATAATCGGCCCCGAGGAGTCCAGTCGGTCAGCCCCATCATTTTGGAGGAGGAACAATTACACAAACACAAAACAACAACACAGAAAACACAGAAACATGTAACAGCGGTGGCTGGGTGGCGCAGCGGAGATTGCGCTCGTCACCAATGCAAGAGACTCCGGTCTCGAATCCGGGTGTCGGCATTGCCTCCGGCTTGGGCCGGCCGTCATACTGGCTCAATTGGCAAAGTCAGCGGGTGGAGGTCGATGGGTGGTGATCTGGACGTTGTGGACAGCGACTCCTACAGGTCGGTTGGGGGACGCCTGCACAGCAGAGACAGGAAATAGCTGGGGTAGTGTGAGTCTCCCACACGTTATACCACACGTTGACGAAGACGGGCAGGAGCACTTGGATTGGTCCCCGGGGCGCGGCTCACGTCAACGCCCTATCTGCTCCCGGCTGCCCATGGGGGGAAGGACGACGGGATGGGTCAAGTGCAGAGACTCAATCGCATTAGGCAACACAAGAAAATTGCATGTGTGTGTTCCTGTCGCATGTGTGTGTCGTTTGCATGCCAAATAAAGACTTCCTAAGTCCTGCATTATTATTATTATTATATCAAATGCCATGTATGTAGATATTATAATTACTATGTTTATATAGTGGATCATACAAATACAAACACAATAGATGTTTTGGAACTTTTGATATGTATTGCCCCTCAACAGGCCACAACTGGGCAACATTAAATTATGCTTGTTAAGCACTATACCAAAAATAAATAACAAATATATACTGATTGATTGATTGAACATTTTAATTAACAGATTGCAGAATGGGTACAGTACAGTACAGTACAGCTCAATACACACAATTGTTAAGGGGATGCAGACCAGAGAAAGACTTTCGTCTTGTTTACATCAGGGTCCCCCATTTTCAATTCATAATGACATTTATGACATACACAACATACATATATAAGAATCTAATCTAATCATCTAAACTAATCTAATCATGACATTTAAGACATACATGACATACAGATACAGTATACACTCTTTGTGGTGCAAATAAAACTAAAAAACATGTGTTGTGTGTGTCTCTCATCTTTCTGGATCTCTCTAGTTCTCTCTCTCTCTGAGCACCTGAAGACTGTGCTATTAAACCAGGAAGTGCAGCACTATGTTGATAAGGCTGTCAGTAGTAGAGCCTCCACTACTGTAATGCCCTGCGCTGCAACACAACAAACACAAGACTAAGAGCGAACAAAAAACTCTCATGGACCCGTCTCTCGTTGACTGACTCGCTTGTATTGTTCGTTGGATTCGTTTTGAATTATTTGGGCTCGCCAAACAAACTATCAAAACGTACACGGACCCGCGGACCGTGGTCTCTCGTTGACTGACGCACTGCCCACTAACCAAGGAAGAACAGTTAAAAAAAAGTATTGCCTCTTGGCGCAGAGATCTAGTTTGTCTGATGAAAAAAACTGCTTCAATCATAGTAACGCGTCGCATTTTTTGGCAGTAACGGTAACGGCGTTGTTAAGATTGGAAGAGTAATCCGTTAGATTACTCGTTACTGAAAAAAGTAACGCCGTTAGTAACGCCGTTATTTATAACGCCGTTATTCCCATCACTGCACGTGATGCAAGGCTTCTATCCTCCCTACAACCAACCAGTGGGGGGCATATGCGAGCAGCGTTCAATCAAGACAGGGGAGGGGAGAATTGGAAACACGAAATTGGGATAAAAAGAAACAGAAAAATAAGGAGAAAAAAGTGGTTAAAAATAAAAGAAACATGTAACAGTAAAATCCTGACCCCCCCCCCTACTATTATGTCGTCCAACCCCCCCCCCCCCCCCCCCCCCTTTAAATCTATCGTCTATACCCCCCCCCCCCCCTTCTAATCCACACATTGATCCGACAACTATAGGGGTTGGCTTCTCATGTTTACCACCTATTTTAATCTCGCTAGTCCATCCACTAAGGATAGACCACCCTTCGTTACCCCCTGGATCCATAGATCCCTCTTTTATATATATACGTCGGATAGCATTCCTGAAAAAATAACAACTTTTATTATTTACATTGAAAAGCTACAAAGAGCAAAGCTGGATTTTCTACAGAAGAGGTATTATTTAGAACATTATTTCATATTTTTTTGTTATTTATTTTTGTCCAGTAAGACCAGTAAGCTATTATTTTGTTACAGGTTGATTTTTAAGTGATTCTTGTGCCATTGAGGTTTGTCAGAGAGATAATTTTAGGCATAATAAAGCATGTTGATTGTTGAGTAACTTTGGTTTGGTGTGTCTTTGGTTATAGAGAGATATTATTGTGTTATATAAAATAATATAAATAATAATTTTCTATGCAGAGGAGGCATACTTTACAAAACAATAAGGCATCTGATGATCATTAAGTCTGGGGGCAGCATGTCCTCTTTTTTATAAATATGGTCACCCTACAATATGCCACCATAATCAATCACAGATAAAGACATCTTTCTAGCCTCAAAAGAAAAACATTGTTTGTTGCAAAGAAATAAACCAAGTGTAAACTACGGATGAGTTGCTCGCAGTCAACCAGCGCCTGCTGATGGTCAGTGCAGCCGTGGCTGGGTTCAAATCCACTCGTTACATTGGTGGGGTCTCACTGCCCTGTGAATCTGTATCCAGGTTCACAGGGGTGGGATCTCAGTGCCTTAAACCCTAGGAAAGTGTGCTCATGGATGAAAGAACATGCAAGTACACACTTCTCGGGGGGAAGATGACTGTAAACTACGGATGAGTCGGTTGCAGTGAACCAGCACCTGCTAACGGGTTGACGGAATCCTATGGTCCCAGGTTCAAATCCACTCGGTTACACAAATTGTAGTTGCAGTTTCTTTACAAAATGTTCAATGTGCACCTAAAAGAAAGCTTTTCATCCACCCACAAGCAGGGTACTTGTAGGTAAATACATACACTACCACATGGCCCCTAATGGCCATCATAAGCCGACGTGTAGATAGATAGGCAGTGAGTGGGCACCTCCCTTTGCCTGTGTCATCAAGTTAGGCCCACAACACCTCAGGAAGGCTTGACAGTTAGTTCCAGCATCTGAAAACCTCCAGGCTAGCTCATTGTCTCTGAGCATCACACATGAAACAGAAACAACAGAGAAGAAAAGGAATACTCTTACCCTCTGTTTACTTTGGCCCCCAACTGACATAATTTCTCCTCAAACAAATGTATCCTCTGCTTCCAACTTCCACCCTAGCTTTCCCTTCTTGCTGTTCAGTTTCTGCTGCTACATCTGCATATCTAAGCTTTTTCATGTGCTTCCTCCACTGAATCCTCCCAAGTGAAAGATATGGCTGATTTTCATTATGATTAGAACAGGATAAGTACGGATGTTAAATACCTTTTTGACTTAACAAATGTTTAATTTAAAGTTAGCTGGGATCTGTCTGTTGGAAAAGACGTAAATCGACAGAGTTAGGCTTTCTCAAGGTCAACATTCTTTGAGATAACACAGTCTGCCAATGACTTGGGGTTGATGGGGGCAGGGCGCTAGTAATGAGAAGGCAGCCGGTCGCTATGGTGACCAGAGATAGGTGCCAGGCAACAGGCAACAACTTTTCATAAAGCCTCACTGGCCTTGTTGCACCTTACCTAAAATGGTCCTTATTCTCGAACGTGTTCATAAGTGCTTTGGTAAATATCTTGGTAAAAATGTCATACCAACAGATTTACGGAAATCCTCCTCTGGATTCCTGAACATGTAAAACGGTCTTGGTAAGTTGGCAAAAACGTTCACAGATGTGCTCCGCTGAATGGAGTACGTCACTCATTCTTAAACTGGCCGCGCGTGCCTGTATCCCTGAATTTGCATACAGCTCAGCCAGCCCTTTATAAGGCCTGGGCCGTGTGCAAAACGGAAGTGAGAGGGTCTGCCGTTGCATCTCTGCTGTGTTGATCCTTGTATTCAACAGGTAGCGTGGAACCGATTTGCGACTGATCACAATTCGATTCGATTAAAATGTACAGCACAAGTACAATACAACATCTAACCAGAGTGCAAATGTAATAGTAAAGTGCAGTATTCACATATAATGCACAGGTGATGGAACTGGTCAAATTCTTCATTTGGGATAAATAGTTGGTGATTGTGTCCATTCTACAGACATCATCGGAATGAAATAATTATAATGATAATAAATACGACAATTACGTTTTGCATTTATAGTCATGATTCAATGAGGAATCAGCATTACACACATGCGCGCGTGTGTACAGTATCTTCACTAAGCCGCCTGCCTCACCTGCTGCATCTTGATTAACCCAATTGTGCGATATAGTTGAATAGACTAAGAATAGATGAACAAATTCCATATATAGTTCATTAACAATGCAGTACAATAGTAACATACAATCAAGACATTTCTACACTGGCTCTTAGAAGTGCGCAAGCAATGTAATAAATAAATAAAACCAACAATAAATAATATCATAATAACAAGAATGTTACAACCACAGCCAGGGCCTCTCTCTCACCTGCCTGCCAGCAGACTTCCACACCCTTATATGGGCAGCTTCCTGTCCCTTCTTCAACACGCTGTCTCCCTGGATCTACCTACGCACCTGAGACGCATCAAATCATCACCAGACCTGGATATCAGACCTGCGTTCCTGCCACTCCTCGTCCGAGTGTTGCTTCACCTGCCTGGGTACTAGGACTCTCTACTGTTGTTTGCTCTGTCTCTAAACCTGCCTTGCCCTAACCTTCTCTCTCTGTGTGTAGGATTGCACACCCCTGGTCTACGCCGTTCCCGAGACATCTCCAGCCTGGACGGCTCCTGGGAATCACATGGAGTCAGTGGCGGACTGGCCATCGGGACGTTCGGGACGAATCCCGATGGGCCGGAACCAAAGTGGGCTGGTCCAAAAAAATAAAAAATAAAAGTATAATATTTTTTTTTTTAACTTTTTTTTTAACTTTTTTTTTTTCCCCCAGTGTGTGGGCTAGTGTATGGGCCACTAATGTGGGCCGGTGTGTGGGCCAGTGTGTGGGCCAGTGTGTGGGCCAGTGTGTGAGTCGGTGTGTGGGCCACTAATGTGGGCCGGTGTGTGGGCCAGTGTGTGGGCCAGTATGTGGGCCGGTGTGTGGGCCGGTGTGTGGGCCGGTGTGTGGGCCAGTGTGTGGGCCGGTGTGTGGGCCAGTATGTGGGCCGGTGTCTGGGCCGGTGTGTGGGCCAGTATGTGGGCCAGTATGTGGGCCGGTGTGTGGGCCGGTGTGTGGGCCGGTGTGTGGGCCAGTGTGTGTGACCGCGCCCCCGACCGCCAAGAACCTTGGTGTTGTCCTCGACGACCAGTTGAACTTCTCAGCTCACATCGCAGCGACAACCAGAACCTGCAGATTCCTCCTGAGCAACGTCAGAAGGATATGCCCCTTCCTGACAAAAGAAGCCACCCAACTCCTCGTCCAATCAACAGTCATCTCCCGCCTCGACTACTGCAACGCACTGCTAGCTGGCCTCCCGGCCACTGCCACCAAGCCTCTTCAACTCATTCAAAACGCAGCGGCCCACCTGATCTCAAACACCTTCTACGCTCGGTTTGGTGTAGACAGTGGCGCTGCTGGCTCTCCGGCTAGTGACGTCACTGGCGCGCCGGCTGTTGTGGAGGGGGGGGGGCAACCGCGAGGGGGGGGGGACGCTCTCTCGTTGTCGGAACACAGTGTGAGAAGAGCATTTATGCAGGTGAACACCAGGAAGGCTGCTGGCCCAGATGGCATAACAGGACGTATACTCAAGACCTGTGCCAACCAGCTGGCCCCTGTGTTCACCGCCATATTTAATCAATCACTGGCGGAGTCAGTGGTCCCTGCCTGCTTCAAGAGGTCTACCATCATCCCTGTGCCGAAGAAACCCTCCCCAGCATGTCCAAATGACTACAGACCGGTGGCACTCACCTCTGTGGTCATGAAATGTTTCGAGAGGCTGGTCAAGGACCACATTTGTGCCTCCCTCCCCAGTGATATGGACCCTATGCAATTTGCATACAGGACAAACAGGTCCACCGACGACGCGGTCTCCCAGGTACTGCACAGCACCCTCTCGCACCTTGACCGTCAGAAGGGGGGCTATGTGAGACTGTTGTTCATTGACTACAGCTCAGCGTTCAACACCATAGTCCCCACCAGACTGGTGGACAAGCTGATCGAGCTAGGTCTGAGCTCCGCCCTGAGCGCCTGGGTACTGGACTTTCTGAGCGAAAGACCCCAGGCGGTCAGGGTGGGGGGTCAGACCTCCAACACCATCACCCTGAGCATCGGGTCCCCCCAGGGCTGTGTTCTGAGCCCCCTGCTGTACTCACTCTACACACACGACTGTGTGGCCAAGTTCAGCTCCAACTCCATAGTGAAGTTCGCAGATGACACGGTGGTGGTGGGGCTGATCTCGGACAACGACGAGAAGGCCTACCGGGAGGAGGTTGAGGTACTGGAACGCTGGTGCCAGGACAACAGCCTGCTCCTGAACATTGGCAAAACCAAGGAACTGATCGTGGATTATAGGAGAGGACAGCAGGAGACACACACACCACTGATGATAAACGGGGCTACCGTGGACAGGGTGAGCAGCTTCAAGTACCTGGGGGTCCACATCTCAGAGGACCTGACATGGTCAACACACATAGGCACAGTAGTAAAGAAGGCGAAACAGCGTCTCTACCACCTGAGACAGTTAAGGAAGTTCAGAGTATCGGGGAAGATACTCCAGTCCTTCTACTCAGGAGCTGTAGAGAGCATCCTGACCGGAAACATCACTGCCTGGTATGGAAACAGCACGGCACAGGACAAGAAGGCCCTACAGAAAGTGGTGCGCTCAGCCGAGCGTACCACGGGTATTGCACTACCCCCCCTGCAGGTTCTATACAACAAGAGGTGCAAATCCAGAGCCTGCAGGATAATGAAAGACCCTCACCACCCCAATAACAGCCTGTTTCAGCTGCTGAGGTCAGGCAGACGCCTGCAAATCCCAGCTACTAGGACAGAGCGGCTTAGGCTCAGCTTCTTCCCCCAGGCCATCAGAGCCATGAACAATGTACATTGAGTGCTCAGAACATTGAACTGTCCACACACAAGCACACATGAACACACACACGACACGCACACTGTGCACGCTCACACACGAGCAGCCACTTAACACTTTAACATGAGCGGGCACACACTCATGTCGCACACACGCACACTTATGGCCAAAGGAAAGGACACTTTAAATTAGAATAACAGGAACAGTGTATTGCACTACCAAAGCTAACTAGCATGTCACACATGCGCTGTAAATAACTATGTACAGATACCGAGATGTCACTCCATGTTACCTGCTACCTGTTACTGCACAATGTTGTTTCTTCTTTTGATTCTATTATATGTACCACTGTATTGCACATCGTTGCGGGCAAGACCACCCGCATTTCATTGTATACCTGTATGCCGTGACAATTAAAACTCTTGACTTGACTTGACTTACCGAAGTCGGCCCATGTCACCCCACTTCTTAGGGACCTGCACTGGCTCCCCATTGCTGCACGTATCCGCTTCAAGGCCCTCGACCAAGCATACCGTGCGGCAAAGGGAACCGCTCCCGCCTACCTCCGGTCAATGGTCTCTAACTACACACCCTCAAGACCCCTACGCTCTGCATCTTCTGGCCGCCTCAGACCTACTCCTATCCAAGCTCCTGGAGGGTCATCAAAGAGAAGCCGCCTATTCTCAGTCCTTGCCCCACAATGGTGGAATGAACTACCCATCCCAGTTAGGACAGCCGAATCCCGTCCAATCTTTCGCCGTCGACTAAAGACTCACTTCTTCAACCATTATCTGAAATGATAATAAAAAAATAAAGAAAGAAAAAAAATCTAACCCTGACTAACCTTACTGCCATGCACTTGTCCTAATAAACTAACCTACACTGTAACACGCAACACTTTGATAAACATTGTTACTCAGCTGATAGAGTTGTACCCTTCTTGCTGTCTTGTCGTACAGAACTTGTAAGTCGCTTTGGATAAAAGCGTCAGCTAAATGACTAAATGTAAATGTAAATGTAAATGTGTGGGCCAGTGTGTGGGCCACTAATGTGGGCCGTAAGGTTGCCACCCGTCCCTTAAAATACGGAATCGTCCCGTAATTGGAAACTAAAAGACGCGTTCCGTATTGAACTGATACGGACGCCCTTTGTCCCGTATTTTAAGGTTGCCAGTTTAGTGAGAGAAATAAGCCAGCCGACCTACAAAAACAAGCAAAATTGTGTCCAAAAGTTGTGGAAAATAAACAGACTTGGCAACTCTGGTATGATGGGCGTGCGCTCAGCAGCTCACCGACCGATGAGAATTAGCGCTTTCACGTTGCTAAGAAGAGTTCTGTGCCGTTGTGCCAATCTTCCGTCAAAGAACCTGCAGATTCCTCCTGAGCAACGTCAGAAGGATATGCCCCTTCCTGACAAAAGAAGCCACCCAACTCCTCGTCCAGTGTGTTGCGTGATTTCTTTTCGAAGACGTTTTGAAACTTTATATTCATACAGTATTATGCTCAAGTTGAGGCTATATTTCAGCCAATCTATTTAAACAATGTTAAATGCAAATAAAGCACTTTAAACTTTAAGTATGACTAAATGCTTTCTTGACTATATATAGTAACTGTTCCAAAATGCATATATTTCTATGTATTTTAGGGGTTTGGGGGGCTAGCTCTTTTTAATATAAATGTCATAGATTGTTTTATTTAGATTTCCCTAAAACCGAAATAAAGTAAAAAAAGAAAAATAGTGACAAAATCCACCCATTTTCGCCCAAAAAACGCCCTAAAACCGCAACAAAAAAAATTGCGCGCTACGCGCACGCTCGATGATAGGTGTCCCTTATTTCTATTGGTCAAAGGTGGCAACCCTAGTGGGCCGGTGTGTGGGCCGGTGTGTGGGCTGGTGCATCTGAATGTCCCGGGCTGAATTTGTGTCCCAGTCCGCCACTGCATAGAGTGACTTCCGTCGCTGCACATTCCAAACATTCCCTAACCTGTCTGTGTAACGTCTCCCCCGGTCCTGCTGGACCAGACGGTAACTTTCCCCCCGGTTCGGCTGGACCAGGCATTGGACTTTCACAACCTCCTTTCAGAAATAATACACCACTGCACAATACACCACTGCCATCTGGTGGCCTGATCCAGATGATGCAGCTCTGGGGTCAGGCCATTCAGCTATGTTATATTATTTGCACCAATCTGTGTTTTGCACATTTGTTGTCTTTGTTGTTTGTATTGTTTCCACTGTTTTAGTGTTGTGTTCATACGGTCTTATGTGTTTTGTAATTGTGTTCTAGTCTTGTGTGTCTCAGTATTGTACAATTGTTTCTAGTTTATTCCCCTGTTTCAGTCTTGTGTTGTTTTGTTACCACAGCTGTGTCCATTCAACAATCACCCTCTTGTCTCTAATTAGTGTTTGTATTTAAGTGTTGTCGGCCGGGTTGTGTTGCTGGGTCATTACTTCCTGTTACCCTTGTTTCCGTGTTGTCATTCGTGAAGCTTCCCTGTATCCTGTGTTTCCTGTCATTTAAGTAAAGTTTGATTATCACTACGCCGTCTCCTGCCTGCTCTCTCCAAGCTCTCCGTGTTTATATCTGCATCTGGGTTCCAGTCATCATGCCATCTAAGCGTAATCGTAACAGTCTGCTTGGTACTTAGAATTAAACATCCTAAACCACCTCATTCTCCTCTGCCCTTGTGTTCTGCTCTTGGGTTCAAAACCAGATGTCGCCATAACAAAGACGGTATATGGAATGTTAATAGTCTATTCCACTATAGCTATTTCCGGGACGATCGGTTTAGTTCTTATTTCTTTCTTTCTTTCATGGCTATAAATGTAAAACATAATTGTTAATGATACAAATAGTGTCGTATTTATTATCATTATCATATAAGTCATATAAGTTCCTTGGGGTACACCTGAACAATAAACTAGTGCTGTCCGGCGATTAAGAAAATGTATCTAATTAATTACAGGATTTGTAATTAATTAATCTAATTAATCGCATTTTAATCACATTTTAGGCCTGATATTCTATATTCTAATCATATTTCAAATAGCATGTGTCCGGATGGCAGAATTCAGTACTGTATCTACAAAACCTTCTGTTTAATCATCTTCCCTTTATTCATTTGCTTAGATTTTTCAGGTCTGGTCAATTTTAGCATGGTGTTATTCACAGTCAAAGATAAACAAAATCACAATGCCTCATTGAGTCAGGACTATAAATGCAAAACGTAATTATTAATGATACAAATATAGTCGTATTAATTATCATTATAATTATTTAATTCCACGGATGTCTGTAGTATCGGCAATCCCAAATGACTTGTCCCAGAGAAAGCTATTGAAACCACCGCTCTGTCCGATTTAGCCGTTCGAGAATGCCGAATAAGTATGTAAATTGAGTTATGTCCTTGGTAAATTTTACGTATGTCTGTTCGAGAATGAGGACCAATGTCTGTATGCCCAAGAGCTGCCTTTGCTCCCTGTACTGCCTGTCTTCCATGCCTGGGTTCCATTTCCTAATACATCATTTAGCATCCAAAACCTTCATGTAATAATGGGGTTTACTATTGATACAATTAATGTGAACAAGGATAATGCAATACATAGGCACAGGTCAGCCCCAGAGTCTGAAAAGAACAATGGTGTCCTCTGCTGGGTAGTGTGATTCTAGTTGTTACAGATAGGTGGCACCATGGGGCAACAGAGCTCCTGTACAACCAAAAGAGGTCAAGATGGAAAAAGATGTTAAGAGAAAAAAAAAAACACAAGCTCTGAGCACCAAACACACATACACACACATACTAACTCAGAGGTTAGTGAAATGCTCTGAGTGCAGGCAGTCATGGAGCTGCGTGCTGAGCTGCTGAAGTCGGTCTGGTACGCCTTCACCTCTCTGGATGTAGAGAAGAGTGGAAAGGTGTCCAAGTCCCAGCTGAAGGTAGGAGGGGGGGGGGGGGGTACAGAGGTTAAACAGGTGGGCGCTGACAGGTGTTCTTCTGCAGGTTGCCCTCTGTCTCCTCTGGAAATTGTTGTCGTTTACCTTACCTAACAAAAAAGTATCATGGTATCACGTTTTTTGATCACTTCCATCATGGTGGTAACAAAGAAACAATGCCACTGCACCACCAGTACCATGGTTTTTAACTGGATTATATCTTAATATTACCGTTGATATTACCATTACCATTGATAACCAGAACTGTCAACACTGAGGTGTCTGTATGTGTATATGTGTGTGTGGATATGGATATGGTGCGTCTGTCTATGTCTGGGTCTCTTAATATGTCATGATGTGCTCTGTCCTTGTGTCCATGACTGTATTGTGACCTGTATCCCTACTATGTCTATGTGCTTTTGTTGTGTTTTTATTCTAATGTATTTATCTTGATTTTATTCTGTTTTTATTGCTAACCCTTTTTTTACACAGGATTTTAGCCTGTACCTTCTGGCAGGGGGACTACCAATGGAAATTAGCCTTTTGGCTAAAATTGGGTGCATTTACATTTGTAAAATGTTTTATTAATGTACACTGTCCCCCTTGAACAAATAAAGTAAACCTAACCTAACCTAACCTAACCGTCATATTATTTAAGTACAAAATAGGTATTTTACTATGGCTGTATAATGAAAAAGGAATAAGTATTTTGAAGATAATATCAGTGTGAACAGAAGTCATCTTCTCACAGTTTGGTGTGATGTGTGTGAGTGAGGTGTTGATGTGTGTGGGTGCAATGCTTCCTGTCCGTTGAGCACAGTTTCCTTCTATATGAATTCCAAATGAATAGCTCACTCACACATTTGGTCGTTGGACACCAAAGGGCTGCTGTCTTTGCTGAATCTTTGTGTAACCCCCCTTCCCAGTGTTTTTTGATTGTTTAATTCATCTTTATTTCACTTTATTTCTTTATTTCACCGGGCAAGTAAAAAAAAATCGGTTTACAAATTGGAAATCATGACCTATACCTGGCTAAATAAGCATATTATACTATTGTTTACTCAGTATAAAACCTCACAGGTAACTACAGAAAGAGTTACAGCCTACACAGGTCTGTGTCTATGTTATTTCTGTATGGTTTGTTGATAGGTGGTAACATATTGTGTCCTGTGTAGAAACCTTTGGAGAATTGAAAGGAGCGTTCGTTCATTAAAAATCAAACCACGAAGACCAAAATTGGATATTCAATGTGTGTGCAAAAAAACCAACAGTGTAGGTCAGCTAGTATTCCTGTTGTTTGGAGGGAGAGAGTGTGGGGGCCCGTTGTGGGACAAATTATACCCTGTGACATATCTAATCCAAGTCACACTCAGAAGCTTGGAGTGCTGTTTTTCAGACAGATTAACAACAGGGGCACTTTACTTCAATGGAGGCAGTGACCAATAGTCGATGTTTGATTATGAATTCAGACAAAAAAACATATTATGATATATGATATGTTAATGTGGTGAAACAATTCAAGCATTTGATTACAGTCAACTGTTTCACATGTATAAAGTAAGTAAGTGAAAGCTACGTATTGTCAGTATAAGATACGATAAGATAAGCTATTCCTTTATTGATCCCCTTGGGGAAATGCAGGCATCATAGCAGCATGGGGGATGGGGGAGGGGAGGTACAGGTAGTAGAAGACATACAGGTCACAGAATTATAGTGCAGTGGAGCACAAAAAATAAGTAAATAGGAGTACATAGGGGTAAAAAGTAGAGGCAGGTGGGAGCTGCTAAGATAGGCTGCCACTCACCTCGGCACCACTTCACACTTTCATCGTATCAGTCGTATGAGGGAGTCTATCATTTACATTTACATTTAGTCATTTAGCTGACGCTTTTATCCAAAGCGACTTACAAGTTCTGTATGACAAGTCATCAGGAAGGGTACAACTCTATCAGCTGAGTAACAATGTTCATCAAAGTGTTGCGTGTTACAGTGTAGGTTAGTTTATTAGGACAAGTGCATGACAGTAAGGTTAGTTAGGGTTAGATATTTTTTTTTCTTTTTGTATTATTATTTCAGATAATGGTTGAAGAAGTGTGTCTTTAGTCAACGGCGAAAGATTGGACGGGATTCGGCTGTCCTAACTGGGGTGGGTAGTTCATTCCACCATTGTGGGGCAAGGACTGAGAATAGGCGGCTTCTCTTTGATGACCCTCCCGGAGCTTGGATAGGACTAGGTCTGAGGCGGCCAGAAGATGCAGAGCGTAGGGGTCTTGAGGGTGTGTAGTTAGAGACCATTGACCGGAGGTAGGCGGGAGCGGTTCCCTTTGCCGCACGGTATGCTAGGCCGAGGGCCTTGAAGCGGATACGTGCAGCAATGGGGAGCCAGTGCAGGTCCCTGAGAAGTCGGGTGACATGGGCCGACTTCGGTAGGTTTGAGATCAGGCGGGCCGCTGCGTTTTGAATGAGTTGAAAAGGCTTGGTGGCAGTGGCCGGGAGGCCAGCGAGCAGTGCGTTGCAGTAGTCGAGGCGGGAGATGACTGTTGATTGGACGAGGAGTTGGGTGGCTTCTTTTGTCAGGAAGGGGCAGATCCTTCTGACGTTGTTCAGGAGGAATCTGCAGGTTCTGGTTGTCGCTGCGATGTGAGCAGAGAAGTTCAAGTGGTCGTCGAGGACAACACCAAGGTTCTTGGGGGTCGGGGACGCGGTCACAGCTGCATTCTCGACTGTGATGGAAAGGTCGGTCAGGGGGGAGGATTTGGCCGGCAGGTGGAGCAATTCTGTTTTGCTTAGGTTCAGTTTGAGGTGGTTGGTCATCATCCAGGCGGCGATGTCGGACAGACAGGCCGAGATCCGCTCAGAGACGTGGATATCTGAGGGAGGAAAGGAGAGTTGAGTATCATCGGCATAACAATGATATGAGAAGCCATGAGACGTGATAATGTTACCCAGTGATTTAGTGTAGAGGGAAAAGAGAAGGGGTCCTACGACCGAGCCCTGGGGGACACCCGTCCGCAGGGGGCGGGTGGCCGACAGGGTCCCTCTCCATGACACTTGGTAGGAGCGGTCATTGAGGTATGATGTCAGCCATGTCAGCGCAGAGCCAGCCACTCCCATTCCTGCGAGGGCCGCAAGGAGGATCTGATGGTTGACTGTGTCGAAGGCTGCAGATAGATCTAGGAGAATCAGGACAGAGGAGACAGAGTGAAGTGCCTCTGTGACAGCAATGAGGGCCATTTCTGTGGAGTGGCCAGTCCGGAAGCCAGACTGATTAGGGTCTAGGAGGTCATTCTGTAAGAGATAAGCAGTAAGTTGGTTGGATACAGCACGTTCAAGTGTTTTAGAAAGGAAGGAGAGAAGAGAGACAGGACGATAGTTGCCTATGACGGTGGGGTTCAGGGTTGGTTTTTTTATGAGGGGCGTGACTCTGGCTTGTTTTAGGGAGGTGGGGACCACCCCCGAGTTGAGTGAGGAGTTGATGGTTGCAGTTAGGAATGGGAGGATGTCCGGTGCTATGGTCTGGAGGAGTGGGGAGGGTAGCTGGTCCAGCTGGCATGTAGTCGGACGGTTCGACGTTACCAGTGTCAGGGTCTCGGCTTCTGTAATGGGAGAGAAAGATGACAGAGTGAAGGATGAGGTTCTCGATTCAGTGTTTGGAATGGGTGGGGGTTGGGAGAAGGAGCTGCGGATGTTCTCCACTTTTTCCTCAAAGAAGATCGCAAAGTCTTCAGCAGAGAAAGATGAAGGAGGAGGGGGTGGGGGGGGGGGGAGTGAGGAGGGAGGACATGGTAGCATGCAGTTTGCAAAGATTCTTGGCAGAGGCCTCGATCCTATGGTGAAAGAAAGAAGATTTGGCATTAGTAATGGTTTTGGAGAATGTTAACAAGAGGTTGTGATATGTGTCGATGTCAGCAGTGAGGCGTGACTTTCTATACTTCCTCTCAGCCGCTCTCAGGACCTGTCTTTGTTATCTCACTGCATCTGTCAGCCATGGACTGGGTGGGGAACGGCAGGCAGGTTACAAAGCTTGTCGAAGGAGGTTGCAAAGGCTGAGAGGAGGGTGGAGGTTGCCATCTCTGTGGGGAGAGCAGAGAAGGTGTCACTCAAAGGTAGAGCGGATAGTATGTCAGAGGAGAGGGTGGAGGGGGATAGGGAGGGCAGATACATGTAGGGGATGAATGAATGAATGAATGAAAACTTTATTTAACAGATTGCAGAATGGGTACAATACAGTACGGCTCAATACATACAATTGTTAAGGGGATGCAGACCTGAGAAAGACGTTTGTCTTGTTTCCATCAGGGTCCCCCATTTTCAATTCATATAGACATTTATGACATACACAACATACATGACATTTATGGCATAGGGACATATAGGTATTTAGTACTGATACATTTGTGACATAGGCGGTATTCAAATATACAGTACTGTTACCCCTAGATCCTGACAGAGTATATACATATGATGGGGAGGGGACTGTACATTAGGAGGGGGTGGGTGGGTGGGAGGGAAATATACATACGGCGGGGAGGGAATATATACATGCGGTGGGGAGGAGACTGTCTATTAGGAGGTGGTGGGGGTTTTGGGCATTTACGGTGGCCAGTTTCAAATTGCAGCCTCCCGTAGGTGCTCTTTAAGGGCGGTTTTGAATGTGGGCAGGGATTCACATTCCTTTACAGCTTTGGGTAGGGCGTTCCACATTGTTGTGGCATAATTGCGGAACGTGTTTAGTCCCTTGTTTGAGCCGAATCTGGGTTTAACATGATTTGTTGAGCTTCCTCTGGTGTAGTGGTTGTGGTATTCACTGACCTTTGGGAAGTATTTTGACATGTACATGGGCACCCCGGTCGTATAGTGTATCTTGTAGACCAGGCCCATTGCAAGTTGCTGTACTCTGTCGTCTACTCTAAGCCATCCTAGGTTGGCAAAGTGGGCAGGGGTGAGGTGGGTTCTGGGGTTCAGGTCAAGTAGTAGTCTGGCCAGTTTGTTTTGTGATGTTTGTAATTTTGTTTTAAGCGCCTTTGAGGTGCTTTGGTACCATGAGGTGCACGCATAGTCATAGTACCCTTGAATGAGTGCTCCTGCCAGAGTCTTCAGGGTATTCTTGTTTACCAGAGAGGAGATCCGGTACAAGAATCTAGTTCGTTGGTTGACTTTTTTTATTACATTGGATGCCATTTTGTCACAGGAAAGATTTGCCTCTAGGATGGAACCCAGGTAGGTAATTTCGTCTTTCCTTGTGACAATATTGTCACCCACTGTAACTGAGAAACCGTCGGTCTTGCTGAGTTTGTTATTTGAACCGAAGAGAATGGACTCTGTTTTGCCCATGTGTAATGATAGTTTGTTATCAGCGAGCCATATGCAGATTTTGCCTAGTTCCGTGCTGAGGGTTTTTTCAACCTGCAATTTGTTCTTGTCAGAGACCAGCAGGGCTGAGTCGTCCGCAAACAGGAACAAGTTGCAGTCACAGGCTGACGACATGTCATTTGCATAAATTAGGAAGAGTAGCGGTCCTAGTATGCTTCCTTGTGGAACACCACAGCTCACTGTGAGGGGGGGGGATAGAGTACCGTTTACCTCTACCATCTGTTCTCTCCCCTCCAGGTAGGATTGCATCCAGCTCACTGATAGGCTATCAAAACCAATTGCTTTTAGCTTGTCCATTAGAATGGAGTGATTGACAGTGTCGAAGGCCTTTTGTAGGTCCAGCATGACCATGCCGCAGTATTTGCCAGCGTCCACCTCTTGTTTGATGTGGTCGTTCAAATAGAGGAGGCATGTGTCAGTGGAGTGGGACGTTCTGAAGCCAGATTGGAATTCGTAGATTAGGTTTTTTTCCGCCAGGTACTTTTCGACCTGTTCGTAGACTATTTTCTCCATGACTTTCGAGATGGAGGTAAGAATAGAAACAGGGCGGTAGTTGCCTGGGTCTAATTTGCTGCCCTTTTTGTGTAGAGGGGTCACTCTCGCAATTTTGAAGTCCTTGGGGACGTGCCCCTGTCTTATAGAGAGGTTTATTATGTGTGTGATGACTGGGGTGATGGCGGCTGCTGCGTCTCTGAGGAATTTGGAGGGGATGTTGTCATGGCCAGTGGCCTTGTTAGGTTGGAGGGCGCTCAATTTTTTGAGTACCTCATCGGTTGTTACCATTTCAAGTTTGAAGTCGTCTTTGTGGACCCCTAGGTTTTTGTAGTATGCTACTATGTGTTCTACCCCATAATGCCCTGAGTGGGAGGGTAGTTTGTTTACCAGTGTTGTGGCTATGTTTGTGAAGAAGATGTTTAAGTAATTGGCTACATCCAGCTTGTCTGTGATGAGCGTGTTGTCCGTCTTTATGTTTATGTTTGAGAATCTGGTTTTAAGTTTTTTACTGCAGCCTAGTTGATTATTGAGTAATTTCCAAAGTTCGCGGGGTTTGTTTTTGTTTTCCTCCGTTTTGTCGTTGATGAAATTTCTTTTTGCGGTTCTGATCATGATGTTTACGTCATTTCTTAGTCTGTTTCTTTGGGTTTTTAGTTCAACCACGTGGGCTTGGAGTTCACTGTTTGAGCTTTTGGAAAGCTTTGTCTGACTTTTATGAAGTTCAGAGCATTTTTTGTCTCTGGTTTTCATAGCGGCCAGTATTTCAGTGTGCATCCATGCCTCAGCGCGATTTTTAACCCTGGTGGTTCTTATCGGTGCCATGTTGTTGAGTATTGCTGTGAATTTGGTTTTGAATCCAAGCCATGTTTCTTCAACCTGTGTACCACTGAGCTCATCTGACCAGTCCAAGCTCCCCAGTTCTAGGTTAAAGGCCTCTCTAGAGTAAGTTTTGAGGTCTCTAGATGTGACTGTTTTGTGACAGCCGGCCTTCTGTTTTAGCTTTTTGCGGGTACAGAAAATCATATAATGATCACTTAACCCGCATGCTATCACCCCTTTACTGGAGATCATGGACTTGTCAGAGGTCAAAATGAGGTCAATGGTGGTTTGTGTTGAATCGCATACCCTTGTGGGTTGTGTGATTAGCTGGCTGAAACCGTGCAGGTCAGAAAATCTACTGAAGGCCTTGAAGACGGGTGCTGATTTACGCAGCATATCCGTGTTCCAGTCCCCAATAAGAATTTTTTCTACCCCCTCCACCCCAGCTAAACACCCATCAAGTGTGTCATAAAACCCACTCTGTTCTGGTGGTCTATAGATTGTGCCTACTAGTACTGGTTTCGCCCTGTCTAATAAGATTTCAATCCAAACAGTTTCAATTTCATCATGGTTAAGGTCAGTACGGTTGATGTATTTGGTATCCTTGTGTATATACACACAGACGCCACCTCCATACTGGTTCCTATCCCTCCTGACTATTGAGTAGTTTTCAATTTCAATCTCTGGATCCTGTACAGATGAGTCTAATTTTGTTTCTGTGAAACACAATATGTTAGCCTTACCGTTTAAAAACAACTGTTTGATTTCAGCCAGTTTCGGTCTCAGGCTATTTGTATTTAGATGAAATATGTGAAGTCCATTTTTGCTTGTAATAAGATTGACGTCGTCACAGTTGAGGTAACTCTGTTCAATTGTGTCCTGTCCTGTGGTGGGGGGAGGGGGGGCGTTGTTGCTGTTTGTGCCGTGGGTGGGGAGGGGGGGAGGGGGTGATGCTTTGTCCTTTGCTGGAGTCTGTATTCCTTTGTGTGAAAGCCCGCGATGTGGGGGGGGGGGGGGGCTGGTTGATTACAGATATGTCTGATTGTACTCCATTGTGGGGGAGGGGGGGTGCCTTTTGTCCTGGCCTCGGCCCGGGTAGACTAGCTGGCATGGCGTGGCGGGGAGTTACCGTGGTGTTAATGATGCTGGAGTTACGGGAAAATATGAGATCCAAGGAGGTGCCTGCTTTGTGGGTGGGAGGCATGGCAGTGGGAGTCAGGTCAAATTGTAGGAGGGAGACCACTGGGACCGACTGAGATGAGTCAGGCAGGTTGAAGTCGCCCAGACCAGGGAGATAGATTGAACACCTACCGTCAGTTCCCAGTACTTTCCACACGTCAAGCTGTGCTACTCATACGGTGAGTATGAGGTGCCCGGTATCAAACCCAGAACCTTACGATTCAAAGGCAAGCACTCTACCGAGCTACACAAGCACACATGTATCATAAGTAGTAGTGGGGCAATTATTAGGGACACAAAGCACTTTATTCTTTTTTTTTTTTAAACTTAAATTTTTATTAACATTTATAGACAAACAACACTTACACAAAAATGGAACCATAATACAACATTGTTAAACAGACATAAATAATAAAGTACAAAAAATATAATACAATTGTAATACCCAAGAAAATAAAAAATAAAATCAGAAAATGCTAACTAAGTCAAAAGTGTGTGACATGGGTTCAGAGACCCTCCTTGAACCTCTTTCCTCCTTTACCCTTCGCCCTCTTGTGATGCATTTGGTTCTTCCTCTGTGATGTCGTTTTCGTTCCCCTTGTAATCCTCCCACTTTCCCCATCTTTCTCCAAATTTCTCTTCCTGTAACCTCAGCATGTGTGTTATCCTCTCCATATCCTGTATCTCCTCCACTATTCCTACCCATTGTGCTATTGTCGGTGGGTCTTCTTTGTACCACAGTCTTGTTATTGCTTTTCTGGCCACTATCAACATTATCTTTATTAAATATTTGTCCCCCCCTTGTATTCCCTCGTGTGTCAGGTCTCCTAAGTAAAGCACCAGTCCTGTTTGTGGTAACCCGTATCCTAATATTCTGATCATTGCCTCCCCTATCTCCTCCCAATACCCCTTCAGCTTCTGACATCCCCAGAATATGTGTGTGTGATTTGCCCCCTCCTTCCCACACATCCTCCAGCATGCTCTTTGTGTTGGTGCATATTTTCCCTTCAGCTCTGGGGTTATAAAGAATCTGATTATGTTTTTCCATCCAAACTCTTTCCATATCCTCGATCCTGTTGTTGAATGTTGCACCTCGCATATGTTCCCCCATTCCTTCCCTGTTATTCCTATCTCTAGTTCTCTCTCCCATTTCTCCCTTATATAATCGGTCGTGTGTCCCTTGCTGGTCATTATAGCCCGGTACAGTGCTGATATTACCCTTCCTTTCCCTCCTTCGTATGCCCTTACTATCATCCTAATTATTCCATTCTGTTCTTCTTCCTTGTCCCCTCTTATTTCTTTATTATAGTAATCTCTAATCTGTAGATATCTGAAGTGGTCCCTGTTTTCTAGTCCAAAGTTCTCCTTTAATTTTTGTAGTGTTTGCATTTCCCCCTTCTCTATCATTTTGCATATCGCTGTTGCCCCCCCCCCCCCCCCCCCCCTCTCCCACCTCCTGAATCCATGGTCCAGCCTCCCTGGTTTGAATCTCTTGTCATGTGCTATCCATCTCAGAACCCCTGACTGCTTCTCTAATTTGTGTGTTTTTACTACTCTGTTCCATATGGTCAAGGTGCATTTGGTGATAGGATCTAACAGTCCCTCTTTTTCTTTGAACAGTTCCCTATCTCCCACCAGAGCTTGTACCTTGTATCCCTCCCCTTCTTTTTCAATGTCTTTCCATCTTGCCTCATATTTGTCGTTACACCAGCACATCACTGCTCTCAGTTGCGCTGCATAATAATAATCTTGTAGGCTGGGTACTGCCATCCCTCCCTCTTCCTTTGGTAGTTGTAGTGTTTTATATCTGACCCGTGGTCTTCTCCCCGCCCATATGAACCTCGATATCAGTCTGTCCCACTCCCTGAATTGATTCTGTGGTATTTGTATCGGTAGTGATTGGAACAGGTACAGTAACCTTGCTAGTATGTTCATTTTAATGACCTCTATTCTTGAATTGAAGTCCAAGGGCATTACTGTCCATCTCTCCAAGTCTCTCTTGATGTTCTGATTTATCTGTGTATAGTTCGCCTCAAACAGTTTCCCCACCCCTCTCGTGATGTTCACCCCTAAGTATTTAATCTTGTCCATGTCCCATCTTATCCCGTACTGTTCCCTAATTTCCGTCGTTGGGGTATAGTTCCATGCTAAGGTCTGTGTCTTTGTCACGTTTAATTTGTATCCTGAGTAGTGGCCATATTCCTTCAGTAGATCCATCAGTGCCGGGAAGCTCTTGTCTGGTTGCCTCATGTATACTATCACGTCGTGCGCAAATAGGCCTAGTTTATATTCCGTTCCCTTTATCCTTACTCCCTTAATGTCCTCGGTCTGTCTGATCAGTTGTGTCAGTGGTTCTATGAAAACGGCGAAGAGCGTTGGTGAGAGACAACATCCCTGTCTGGTAGCCCTCTCTAATCTGATTCTATCCGTCAGGCTGCCATTCACCTTAACCCTCGCTGTCGGTTCTTGATATAGCGCCTTGATCATCTTCATCGCCCTCCCGTTCAGTCCGAACCTCATCAATGTTTTATATAAAAATGTCCAGCTCACACTGTCGAATGCTATTTTCTGCATCTAAGCTAATCAGTACCGCGCTACCACCTTGTTTTTGTATCTCCTCTACTATGTGTAATGTCTTTCTCACGTTGTCCTGTGTCTGTCTCCCTTTAATAAATCCAGTTTGATCTTCAAGTTCAAGTTCAAGTTCTTTAATAGTTGTCATACAGAAGTACAGAATACTTTCATACAAAATGCTTCTTACTGTTACGCTCCAGAGACTGTGCTAGACAAGATAGTATCAAATAACATAATAACATAATATAGCATGAATTTAGAAGAAGAAAATGAGGTCACAGTGTTCGGTATAGACATATGTACAATGTTCTGAGTTACCATATAATATACAATACACAATACTATGCAGTGTACTAATGTACAGTACTATCTAGTGCAAGCAGAAATGGGATGAGGTACAATTTTAGGTACAATTTACAGTAAGGTGTACGAGTTGTAGTGCAATCCTTCATCCATAAATATAAAGTGTGGGGGGTGGGTGCTACAGTGTGTTTGTTTAAAGTGGGTGTGTGCTATAAAGTGTGTGGAGTGGGTGCTACAGTGTGTTTGTTTAAAGTGAGTGTGTGCGTGTGGATGTGTGTGCTATGTGCGTTTGGTGGTTGTTGTTGTGTAGTGTTCATTCATTGTTCGTTTAGCAGCCTGATGGCCTGGGGATAGAAGCTACTTCTGAGTCTTTCTGTGCTCGCCTTGAGACTCCGGTATCGCTTGCCTGACCGCAGCAGTTCAAAGAGGCAGTTGTTCGGGTGACTGGAGTCTTTAATGATTCTCTTAGCCTTGCCCTTGCAACGCTTGTAGTAAATGTTCTGGAGGGTGGGGAGCCCCCCTCCAATTGTGCGTTCGGCTGAACGTGTCACTCTTTGTAGTCTGCTTTGGTCTTGTGCAGTGCTATTCCCAAACCAGGAGGTGATGTTGCCGGTCAAGATGCTCTCTATTGTACATGAGTAGAAGTTCTTAAGGATCTTCTGGCTGACTTGGAACTTCCTTAGGCGCCTGAGGAAGTAGAGGCGTTGTCGTGCCTTCTTCACCACACTGTTAATGTGTGTGGTCCATGTCAAGTCCTCGGATATGTAGGCTCCGAGGTACTTGAAGCTGTTGACTCTCTCAACCGGTGCCCCGTCGATGCTGAGGGGGCTGTAGTCCTTGACCCCCGACCTCCTGAAGTCCACAATCATCTCCTTTGTTTTGCTGACGTTCAGGGAGAGGCTGTTTTCCTGGCACCATCCCGCCAGGACCTTGACCTCTTCCAGGTAGGCCCTCTCGTCGTTGGCAGAGATCAGGCCCACCACCACTGTGTCGTCAGCAAATTTGACGATTGTATTGCTACTCCGCTGAGCCACACAGTCGTGTGTGTACAGGGAGTAGAGGAGGGGACTCAGAACACAGCCCTGGGGGGCCCCTATGTTGAGGGTGATGGATGAGGAGGTGCAGTTGCCTGCTCTCACCACCTGGGGTCTGCCAGTCAGGAAGTCCAAGACCCACTGGCAGAGGTCATAGCCCAAGCCCAGGTCCCTGAGCTTGGCTATGAGTATGGAGGGGACTATGGTATTGAATGCCGAGCTGTAGTCGATGAATAGCATTCTCACATAGTTCCCCTGCCTCTTGTCCAGGTGTGATGCTGCTGTGTGCAGCACATGGGATATGGCGTCCTCCGTGGACCTGTTGGGGCGGTATGCAAATTGCAGGGGGTCCATGTTGATGGGGAGGGAGGAGCAGATGTAGCCCTTTACTAGCTTCTCAAAGCACTTCATGGCTATGGAGGTGAGAGCTACAGGGCGGTAGTCGTTGAGGCAAGCAGGCTTGGATTTTTTGGGTACAGGGATAATAGTGGACTTCTTCAGGCAGGTGGGGATGACAGCCTGTTCTAAGGACAGGTTAAATATGTCAGTGAATACTGGGGCCAGTTGGTCGGCACAGACTTTTAGGACGCGGCCGGGGATGCCGTCCGGACCTGCTGCCTTCCTGATATTCACTTTTTTAAAGGTCCGCCTCACCTCATGCTCTGTTACCCTGAACACTGCGCCTCCATCAGCAGCCGACCCCCCCCCCCCCATTGCCGAGGCTTGTGAGCTGGTGTTGTTATTACCAGCATCAAACCTCGCATAGAAGGTATTGAGGTCGTTTGCTAAGGAGATGTCACTGTTCAGTTTGAGGGAGGCGCCTTTGTAGTCTGTCATCGTTTTGAGCCCCTGCCACATAGCTCTAGAGTCAGCTTGTTCAAACTGGAGTTCAATTTTATCCCTGTAGCGCCGTTTGGCCTCTGACACTGTCCTCCTTACGTTGTGTCGCGCCACCTTGTGGTCATTCATGTTGCCTGCCACTAGGCCGTCATTGTATGCTTTGGTGCGCTCTCTCAGAGCTTCACGGACGGATTTGTCTACCCAGGGTTTTTGATTTGGGTAAACTTTCATTTTGGTAGTGGGGATTGTTTCTTTCACCCTAGTACAAACATAGTCCAGCACTGTCTCTGTGTAGACATTAATGTTATCTGTGTCGCGGAACACAATCCAGTCTGTGTGGGGAAACACTGACCGGATCGTCTCCTCTGACGTCACATCCCATTTCTGCACCTCTCGCGAGACTACGGGAGTACTTTTAATTCTCTGTTTGTACTTTGGTGAAAAAAAAAAATAATAATATGTCTGGCATAAACGTCTCAAATCTCTTTGATATTATCGATGTATACATCTTGTAATCCACGTTGAGTATGGACACAGGTCTGAAACTACTACATAATTCTCTATCCTTCCCTTCCTTCGGTATCGTGGTGATTATGGCTTCCTTCCACGAGGGGGGGCATTTTTCCCTCTTCCATCGTGTGTCTGAACGCCGCCCCTAACATGGGTGCTAATTCCCTTCTAAATGTCTTGTAGAATTCCGATGGGAATCCATCGCTCCCCGGAGATTTGTTGTTTTTAGCTCTACTAATTGCCTCTTCCAGTTCTCGTTCCGTAATTATTTTATTTAATTCTTCATTCTGTTCTTTCCCTATCGATGGTAACTCTAGCTTCTCCAGATATGCTTCTATTTCCTCTTCTCCCGCTGCTTTTGGCTGTGTGTATAGTTTCTCATAGTATTCTCTAAATGTCCTCTATTTCAGCTGGGTCTCTCAATATTTCATTAGTCTTTGTATCCCTTATTGTGTGTATCGTGTTCAACTTCTGTTGCGTCCTAATTCTCCTAGCCAACAGTCTGGTCGCTTTTGGTCCCCCTTCATAGTACGTTTGTTTCATGAACCTCGCTTTCTTTTCTATTTCCGTCAATAATTCCCTAAAATGGGAGGTAGGGAGATGGCTATGTGGAATAAGAATACTATGGTATTCTACCCACGCGACCGTCTTCCGGGGGGAGGGAGGGGGGGGGGGGGGGGGGTAATTGTGTTGAATGTTGTCCAGAGCTGCCAGACTCATTGTTTAATTTTCATTCTAGTGTGCTTTTCCAGGCTGTTCCCATTATTTCAATTGTATAGCCTACATGTCAGGATCCACTCGTATAAATCAGACAGATATGAATAACATAACGCTGGTCTCGTGGAATGTACGCGGTCTTGGGCAAGCTCTAAAGCGGGGCAAAGTGTTTGCGCATTTAAAGTCTCTTAACGCTGACATAATGTTTCTACAAGAAACTCACATAAAAGCTACAGAACAGAGGCGACTGAGGGCTAACTGGATATCTCAAGTTTACCAGTCACCTTTCACATCCAAAGCTAGAGGTGTCGCTATTCTTTTTCGCAAGAATATCCCATTCCAGCTTTCCTCAATAGTCACAGATCCAAATGGCAGGTATATTATGATTACTGGAAACATACATTCGTTCCCTATCACTTTATTGAACATATATGGCCCAAACACTGATGATCCAAATTTCTTTCGCAAAGTATTTGATTTAATTCCAGACCTAGGCACCACTAATTTATTAATGGGTGGAGACTTTAATTGCTACCTTGACCCATATTTGGATAGACTCTCCTCCCGCACCCCAACAGCAATAGCTTCTGTCCTAACATTAAATAATTTAATTAAATCTAGAAACATAGTAGATATCTGGAGACTACAACACCCAACGGACAAAGACTATTCGTTTTTCTCGCATGTCCATAAGTCATACACGAGAATTGATTATTTTTTAGTGGATGCAAAATTAATAACTAACATTGTGAATACCAAATATCATAATATAATAATATCGGATCACAGTCCAGTTTCACTAGAAATAAAGCTTGCTTTGCCCAAACAAAGCTACTGTTGGCGCTTTAACCCGTGGCTGCTCACAGACCAAGAGTTTATTAACTGTATGACAGCTCACTTGGAGGAGTTCCTTGAGTTCAATGACACAGGGGAGGTCTCAGACTCCATACTCTGGGAGACTCTTAAAGCAGTAATGAGAGGTCATATAATTTCCTTTGAAAGTTCAAAAAAAAGGGAACAGCGCCATCGTCTGGTGGAAATCGAAAACACACTCCCGACCCTTGAACAGACTTACAGGAACTCTCTTTTGCAAGAAGACTATAATAAGATCCTGAATTTAAAGTATGAATATAACCGCATTCTTAGTGGAAACATCGGTAAACTCTTATTGAAGCTCAAACAGAGACATTTCGAACTGAGCGACAAACCAGAGAGGCTGTTGGCCAGACAGTTGAAAGGAGCACAGGCGAGCCGTGCAATCCACAAAATTTTATCTAAAACAGGTGATTTGTTAACTAACCCTAAGGAAATAAACAACCGCTTTAAAGAATTTTATTCAGAATTATACAAAACAAAGTCTCAGGCCACTAACGCAGACTTTACAATTTTTTTTACTCTCTCAACCTGCCAAAACTGGATGAGTCATCCAGGTTAGAACTCGATTCAGATTTTTCAGAGAGTGAGCTAGTTGAGGCAATTAAGTCATTCCCCTCTGGTAAGGCAGCAGGCCCAGACGGATTTGGCTGTGAATTTTACAAGACATTTCACAAGACACTTGCCCCAATCCTACTCAGAATGATCAATGACTCCATTAAGAATAACAGATTTCCGAACTCTCTGTACGAAGCAAATATATGTATCATACTGAAGAAGGGCAAGGAGGAAACAGAGCCTGGGAGCTACCGGCCCATCGCCCTCCTTAATTTTGATCAAAAATCGATCACAAAAGTATTAGCCAATAGATTAGGGAGACATATTCCATCAATTATACACCCTGACCAAACAGGGTTTATCCCAGGCAGATTTTCATTTTGTAATGTGCGTCGGCTCCTGAACAATGTTTATACCAACCACGAGGACAACTCCAGAGCGGCCATTTTGTCCTTAGATGCAGCCAAAGCGTTTGATCAAATAGAGTGGCCCTACATGCTCGAGGCACTTAAAAGATTTGGATTTGGAGACTCTTTTATTGCATGGGTCAAAATACTATATCTCTGCCCGACATCCTCCATCCTCACTAATAATGATAAATCTGGACCTTTTGACTTGCAACGTGGGGTCCGACAGGGCGATCCGCTTTCTCCCTTACTATTCGACGTTGCTCTGGAGCCCCTCGCGATAGGAATCAGGAGCCACCCCAATATTAGAGGCATTAAGATAGGGGACATGGAAAGCCGGGTGAGCCTTTACGCTGATGATACATTGTTATATCTTTCAGACCCAGAAACCTCTGTTCCTCCCTTGTTAGATTTCATTGAATCATTTGGTAAGCTTTCTGGCTACACAATCAATTGGGGTAAGAGTGAGTTCATGCCTCTCTCGGGCGGCCTGAACTCAGACTTTCTTAAGGCTCTACCATTTAAAGTAGTAAATGACCATTTTTCATATTTAGGACTCCGAATATCTCGAAATCCCAAACTCTTATTTAGACTTAACTATGCTGACATGCTCACAAAGTTAAAACTCAACATAGAGAAGTGGAGGACCCTGCCCTTATCTATGGTGGGGCGTATTAACGCAATCAAGATGGTGTCTCTTCCTAGATTCTTGTATCTATTTCAAAATCTGCCAATCTTCCTCACTGCAGCATTCTTTAAGAAACTAGACTCTATTATTTTCCCATTTGTATGGGGATATAAAACCCATCGCATATCAAAAGGACATCTGCAGAAGCCTACACAGAAGGGAGGCCTAGGCCTCCCTGAATTCAGGAATTATTATTGGGCAGCCAATGCTAGAGCTTTGACCTATTGGCAGAGGGGACTCTCGGGTGAGACACCATCTAATAACTCCCCCCTGTGGCTAAACATTGAAGCCACAGCAGTAAAAGGCTCCTCTCTCTGTACTTTACTTTTTTCTAAAACAGAATCCCCTCAAAAGCTAATTGGTGACAATTTTATCTTAAGGAACTCACTTAGGATTTTGAATCAGATAAGAGGTGTTCACAAGCCACCAAATGTCTGTATGTATACCCCTATATGTCATAACCACTCCTTTTTGCCATCTCGGACAGATGGGGCGTTTGCTGTCTGGAGGGACAAGGGACTCACGACCCTTGGAGACTTGTACATAGACAAACAGTTTGCATCATTCGACCAACTGAAAACAAAATTTAACATCCCTAACTCCCACTTTTTTCGATATCTCCAAATCAGACACTATGTCAAAGAATAAATTCCACATTTTGAAACCATGCCAGAGAATTGCCCATTCTATGATCTCCTGAAGCTTCCTCCAGACTCCAGACACCTGATATCTCGCTTTATGTCCCTGTTTTCCACCTCTGTGTCCACTGACCATCTGAGAGATGCCTGGTCCACTGAGTTGAATCTAGAGGTGTCTGAGAACATATGGAATGAAGGTTTGACTAGAATCCAAACTTGCTCGATCAATGCTAGGTACAAATTGATTCAATTTAAAGTCATCCATAGACTCCACTATTCAAAGACCAAACTACATAGAATTTATCCATCTCTTTCTCCATTATGTGACAGGTGTAAAGTTGCAGAGGGCTCTTTAACACATCTCTTTTGGCTCTGTCCTCATTTACAAAAATTCTGGGGTGAAATATTCCAGTGGTTTTCCAGGGTCTATGGAAAGGACATTCCCCCTGATCCAGAGTTGGCACTCTTTGGGTGTTCAGAGACTGCCGTAAAGGTACACGAGGGAGGAACAACAGACACTAATGCTCGGCATGGTAGCTGCAAAAAAAATGATTCTAACCGATTGGAAATCACCTACACCCCCGTGTTTCCAGAAATGGCTCAATGAAATGATCACAATCATACAGATGGAGAGGATCCGCTATTACAGATCCAAAGAGCACAACAGGTTTTCGGACATATGGAGCCCATTCATTGACTATCTGAAGGACAAATAACTGCACTCTGCAGAGACTCACCCCTGTATATCATGTTTGACCTGCACCTTGTAACACCTGGCTATACAACACACTTTAATGCTTTGAGTTAAGTCACACTGTTATTTTATTTTCCTGTCTGGCAGTCCTTTTCGTTTTTTTTTGTTTAGTTTTGTCTGTTTATTTTTGTTCTGTCTCCTCCTTTTTGTTTTGTCTGTTCTTGTCTAGTAAACTGAGAAATAAAGTATTTAAAAAAAAAAAATTCCCTATTTATCCTGGCCTTTACTTCTTTGATTTCTCCGAGTGTTTCCTGTTCTTTTGATATCTGGTGTCTCCCTTCTAGCTTCTTCAGCTTCCCTATCAGATTGTGATATGTCTCCATTCTGGCCTTCTTCAGCATTGCTGTCTTCTCCATCAATTTCCCCCTTATCACCACCTTCAGTGTGTCCCATAGAATGTTCGGATCTACCGCCCCGTTGTCATTTATGTCAGATATATGGCACTGTGATCCGATATGTCCGCTACTCCTATTCTGCTCTCCCGTACCCTGTAACTGTCCCCCGTCGTCATCAAAAAGTAGTCTATTCTCGCATATGTCACGTGCGGGTGTGAGTAATGTGTGTATTCCCTGTCCATGGCGTGCATCCCCCTCCAAACATCTGTAATTACCATTTCCGTCAGCTGAATATTCATATATCTACTGATTGGTGCCCGTCCTTTTCTAGTACTCGTGGTGTCTAGGTCATGATTCAGTACTACATTAAAATCTCCCGCGCATATCAATATCCCTTCTAGTTCCATCACTATCATATCAAAAATGGTCTCATATAAATCCCTCTCACTCTCTGGGGGTGCATAAACATTCACTAATGTAATCATTTGACCCTCCATTTTTCACTTCACCAGAACAAACCTTCCCTCCTTGTCTCTTACTTCCTTGATCAATTCAAATTTGACTGTGTTTTTGATTAACGTGATTACTCCTCTCCTCAGGTTCCGTTTAAAGGAACTATAGTATGCATTTTCATATCCAAATCTCTTCAGTTTCTCATGATCCTGTGCTACCAAATGTGTCTCCTGCAGAAAAATCACTTCCATCTCACTTTTTTTACATTTCAACATCACTTTGCCCCTCTTTATCGCATTATTCATTCCATTAACGTTTAACGACATCATTTTTATACCTTTAACCATTGTCATCTTTCTTCTTCTTTCGTCTGTCAGTCCCCCCCATGTCACATTCATTCCCCCCTCCGGTTGTAGCCTCCGCTCTCTTCACCGAATACATATAATGATTAACATAAATAAAAAACATAAACTTTACATAAAGTGCTCCCAAGGCGTTCGGGGGGTCCCTGTGTCCCCCCCTGTCCCCTGCTGGTGGGTGAGGAGTAATTGCTCTCCTAGTGAGAGGCCTCCTCCTGACGGCTTGGGGGTTTGAAACCTTTACCCCCAACCGCTCGTCATATTTGTCCAGCCTTCTTACTGTTTTTATTGCTGTCGAGCTCCTGGTCAAAAGCGCTCTGTCCTTCATTCTGATCAAAGACCCCCATTTCCTAGGTCCCTCTCAATGTGGCTCATATGTTCCAATGTCCCTCCTTCCTCCCAAACCCGTGTGTGGTGTCTTCTGTGTACCCCTTCTTACTTTCTTTTCCTCCCCTCTATTTTCTATGTGATGTCCATTTATCCCCTTAATCCCTTCCAACTGTGTTACTCGCAGCGTGTGTCTATGTATTTGTTTCAATATGTTCTGTGTTCCGTCTATCATACCTAATTATATTTCCATTTATTTCCTCCATCAGCATGTGTATTATGTGTCCATGTATACGTTATGTTCGTTCCTATATCCTGCCTCTACCTGGGAATGTGTGTTTATGTATATGTTATTTCAGTTTCTATATTTTGTCTCTATTTGGATAGTTTTTTCAATCTCTTGTGCGTGTACTCATCTGTTCGTCTCCTCCCGCCTCCTCTCCCCTCCTTCTCCGTCTCTGGCCTCCTTGTCCGTCTCCGCCTTCGGTCTGTCACGTCTCACCTCGGCCTTCTCCTCTCTCCTCCCTCCTCTCCCAGGTTTCGATCTCCTACTCTGGTCCATCTGCGTGCTTTCTCCAATCTCTGCTGCAGGCTCAGCGTCTGGCCCTCCTGTCCCCTTCCTTCTCCGTCCTCCGCCATCTGCATCCCCCGTCGCCTCATCTCCTCCACCGCCTCCCGCGCCGTCGCGTACGTCACCGTCCCTTCCTTCCAGTGAATCCTTAGCGAGGTCATGGGTGATTGGAATTTCATTCCGTTTTCTTTCAGAATTCTCTTCAGTCCCGCGTAGGACCTGCGTGTTATTGCTACCGCTGTCGAGTAATCGTGATCAAACGACAGTCTTTTCCCCTCGATTTCTATCTTCTTGGTCCACGCGGTTCTGAGTATCAATTCCTTAATCTCAAATCTCAGAAAGTTAATAATCACCGCCCTCGGAGGTCTGTCTGGTTTCGGTCTCGGAGCCAACGCCCTGTGGGCCCTCTGTATCTCCATTTTTTCCAGTCCCGTCTCCTCCAGTTGTTCCTTGATAAGCTTTTCCACATATTGGGTCACCGATTCCCCTTCGACTCCTTCTTTCAATCCCCATATTCTGATGTTTTTTCTCCGTGACCTCCCCTCCATGTCCGTTATCTTTGTCTCCATCTGTTCTTGTTTTTGAATCGCACACGTTAACACCTCGTGTATCTCTGTGTTCCATTCCTCCGTTTGCGCCGTTCTAGTCTGTACCTCTGTTACGTTTCTGTCCTGTTCCGCCATCTTCTCATCCACCCTTTTGAGTTCTGTATTAATTTCACCTCTGAAGTCCTCCTGTTCCTTCCTCAATTCCTCCCGTAACTTCCCAATATCATTTCTTATCGTGTCCGAGTTCAGTTTTATGGTCGCCTGCATCGTGTCCGAGTTCAATTTTATGGTCGCCAATATCCCGGCCTGCATGAGCACGGCCCATCCTGGCATTCCCTTGTCCGTCTCAGCCGAAACTCCCCCTTCCTCCGCCTGCCCCTTCTCGGTCTCGCCTCGGGGGTTCTGCTCCATCGAACTCTCCTCTTCCTGTGAGTCCTCCATTTCTCTTTCCTTCATAATTGTTTTCTCCTCCTTCCTTCTCGTTTGCATCTTAATTTTTAATCACTTTTCGTCACTTTTCGGGTCTTTATTTCTCCGTTTTTCACTCTTTTGACCAGGAGCCTCACCGCATGCGTGCTACCCTTCCGCTCTCATACCGGAAGCAAAAGCACTTTATTCTTGCTGTACTTAATGACTCACTCTCCCACTCACACACACAGGCACATTTTATTTCAATGAGATAATTGAACATTTTGACATCTACGCTAACAAAATCACTCTTATCACGAAAGCACAACTTTCCACTATTATTGAGGTTATTGAATATCTTGTGTTCTTTGCTTATGAAATATTCACCTTCATAGATAATGTATTCCTCTATACTTTGGAAATATTGAGGTAGGCCTATACAAAATAAGGTAACAATGTTTTATCCAAAATAATATAGTTTTTTCGCCCCTTACATAGACATGGCCAGGGGAGCTTAGGGCTCAGCTCAGGGAAACCAGCATGGAGCAAGATAGGTCCCACAGAAAGGACGAAGCTAGTAGTGGAGCAGGTATGTCAACAACAAGAAGTTGTGAGGTGTACAAAGGCTGTGGCCCAGGCTAAGCAGGGATAGTGGATGATGTGTTTCCTATGTGTTTTTGGAACACATTTACATGGTTCCAGAGTAAGCCCTGCCTGAAGAAGACTATAGTAAGCATAATATATCCCTGGTCTGAAGCTTAGTAAGCCTAATATTTCCCTTGGCCAGGGGGTGTACCCCTTTGATATTTGGCTTACATGACTTTGTGGTGTGAGACTTTTACTTTTGCATATTCACATGTGATTGCAATAGCTTGAGCTACATGTAATTACATGTAATAACATGCAAAAGCAAAGTTTCACGTATATAATACCATGACAATGTCACAGTTGAAATGTCACGGGTAAAATGTCACAGGTAAAATGTCACAGGTGAAATTTCAGATGATATGTCACAGGTGAAATCATGCAAAGGCATGTGGAAACTATCACACGTGGAGGGAAATGTGCATGAGAACAAACATGAGGCTTTTCCGCGAGGCTCAGAATGAAACCCTGTTCTCTGTGTTGCTGTATGCTAGGTCTTGTCCCATAACCTGTACACCGTCTTGAACATCCCTCATGACCCTGTGACCCTAGAGGACCACTTCAGAGACGATGATGACGGCCCCGTCTCCAGCCAAGGCTACATGCCCTACCTCAACAAGTTCATCCTGGATAAGGTAATGTATGTGTAGCAGGATGGATTATCCCTGCTTCGTGGGAACGGGTGTGCACAGCCACTGGGTAGCGAGACACAGTAGAGCTCCGTCTGACTGCACCTTCGTCTTTGGGTCTGGAGCGTCAACTGGAGGCTGGCAGTGGGAGTGGATGGGGCCCGGGATTTACCAACCTGGTCTGGTACTCTGGTCTTCCTCGCCCTTCCAGGGCGGTCAGCAGTACTCCCCAACTCGCTCTCACTTCCCCCAATACCTCCTTTAACCCTCCCACACCTAGTGACTGAATTGTAAATAAATAACTTAGTTCCTCCCGCAAGCAGTACCCTCCCTCGGTGACATTAGAAACCTTATAGTAAAAAGGGAAAAGTTGGATAGGAAGGGGTTAATTGTATTAATGTTACCCACACCAAAAGAGTTGTTCATAGGCTCAGGAATGGACACGCACACAGAACTCCCATCTAATTCTTTATCGTTACTTATACTGGTCAGTTACAAAGATTTAATAGCAATGGGTCAAATAGAATGAAGTCTTACTATTACCCAATTTGTAACTCAATACCTTATAGACACTTAGATTATACACCCACACCGTATAGAACCAGGTATTGCCGACCCAAGTATAGTATACTTCAATGTGCTTGACTCATCACCCACGTCTGGGTTAGTACCAGGGATAATACCTCTCTCGGGCTTTAATTATATGGTAGTGATAATACCTCTCTAAGGCTTTACTTATAATACAACAGGTCGGTAACCTCCTCACAGGGGAAGGGTTAATTAGATGGGAAAATATTATTAAAGAACAAACACGTTATCACACTCAAAGAAAATGAAAAAGGTGGGCCCACTTTACCAAACAAAAGTCCTATACTAATGCCGGCATGTAATGTTTATGGGGTACCCCTATGAACTGTAGTTAGCAACATTAGCTTTGCCCATAGGCCGCACCACACTGTGTACTGTGCAATAGGATCCTGAGCACCGAAGCGCTAATGTACTCAACCAAGATGGCGGCCTCGCCGCACCACCACTGTCCGGGTGGTAAGATGGCGTCGAACGCTCTCGTCACCGGAGCTAGCAAGCGGTGTGGGGCAGAGGGAGCAGTAGCGGGCTGAAGGCGCGTGCTGGGTGATGGCGACCTCTGCTGGACGGGACGAACTCCCGTGCTGGGCTGACGACCGCCGGTGCAGAGCAGATGTAGAACGCCGGTGAAGACAGGCTGCTGGCTGCCGGGGCTGGGTTGACGCGCGATAATAATCTGGGCCCTACCTTAACTGAAGCTACTCTGTGGGTCCTAGACAGCCCTCCTGCTAGCCGAAACATACAACGACGCAGGGTGCCTCTAACCACCGGTCCTCTTCAAGCCACGCTGGCTGGGCACCTCACTGGAGGGGATAACGTTAACATAAGCCAACTCTTGGCTATACCGCTTTCTTCTAGGATAACTCGTTGTATCACTAGGGTTATTCAGTGGGGACATGCAACACGCTACTACGCTTATATTTCTAGTATAACCCGTAATATATTCAAGTTCAATGTGTTCACCCGTGTGGCCCACAACGGGGCTCTTTCAAGACACGACCGACCAGGTCCAAGTCCAATGTCGAAGAGGCTGGCTCTCCTCACTTCCGTTCCAGTTGACTTGCTTCCCTCTATGCCTCTCTCGTGCGCTCCGCCTTCCACCGCCGCCCCCTGCTGGTACCGCCAACTAGCCCCACAGGAAGAACTGGGTGGATAGAATATGATTCAGTTTACTGTTTATAATCCATATTCCAGCCGGTGAGAGAAGGAGAAACCTGCGTCATTGTTCGAGGGAATATCAATGGAAACTAGTTAATATGTCTTTGTGCACAAAGGGGAGATAAAAGGCAAGTCAGCACTTCTGAATAATAGTCACATATTCAGGGTGCTACATATGGATAACTTACTTACATGACACTATCTGAGTTGTTCTGATGCAGTATAAGCTCCAGCGAACACGTACCTCAAGATGACAAAACACACACACACACACACACACACAGACACACACACACACACACACACACACACAGACACACACACACACACACATATACACACACATGGCTACACGCATGAAAAGAAACACAATCTTTTTTTATTTCAACAGGTTTTACATACACAGACAGACAGACAGACAGACAGACAGACAGACAGACAGACAGACAGACAGACATACAGACAGACAGACAGACAGACAGACAGACAGACAGACAGACAGACAGACAGACAGACAGACAGACAGACAGACAGACAGACAGACAGACAGACAGACAGACAGACAGACAGACAGACAGACACATTATTCTCTCACTCACACACACACACACACACAGCTACCCCCCTCTGTTCCTAACAGGTGGTGGAGGGCACGTTTGACAAGGAGAAAGTGGATGAGCTGTGCTGGACTCTGTGTGCTAAGAAGAACTACCGTCCTGCAGCCACGTTCAGCATCCAGGAGAATGATGCCTTCCACCTCTGGTGTCTCTTCAACTTCCTGTCGGAAGAGAAGTATCCCCTGGTGCTGGTCCCTGAGGAGGTGAGGGCTGCCTTCCTCCAAGGGACTCCTTAGAAACTGGGTAAATCGGCCCCTACCTTAACCCTAACGCTTACCCTCATTGGACCTCGCAACCCACCTAACCACCCGTTGGATGATGTGCATTACGTACATGAGATATCCAGGTTTTTAGTGAGGACTCCCTTCCTCTACTCTGTTTCCTCCTGTCTTCCTGATCTGCCCAATCCAGCAGGCACAGTATGGAAAGGTACCAGGGCATGAGATTGTTTAGGGATATGGGTGCAGTTATGTGCTTAAGAAATCTACTTTATTTTGGTTAAGGACCCCTTCATGCTCAATATTTAACCCCAATTAAATTCACCCTCTACATAATCCTGTTAACCAGGTGTGAAACCTGAGTAATTTCAACATGCACATGACAGAAACTATCCCCTATGTCTCCTCAGTTGGAGTATCTACTGAAGAAGATCTGTTCGGCCATGAGAGTGGAGCTGAGCTGTGTGGAGGTGGAGGACTTCATTTCCCAGGAGACCGTGCAGGAAAGAGGCATCACAGTCTGGGCCTTCCTGGACTTTGTCAACTCAGGGAGGCTGACCAGGGGAATGGAGAGAGAGGCTGTTACCATGGCGATAGAGGAGGTGTACCAGGAGATAGTGGGCAACACCATCAAAGAGGTGTGTGTGTGTGTGTGTGTGTGTGTGTGTGTGTGTGTGTGTGTGTGTGTGTGTGTGTGTGTGCGCGCGCGTGCGCGCGTTTGTGTGCGTGTACATGGCATAGTGTATTCATAACACATGACACAAATAATGAACTATGTGCATTAATATGTTTTGTTTTGGTATATGCAGATCTACTGTATCTATATGTGATGTGTGTGTGTGTGTGTGTGTGTGTGTGTGTGTGTGTGTGTGTGTGTGTGTGTGTGTGTGTGTGTGTGTGTGTGTGTGTGTGTGTGTGTGTGTGTGTGTGTGTGTGTGTGTGTGTGTGTGTGTGTGTGCGCGCGCGTGCGCGCGTTTGTGTGCGTGTACATGGCATAGTGTATTCATAACACATGACACAAATAATGAACTATGTGCATTAATATGTTTTGTTTTGGTATATGCAGATCTACTGTATCTATATGTGATGTGTGTGTGTGTGTGTGTGTGTGTGTGTGTGTGTGTGTGTGTGTGTGTGTGTGTGTGTGTGTGTGTGTGTGTGTGTGTGTGTGTGTGTGTGTGTGTGTGTGTGTGTGTGTGTGTGTGTGTGTGTGTGTGTGTGTGTGTGTGTGTAATCAGGGTTACCTGTGGAAGAAGGGCCATGTGCGGAGGAACTGGACGGAGCGTTGGTTCACCCTGCGGCCCAACAGCCTGGTGTACTATGTCTCTGAGGACCGCAGGGAGTGTAAGGGCTGCATTGAGCTGGACCACAACTGCTGCGTGGAGGTGATGACAATGATGATGATGGTGATGATAATTATAATGATGATGACAATGACGATAATGATGATTATGATGACAATGATGATGAAATAAAGACAATACTGTAGAAGGTGAAAAACACAAAAACATTCATCTTTTCTCCATCATAATCTAATATATAATCAGAATCAAACTGAACTCATTTTCAGCTTCTGCCGGAGAAGGAGGGGAAGAGGTGTATGCTCTGTGTTAAGACCCTGACCAAGGCCTATGAGATGAGTGCTCCTGACACCAAGCAGAGACAAGAGTGGACTAACGGTGGGTGAATCAAGACAGAGGGAGTTGCTAAAATAATGATAATACAGTCATTTGATTTTGCAAGGAGCAGTTTAAGTTTCAGGGTTCATATTAATCAAACTTTTTGAACTTGGGCGACTGGGTAGTGTAGAGGTCTAAGTACTCGGCTACCACCGCAGAGACCTGGGTTAAATTCCCGGCAGTGGTCACCTCGGTTAATCGTCCCTACGAACACAATTGGCAGTGTTGGGTTATGAGTCCTGGACTTTGCAACAGCGACTCCTACCCGTCGGTCAGGGCGCCTGTTCAGCAGGGAGGGGATCTGGGGATCACGTTAGGCTCTCCTATTGAAACTTCGACAGTAGGGCAGCATGTGGTAGTCTACACCCTCCCCAGACCAACAGCAGGGCAGCATGTGGTGTGGTAGTCTACACCCTCCCTAGACCAACAGTAGGGCAGCATGTGGTAGTCTACACCCTCCCTAGACCAACAGCAGGGCAGCATGTGGTGTGATAGTCTACACCCTCCCCAGACCAACAGCAGGGAAGCATGTGGTGTGGTAGTCTACACCCTCCCCAGACCAACAGCAGGGCAGCATGTGGTGTGGTAGTCTACACCCTCCCTAGACCAACAGTTGGGCAGCATGTGGTGTGGTAGTCTACACCCTCCCTAGACCAACAGTTGGGCAGCATGTGGTGTGGTAGTCTACACCCTCCCCAGACCAACAGCAGGGCAGCATGTGGTGTGGTAGTCTACACCCTCCCTAGACCAACAGTTGGGCAGCATGTGGTGTGGTAGTCTACACCCTCCCTAGACCAACAGTTGGGCAGCATGTGGTGTGGTAGTCTACACCCTCCCTAGACCAACAGTAGGGCAGCATGTGGTGTGGTAGTCTACACCCTCCCTAGACCAACAGTTGGGCAGCATGTGGTGTGGTAGTCTACACCCTCCCTAGACCAACAGTTGGGCAGCATGTGGTGTGGTAGTCTACACCCTCCCTAGACCAACGGTTGGGCAGCATGTGGTAGTCTACACCCCCCCCCAATCAACAGTAGGGCAGCGCAATGACCAGGAGGGAATCATCATAACGACTAAACTGGGGGATGGGAGAAAAGTATTTTTTTCTTTTACTACAGATCAGATTTAGGATCACTAAACAGTAAACAGGGCACAGCGTTCTTTTTTTCTATCTACTTTTTTCTCCTCCTTTTTCTGTGATTTTTCTCCCCATCCCAATTTACCTCTCATGCCAATTCTCCCTCCCATGTCCTGATCGTTGCTCGCATATGCCTCCCACTGGCCGGTTGTAGGATAGAAGCCTTGCATCACATGTCCCCTCCAATACATGTGGAGGCAGCCTGTCACATCTTTTCACCTGCCAGCGCGGACTCTCATTTTGGCAAGGAGTAACGTGTAGGAGGCTCACACTGCCCCCGCCATTTTCCTGACTTTGCTGTGCAGGCGCCCCAACCGACCTGTAGGAGTCGCTGTTCACAACGACCAGTCTACCACCCGACGACTTCCCACCCGCTAACTCTGCCAATTGAGTTAGTATGACGGCCGGCCCAAGCCGGAGGCAACGCCGACAGCCGGATTCGAACCCGGTGTCTCTTGCGTTGGTGACGAGCGCAATGTCTGCTGCGCCACCCAGCCGCTTGGGGCACGGCTTTCTTGAAGTACCTTAACACATTGGTCGCCAAGAACGACTTACGCCGTTTTTGTCCGCCATGCATTGAACGCCAACAACGGCGTAAATAGTTTTTTGGGATCAATATTTCATTTTTTCGCCATGGCATTCAGAATTCATCCAGTCTCCCTCCGGACTGCAGCGGCACCCTGTATGAGATTGCAACGCCTCAATACCGCCGCCTGGTGGGTGGTCGGGCGAGTTACACTCTCTCCAAAACCGGAAGTGGCGCTGGTGCATCGAGGAAATCCCTCCGGCAGTAATATCTTGTTATGTGGATCCAGACAAACACTATAGTGCATTTGGATCGCTTTCTAAACTCAACAATCGATATGATATGATCGATATGATAATTGGGATATTTTTCCTCCAGTCTCATCGGCGAACGGTAAGAGGACACTAACGTTATTTTCAGCCCGATTGTTTATTCATTTCACTGCAAACCATCTGATCAATGTATCAACCCATACTAAATAAAGGCGTTACTGATGATCAAGGAATTATAAACGACCCCCCCCCCTCCTTTCCTTCACGCATGATGAAGCATAATGTATACCGATCATATACATTTACATTTTTTAATATATCGTGTATAGGAAAGAAACGCCAATCGATAATCTATCATATGCGTCAGGGCCTATAACTCTCGTTTTTGGAATTACAGCAGAAAACCTTAAAAACATACTTATATTCTAGACGGTATTAACACAACAATGTATGAATGAAAAAATATAACGTTCCCACATCCTGAACGATAGATAATCGATGTTGAATGGGCCATAGTAATGTCGATATAGCTATAATATTTAAAAAGTTATAGCCCTGCAAAGTAAACATCTCCATAGGCTTTCAACGGTGGCAGACAATGATGGGCACAACCCCGGCGCCCAATGTGTTAATGTTCAGCACTTCTAAACTTCATTGTGTTTCATTAATTGACCTCCTGACCTACAGCCATCCAGACTGCCATCCGTCTGTGTGTGGAGGGGAAAAGCTCCCTGCACAAGGACCTGAAGCAGCACAGGAGAGACCAGAGGGAAGAGCGAGAGAGGAGGCGGGCCACTAAGGAGGAGGAGCTGCAGAGACTCCACCTCCTGCAGGGGGAGAGGGAGTCCCAGCTGGCTGAGCTGGAGTTGCTGCAGGTGCAGTGTGTGTGTGTCCAAAGTATTTGATATTGTCCAGCGTGTGTGTGTGTCTGTGCAAAGTATGGGATAGTGTCCAAGGTATTTGATATTGTGTACATAAGTAAGTATCAAAAGTTAAAGTACACATTCTACATGACGCTCTTGTATTTCAATGCTTGAGACCTCAATCCTTTGTGACAGACTCTGGGGTGTTTTGAGCTGTCACCAGATTGGACATAACAAAATACACACGGCACAAGGTAGAAGCAAGAACCTCTTAACATGCTTAAATATTTTTTTACTTGAACTTGAGAACTGCATACTTGCATGCCTGACATATCGTCATGTAACTCAAGAAACGAGGCACGGATCTTGTCGAGTGAGGTGGCGTTTGAATGGCAACAAATAGAGCTTTAAATCAGTAATTTATATGTTCGGCAAAAAATGCAGCCCGAGCTGCTAGACGCTCGCAAAGTGTCGTGACTTTAGTCTGTTCCACTGGCGGGCCGTTGCATTTTAAGAGGTTTTAACAGCAGGTGTATTGCTGTTTAGGGGAAAAGGAGAGGTTAGTGATATCGTCAGCCAGTCCTTAATGCGTGAGAATTGTCTTGGTTTGTTAGCGGGGTTCGGTACACAAAGAGCGCTTCTCATACGGGCGGGGGCTGATCCGGGAGAAGAGACGTCAGGCAAGCAGGGGTCATGCGGGTTCTCAGACGATCAGGGGTTATAGCACAGAGCAGGGTCCTCCTTCCAAAAGCAGACAAACACAGCATTGGTCACACAGACAATAATCTTCCTCCTCTTCTCGCTCTCTCTTCTCTTACTCACGTCCTCTCTTTCCATACAGGTTTCCCCTCAGCTTCTCCAATGAGTCTCTCTGTCTCCATTTTCTATGCTGCTTGATTGTGTGGTGATTGCGCTCACCTGTCTCGGGCGCGTCTGGCACAGGTGCGCTGCATTGGCCGCTGATGCGCTCTGCTCTGTCGGGAGTCTCCTCGGAACTCCTAATATGGGCATATGCCCCAGTACCTTGGCTGCCACATAGCAGCCTTCTAGAATAGAATAGAATAGAAATACTTTATTCATCCCGAGGGAAATTTGGCACTACAAATTGCTCACAGTAAACAGCAAACATTTAGGTAGACAAAAACAAAGTCACGAATAAGAATAAAAATAAGCCTAAGAATAAAATACGGTCCGGGGTATACATTTCCTATGTTATGTATATACATTCTAATATAAAATATACAGTAAAAATATACATAAATATACAGTAAGTGTACAGAAAAGTGTAAAATTGTACAATGTTGGTTTAAAAGTAAAAGTCCAGGAAGATGGTACTGTCACCCTGTGTTCAGTGATGCAGTGAGGCACAGTGATGCATTATAAAGTCTGATGGCTGTCGGAATGAAGGACTTCCGGTGCCGTTCAGTGCTACATCTTGGGAGTCTTAGTCTAGCACTGAATGTGCTCCTTCTGTCTTCAAGTCTGTGTATAGTGGGTGGGAGGGGTTGTCCCTGATGGCATGGAGCTTAGCAAGGCTCCTCCTCTCCGCCACCACTGCTAGAGAGTCCAACTCCACCACAACCATGTTACTGGCCTTCCTGACCTTATCCAGCCTGTTTGCGCCCCCAGCTCTCAGTCCGCTGCCCCAGCAGGTCACAGCGTACAGAAGGCGCCCGCCACCACCGACTCATAGAACATCCTCAACATCCTTGTACAGACGTTGAAGGATCTCAGCCTTCTGAGGAAGTAGAGTCGGCTCTGGCCCTTCTTGTAGACTGTAGAGTGTAGTGTCTCTGTATGTTTTGACCTGTTCAGTTTATTGTCAATGTGTACACTGAGGTATTTGTAATCCTCAACCGTGTCCACATCGACCCCCCTGATGAAAACAGGGGTCACAGATGCACTCCTCCTCCCCAGATCCACAACCAGTTCCCTGGTCTTCGTCACATATAGCTGAAGGTGGTTCTGTTCGCACCATGTGATGACCAGCGCCCGGTATTCCTCCTCATCACCGCCCTTAATACATCCCACTATCGCAGAGTCATCAGAAAATGTCTGAAGGTGGCAGGACTCTGACCGATAGTGGAAGTCATTGGTGTAGACCAGGGGTCGGCAACCTGCGGCTCCGGAGCCGCATGTGGCTCTTTAGCCACTCTGCTGTGGCTCCCTGTTACTTAAAAAAAAAATTATAATAAATTAAAAAGTGAAAATCTTAATTTTCTAATACTAATACAACAAACTGTGTGCTATAAGTATAAAGTATAATAAATCACAAATAACTTTTGGGGTGGGGGGGGGGGGGGGGGGGTTGTGATTAGCCGGGCCACTGTTTCAAACCAGGTTTAGCTCATTAGCCCTGTCCATGTCTCCATCCACTCCCCCCCCCCCCCCCCCCCCGGTTTAATGCCAGTTATGGTCTGTATTCCAGTCCAAACTGATTTGATATCATTCCTCTCCAATTTCCTCCTGTAGTTGTCTTTGGCCTCTCTGATTTTGGGTTTCAGATTATATTACCATGCCAGCCAGTCTGCCAGACTGCCACACCGTATAAAAGGTGGATGATTGTCCAGTTGATGGTCCAGAATGCCCAGCATATAAAACTGACTCCAGAGTAGTATATAATGTATTCCCATTCCTGACCCCAAGCACTACCTGTTACACTACCTGTCTGACCTCCCTGTTGAATAGGAGACCCAGAGACAGGCACAGGTAGGCCTGCTGGAGGAGGAGCAGAGCAGGTGGCAGCAACATGAGGAGCTACAGAGGGCCCTGCAGGAACAACTGGAGGAGGCTGAACAGGTGAGGATGGATGCGGGGGGGGGGGGGGGGGTATGGAAGTATGGAAGCGAGAGAAGGAAGAGAAGGAGGAGGGTGTCAGTATAACAGTGTGCTACGGCCAACAGGCACGGCTCAGCATGCAGGCGGAGATGGTCCAGAAGGAGGCCGAAGCGGAGAGGCAGAGGAGGAGGATCAAGGAGCTGGAGGAGACCCAGCAACGCCTGGAGGAGGCGCTCTACCAGCAGATCAGAGCCAGGCAGGACGAGGAGGCCTACCGCCTCGCACAGGCCAGGTCAGACACACACACATGCTCGCACACACACACACACACGTGCGCGCATGCACGTAAGTACACACATAAGCACACAGACACACACACACAATGCATCTACATTACACAGGTTTAGAAAGACGTACATGAACGAAGATGCATGCAAATACACACACACACACACACACACACACACACACACACACACACACACACACACACACACACACACACACACACACACACACACACACACACACACACACACACACACACACACACACACACACACACACAAACTATTTTCTGCAAATAGACAACACAAACAGACAACACAGATAGAATCAGAGAACAGTGGGTATATTTATTTATATTTTATATCAGGCTAGACAGTCCAGGGAGTATGTGCATAGGCGGGTAGTCAGACAAGCAGGAGGTCGTAGCCGGGCCTGGGTTCTCAGACAGTCCAGGGAGTAGGCAAGTAGAAGGGGAGTCAGACAAGCGGGAGGTCGTAGCTGGGGCCGGGTTCTTAGGCGCCGGTTACACCTTTCGTTTCATTTTCGTTTCATTGTCAGATGAGTTTCGCCGCAACGTGGCAGCCTCGAGTCACACTTTTGTTTTTGTCACCTGAGCACACTGATGTAGTACACTGCCAAAGCAGTAGGTGGCAGTAGGTGGCAAACATGAAGGCAATTTCAACCAATCAGAACTTGAATGTGCCTGCAAAGCAAATGTCAACAAGGCGGGCGCCTATGGGCGCCACCATCTTTTGCCTATTTACCCAGTGCAGCACTTCTTTTTCAGCAAAGTCTAATAAAAGTGCAATAAACAAAACGGATACATTCACTGTGTGTTCTGTCATTTGTTGATGAAACAAAACTAACATCAACACAAGTGACCACCAAGAGCGGATAGTTTAGTCTAAAAAAAGATCGGTAGCTACATTGTTAGCTGCATGCTAACGTCAATGGAATATGCCATTCTAACAGTATAGCATTGTGGCTAGAAGCTAACGTTAGCTCACGCTAGTTAGCCAGCACCAAACTGATGATATCGGGAGCTATCAGTAGTTAGATAACATTAGAGACAACGCTGTGTGTATTAAACAAAGGTGAATAGATGACTGGGCCATTTTGTTTAATGCTTGTTAAGTTGAAAGAGGAGCTTTGAGCTAACAGGATCTGATAGCTAACGCTAGCTCATGTTAGCCAGTGGCAGTGCTCAACAAATCGGTAATGCTAGCAGAATGAATGGATGTAAACTTTATTTAACATATTGCATAATGGGTACAATACAATACGGCTCAATACAAACAATTGTTAAGGGAATGCAGACTGTTGTAGCTTGGACTGGGGTCCTTATAACAATAACTTGACAACACATGGTAGCTGCAGCTATTTGGGACACGGAGCTATGTCCCAAACACACACACACACACACACACACACACACTGTTGTCACCGGAAGGTCACGCAGATGGTATCTACTGCGCATGGGCGTTTTCGCAACAACGGCTCCGTGAAGGCTACACGACTGTTGTCAGCGAGTTTTTGGCGTTGCTCAAAAACGCAAACACAATTTAGCGTTTCAGCTAGGGCCACAACGTATCCACCAAAAAACGCATTTCTGTGTAAAAGGGACATGAAACGTATTCAAAAACGTATAAAAACGAGCACAAAAACACTGTGTGTAACATGCCCCTTAGACAGTCCAGGAGGTACAGGAGGAGAGTAGTCAGGCAGGACTCCAGAACACGGGAACAGGGTGAGGAGCCAGGTAGAGGACTGTGAGCAAGGAGGACAAGACAGGGTTAGACAAGGCAAACGGATAAAGGACTAACACAAGAACGACTATACGAGAAGTTACGATCTATGCAGCATGATGACATCTGAGCCAGGTCTAAATAGATAGAGCAATCAGCAAGCAGATGTCGACAAGCTGCTCCTCTGGTCTCCACACACCTGAACCTCATGCCTGCACTTACAGTAGGAGAGAGAGAGAGAGAGAGAGAGAGAGAGAGAGAGAGAGAGAGAGAGAGAGAGAGAGAGAGAGAGAGAGAGAGAGAGAGAGAGAGACTAGATAGGTCGGGAGTGGGGGTAAAACCAAGGGGGTACAGGAGACTGGAAGCCTGGAGGCTTGGAAGTGCATGACATTATTCACATTCATACACATCCTCCCTCCCCATCAACATGGACCCCCTGCAATTTGCATACCGCCCCAACAGGTCCACGGAGGACACCATAGCCCATGTGCTGCACACAGCAGCATCACACCTGGACAAGAGGAAGGGGAACTATGTGAGAATGCTATTCATCGACTACAGCTCGGCATTCAATACCATAGTCCCCTCCATACTCATAGCCAAGCTCAGGGACCTGGGCTTGAACTATGACCTCTGCCAGTGGGTCTTGGACTTCCTGACGGGCAGACCCCAGGTGGTGAGAGCAGGCAACTGCACCTCCTCATCCATCACCCTCAACATAGGGGCCCCCCAGGGCTGTGTTCTGAGTCCCCTCCTCTACTCCCTGTACACACACGACTGTGTGGCTCAGCGGAGTAGCAACACAATCATCAAATTTGCTGACGACACAGTGGTGGTGGGCCTGATCTCTGCCAACGACGAGAGGGCCTACCTGGAAGAGGTCAAGGTCCTGGCGGGATGGTGCCAGGAAAACAGCCTCTCCCTGAACGTCAGCAAAACAAAGGAGATGATTGTGGACTTCAGGAGGTCGGGGGTCAAGGACTACAGCCCCCTCAGCATCGACGGGGCACCGGTTGAGAGAGTCAACAGCTTTAAGTACCTCGGAGCCTACATATCCGAGGACTTGACATGGACCACACACATTGACAGTGTTGTGAAGAAGGCACGACAACGCCTCTACTTCCTCAGGCGCCTAAGGAAGTTCCAAGTCAGTCAGAAGATCCTTAAGAACTTCTACTCATGTACAATAGAGAGCATCCTGACTGGCAACATCACCTCCTGGTTTGGGAATAGCACTGCACAAGACCGAAGCAGACTACAAAGAGTGACACGTTCAGCCGAACGCACAATTGGAGGGGGGCTCCCCACCCTCCAGAACATTTACAACAAGCGGTGCAGGGGCAAGGCTAAGAGAATCATTAAAGACTCCAGTCACCCGAACAACTGCCTCTTTGAACTGCTGCGGTCAGGCAAGCGATACCGGAGTCTCAAGGCGAGCACAGAAAGTCTCAGAAGAAGCTTCTATCCCCAGGCCATCAGGCTGCTCAACGAACAATGAACACTACACAACAACAACCATCAAACGCACATAGCACACACATCCACACGCACACACTCACTTTAAACAAACACACTGTAGCACCCACTCCCCACACTTTATAGCACACACTCACTTTAAACAAACACACTGTAGCACCCACTCCCCACACTTTATATTTATTGATGAAGGATTGCACTACAACTCGTACACCTTACTGTAAATTGTACCTAAATTGTACCTCATCCCATTTCTGCTTTGCACTATATAGTATTGTACATTAGTACACTGCATAGTATTGTATATGATATGGTAACTCAGTTACGTCTATTCTGCATCGAACATTGTACATATGTCTATACTGAACACTGTGACCTCATTTTCTACTTCTAATTTACATGCTATACTATGTTATTTGATACTATCTTGTCTAGTACAGTCACTGGAGCGTAACAGTAAGCAAAGAGCGATGTTTTTTTTTCACTTTGTCTTCTTTGAAAGTCTGATTGTGTGGTGAGTGGTGTCCAACGATTGGGGGAGGAAACTTTGAGTGTTGAAGTGAGATTAGAGTTAGAGGTTTCCTTTACGGCTAGGGAACAGGAGTCTGGCTGCCTGTTTGTCTGTCTGCCTCTCTGTGCTTCTGAGTAAGCAGTTTCAAGTTTCAAGTTTCTTTAATAGTTGTCATACAAAAGTACAGAATACTTTCATACAAAATGCTTGTCAAGCACATCAGCAATTTTAACATGTTACCTAAACCTGAAACCACAAATTATGAATCTTGCTGTGACCACAGCTAATGCCTCCATATATTCATGTAAAAGTGTACATTAAACAACTCACAATAACTAACTCAATCCGGTCTCTTAACATACAGTATATAGAGATGCGTTTCTTGGCGGAAATGATAGTTCAGAGACAGATACTTTCCATTTCCTGTCGCCTCTGCTCTTCATTGTGGTTTTCTATGCAAGACATCTATCCTCTGCATGATCTTTCTCTCATATGAAAACCTTCATTATTTTGAACTAAAACATTTGGATATGCCCCTCTTATACAGTAGATTGCTGTGTTTCTGAGGTACATTTTTTTTTTAAATAAACTATAAAATATCGATGTGTTTCATACCAACACAAAAGTAAAGCCTTTTCAAATATTAGATGTAACATTTACTTGCTCCATCACAGATATTATTGCATGTTCAAGATAGATCTGTGAAACCCTACAAATAAACCAAAACAAAATAATACAATTAAAAAGCTCTTTGCCCATCAATGTGCGGCTCCTCCATCCATTGATTAAAAAATAAATATATATATTTTTTAAAGATATCAATTATAATTATTTTATTAAAAAAAATGTAATGTCATTCATTCCATAAGTACGTAGAATAAACATTTACGGAGTTATTTTTTTTAAATGGTCCATTTGCATGTTCTTGGTATCTGATTCTATGGACATCTATGGATCTCAGGGAATGTATTCCCAGTGTCAGAAATATTGTGTCTGTTACTAGGCTTGAGTAAATTGTAATGAACCAAAAGAGAATATCAATTATATATATATTGTTTTATCTTTGACTGTGAATAACGCCATGCTAAAATTGACCAGACGTGAAAAATCTAAGCAACTGAATAAAGGGAAGATGATTAAACAGAAGGTTTTGTAGATACACAGATCCACAACCAGTTCCCCGGTCTTCGTCACATTTAGCTGAAGGTGGTTCCTTTCGCACCATGTGATGAAGTCCACCACCAGTGCCCTGTATTCCTCCTCATCACCGCCCTTAGTACATCCCACTATCGCAGAGTCATCAGAAAATGTCTCAAGGTGGCAGGACTCTGACCGATAGTGGAAGTCATTGGTGTAGACGAGGGGTCGGCAACCTGCGGCTCTGGAACCGCATGCGGCTCTTTAGCCACTCTGCTGTGGCTCCCTGTTACTTAAATCTTTTTTATAATAAATTAAAAAGTTAAAATAAAATTGTTCTAATAATTCCATTAATACAACAAACTGTGTGCTATAAGTATAAAGTACAATAAATCGCAAATTACTTTGGGTATGTAATCGTCAGGCGTTTTATGCTAAATGTGGGGTATGCTTGATTGATTGATTGATTGAAAACTTTATTAACAAAGTTATATGAGTACTGGCTAAGCGTCCCGCTCTTAAGCCATACCGAGATATACCTCATCTCATGTACCTATTGTACTCCATCAACGAATAAAACCAAAATACACCCCTCACCTGCCAGGCCCCGCCCCTAGTGGCGTGCTACATAGGACTGGGCATGGCCACCACTCACTCTTCCTCGGAAAAAATCGTTTCCAAAGAAAAGTTTCCCCAAGGGAACTCAGGGCACGCTAAGAGCGGGACGCTTAGCCAGTACTCATATAACTAGGTTATATACATAACCTGTCGTTATATTTCGTACTTGCATCACGTCCCGCTCTTAAGCCATACCGAGATATGGGGTAGAGCGGACGCAAGGACCGACAGATGCACCCCCTGAGGACCCGTAAGCCCACATCAAGGGGGAAGGGGAGTCCCGTCACCCCATCCTTCCTAATGAAGAGGGGGCGCAGTCAACTCCACCCGAGTGTGAACAAGAGGGAACTAGAACCCCTTGAACACACAGCACAGGCGGAACCACATGTGACACAACACACTGTGGCCCATACCCACACACCCCTGCTACCCCACCAAAGGACGGGGAAGCAGGAGAGGCCACAGACCTCAGAACCGCCTGGGAGACAGAACCCCCGGTCATGTCCATGAGGTAAAACCTTACGAAGGGACTCGGGGAGGACCATGAAGCTGCAGCACAGATGTCCTCCACCGAGGCCCCACCCAGCAGAGCGGCAGAGGCTGCCACCCCACGAGTGGAGTGCGCCCTGACGCCCCCAGGGGGAGCCAGCCCGGCCAACGTGTAGCAAAGGGCAATGCCCTCGCACAACCAATGGGACAGGCGCTGTTTCGATAGTGCCTTACCAGCACGAGAACCACCATAACAGACAAACTGATCGGTAGCCCTGAGGCCCTGAGTACGGCTGAGGTAAATCCCCAAAGCCCGGACCGGACATGACAGGTGAAGGCCCGCCTCCAACTCACTAGCGTGAGGAGGTGGATGAAACGCCTGAACCACAATATCCCTGGAGCGGAAGGAACTCCGGATATTTGTAGGCACGAAGGCAGGATTAGGCCGCAGAGTGGCACCGCAAACGGAACGAAAGACAGGCACTCTGGTCGTACCGAGAGAGCACAAAGCTCACCCACGCGTTTAGCGGAGGTGACGGCCAGCAAGAACGCGGTCTTGAACGACAGCTGTTCCAACGGTGCTTGCTCAAGAGGCTCAAACAGGGCCAAGGACAACCGACCGAGGACCAATCGAAGATCCCAACTCGGAGCCAAAGAGCGTTTTACCGGATTAACGCGTCGGGCGCCAAGCAGGAACGCTTCACAAGAGGGTGGCTGAACAAAACATCACCCTCAAATCCCTCATGATAAGAGGATATAGCTGCTGCATATACCCTCACCGTCGAAGCCGACAGTCTATCAAGGAGAGACTGGAGGTAAACAAGGACAGTATCCAGGGGGCAGGACACCGGTCCCTGCCCCCCGCCTTACACCACTCTTGGAACATACGCCATCTGCCCGCGTAAAGCGCGACAGTGGAGGGAGCATGCGCATTCCGGATGGTATCAACCACAGAAGGGTCCATCCTCCCCAGACTTACCCTCTCACCAGCCAAACCATCAGACGTTGGCACAACACCGGGTGCTGAACAGCGACCCGTGTGCCTGAGTGAGGGCCTTCGCCGACCAAGGAATAGGCCATGGCGGAGCTACCAGTAGCTGGATCAGGACCGGGAACCACACAGCTGCGCCCCGGTCCGGCGCAATCAGGATCAAGGACCTGCGCTCCTTAACGTACCCGCCCCAACAACTGACCTAACAGATGTATGGGGAAAGAATCCCAGGCGGCACAGCATCTGTCCCAGACCTGCCTGACTATGTCCAGACGTAATCCCCACCCGTCAGGATGAGGACCGCCCTGCGACATTACACCTGTACCCACATTCACCCTGCCGGGGATGTGGGGAGCCCTCAGGCCGCGCAGATGGAGGACGCCCATAGTCAGCCGCCCGGTGCAGACGGGGGGAGCGTACTCCTCCCTGTCTGTCGATATACGACACTGACGTCGTATCGAGCGTGTCGCAACACGCTCTGAGAGGGATGCCCATAGCACTCCACCCGTTGACTGGGAAGAGGAGTACTCTACTTCCAGTCTACAGCCACCCCAGGCTGGTAGGAACCCTGCCTGGCATGAGACCTGACGATCCACCTTGACCACCAAGGACCAGAACGTCGGCAGGGCAGAATACACTTCGTAACCCCTGACGACCCAGAGGCCCCAGTGCGGCCTCCACGCACTTGGTGAAGATGCGGGGAGCCAGAGAAAAGCCGAACGGCAGCCCCTGGTACCCATACGCTAACCCTGTAAGGAAGCGCAGGTAAGCCCTAGGACGGAAGATCGGGAATGCGAACACGCATCCTAGAGGTCTATGGAGGAGAACCAGACCCCCACCTGACAGTGTTCAACAGGTAGGAGACGATCCAAAAAATACCGAACCTTCCCATGGTCCAACATGGGTCTGACACCCCCCCCCTCCCGATTTCTCAGGCACCAGAGAACACCGGGAGGAAAACGCCACAACGATGGCTTGCTTCGTCCACAGAGATCAGATCTCGTCGACCAGAGCTGTCACTGCTGGTGACCCTGACAATAGGGTCTGTACCAAACCCGAAAACGGGTGGGGTTGTGTAAATACAAGTCCCCGCCTCAGCGTTCTCTCCATCCACCTTGACATATGGTACTGCCGTAGCCATATGTGATGACACTCCCAACGCACCCGCCGCCATGTGGCGCAGGTCCGCAAGGAACTGTAGATAGGCAGCCCGGTCCCACCCGCTGTGCGTAGCCAACCCTGGACCCGTGCGAGCAGAGCGTTCCGTGGAGTCGGGTTGGAACCTGACACTACCCACGAGGCAATTGCACCCAAGGGGGGACCCCGACAGAAAGGGCCGGTTTGATATGGGGGAAGCTGACATCAATCTAGGTGACAAAAGCCCCCCCACTGAACACCCCTCCAGAACATGCTGAGGAGTTGTTCTGCAGCCGGACATGCAAGGCGTGAGGACCCCATGGGTTCCTACACACCGTAGCCCTGCAGTGATATTACTACCACCTAAATCACACGTACCTCTTCTTTTCAGACCACTGCCGATCTCACGGGAGTGGGAGGCACCAACATGATACCTGGCCTGGCGAAGGCGAGGCCGGGGAAGCCCGCACTGTGTGCCTCAAAAGGTTTCGAGCCCCCCTGCTGACAACACCTATAGTTGACAGACGTAACACCAGGCTCAACCAACACAGCTTATGGTGTGGGAGCCGCTTGACAGCACAACATTCTCACGGACAGACCCAGGCTCAGCCATCAACTGGGTGTCAGCCCCTGTCCCCATGAGAAGCGAAAAGTGGGGCCGCCCGCGCTTCAACGAAGGCACGCGGCCCGCAGCTAAAGGAAACAATCAGAGCCCCCTTTTTCCGCTGGTGTTGGGGGAGGGAGTGAACGGAGAGCGGGCTGCTCGCGGCAGGACGGCGACAGCTTGTATATTCCAAGCCGAGCCCATCCAACATGGCCGATCCCTCGGCCGCCAAGGCTGTCGGCCTTGTGGACACCTGTCGATTCAACGCCCAGGATACCTCTGGCGGGGGAAAACATGGCCGCCTGTCGAGGGCCTCGTCATCGCCGCTGACGAGGCCGTGCTCTCTCTTCTTCTGGCTGCGCGGTGTGAGGCGGTGTGGGGCCTAGGACAAATACCGCCCGCGCTCCAGCGGAAGACCAAAATCCTCTGCGGAGAGGGAAGCCCTGAGCGGTTATAGCTTGCGGCTGGGTCAAAGCTAATAACGTCAACAACTTCGCGCGATGTGTCGACATCGGCTGGCCCTCAAGGCCCCGCCACCAGACACCATTTTTTTATAGAAAAACCAGCAATTCGAACACAGTTCTAATCGCTGCCAATTCCATACCGTGGCAGTACAGGCTTTAGCAGCCCACCAGCCACTCGCCAGGCCGACCCACCTCATGGCGTCGGCCGGGCGGGGCACTGTTTCAACATGTCAAAAGCAAAGGACTGATGCTAACACGGTCAGTGGTGGTTGTAAACAGCAACCTCCACTGTGGTGTGCACCATGAAGGGGTTAATGAATAAATGAACTAACACCACGAACATACTGTAGAATGGGCAAGCCCATTTACACAACGTTAAGGGGAGGCGGACCAGAGAGAACCAGTCCCGCATTCATTCATAATATTCACAACATCACACCAGCCCTAGACCTCAGCCCATTTACCCATGAAGGTAAACAAAGCCCCCCCCCGCACTACTCCCCCAGTAGACACCGATTGACCGTCAGCATGAATGGTTGAGAGGAGGGAAGATTGTAGCATAGACAGACATTCCCGTAGCAGAGAGACAGAACAAAAACAGTAGCCCCACTATAGCATAGCGTTCAACGCTAATGTGGACAGAAAACAGTCAGCTGAGCCACAACACTGGCCGCCGCTAAATTCCATCCTGCAGTAGTATAGCTCTACTGCCACCCGCCGGGCCGACTCGCTCTCAAGCATCGGCTTCCGGGTGGGACACAGTCCAGCCCCGCCGAGGCACAGGATCGATGCTACCTGGCTAGGCTACCTAGCCACGGCACACCCGCCCTGCACCCTGTTGTCAACCCATTTACCCGTAAAAGGGAAAAATAGGACTCAGCAAAACCCCCCACATTAGCTAACGACTGACCTTCATCAATGAACCGGTTTAAGAGGAGGGAAAAGCGGCAACATCCCACGGCGGGGAACATTAGAACAGTGCCCAGCATTTCAGCAGTATTGTTAGCATTTAGCATTAGCATTAGCATTTAGCGTTAGCATTAGTGTTTAGCAGCACGCTCCAGGATCGCTTGGAACCCGTCCACTTCAGTGGAACGTTCACCAAACCATCCCGCCCCTGGTGCCGACACACAACATGGTTGTGTAACAAAACAAACCAGCATTACTAACACTAGCATCAATGCCTGATGACACAGGGCTCACCTGTGTGCGAGCCGGCTCGATAGCCAACCTCGCACGCTGTTCCTCGATCTGCTGCCACAAGACGAGGGAACATCAGAATAGACCCGACGTGTCGTTGGAACATACCCCGAAGATTCCAGGGGTAAGCAAATCTCCGTAAGTATTCAATATTATCTAAACTTTTCAAATCAACTAGTTGCATAGGGCGTCTTGCATTCGCTATGATGGAAACGAAAATAGAGGAAGAGTGAGTGGTGGCCATGCCCAGTCCTATGTAGCACGCCACTAGGGGCGGGGCCTGGCAGGTGAGGGGTGTATTTTGGTTTTATTCGTTGATGGAGTACAATAGGTACATGAGATGAGGTATATCTCGGTATGGTTTAAGAGCGGGACACGATGCAAGTACGAAATATAACAGATTGCAGAATGGGTACAATACAGTACAGCTCAATACACACAATTGTTAAGGGGATGCAGACCTGAGAAAGACTTTCGTCTTGTTTACATCAGGGTCCCCCATTTTCAATTCATCAGGACATATATGACATACATGACATACAGATAGACAGTACTGCTACATCTATACATTTATGACATACCAGATTTGCAAACACAGTACTGTTTGTGATACAAAAAGAGTCCAGAAAAGGGAGTATATACATTTGACGTAAAAAATGTACATTGGAGGAGGTTGGGTGGGGTTGTGTGGGGGGGGGGGGGGGGGGGGGGGGGGAGGGGTTGGGGGGGGAAACACTGTACAACTGTACAAGCAAAACTGTACATTGGGATATTGAAAAACATACTAGGTAATTTACATTGGATGGGGGGGGGGGGGGGGAAACACTGTACAAACAAGCAAAACTGTACATTGGAATATTGACAAAACCATACTATGTAAATTACTGTACATTGGAGGGGGTTGGGTTAGGACATTTACAGGGGCCAGTTTCTAATTGCAGTCTCCCGTAGGTGTTCCTTGAGAGTGGTTTTGAAAGTGGGTAGTGATTCACATTCCTTTACAGCTTTGGGTAGGGCGTTCCACATTGATGTGGCATAATTGCGAAACGTGTTTAGTCCCTTGTTTGAGCCGAATCTGGGTTTAACATGATTTGTGGAGCTCCCTCTGGTGTTGTGACCGTGGTATTCACTGACCTTTGGGAAGTATTTTGACATGTACATGAGTACCTTGGTCGTGTAGTGTATCTTGTAGACCAGGCCCATTGCAAGTTGCTGTACTCTGTCGTCTACTCTAAGCCATCCTAGTTTGTCAAAGTGGGCAGGGGTGAGGTGGGTTCTAGGAGTAAGATCAAGCAGTAGTCTGACCAGTTTGTTTTGAGATGTTTGTAATTTAGTTTTTAGCGCCTTTGAGGTGCTTTGGTACCATGAGGTGCAAGCATAGTCGTAGTACCCTTGAATGAGTGCTCCTGCCAGAGTCTTCAGGGTATTCTTGTTTACCAGTGAGGAGATCCGGTACAAGAATCGAGTTCGTTGGTTGACTTTTTTTATTACATTGGATGCCATTTTGTCACAGGAAAGATTTGCCTCTAGGATGGAGCCCAGGTAGGTAATTTCTTCTTTCTTTGTGACAATATTGTCACCCACTGTAACTGAGAAGCCGTCGGTCTTGCTGAGTTTGTTATTTGAACCGAAGAGAATGGACTCTGTTTTGCCCATGTGTAATGATAGTTTGTTATCAGCGAGCCATATGCAGATTTTGCCTAGTTCCGAGCTGAGGGTTTTTTCAACCTGTAACTTGTTCTTGTCAGAGACCAGCAGGGCTGAGTCGTCCACAAACAGGAACAAGTTGCAGTCACAAGCTGACGACATGTCATTTGCATAAATTAGGAACAGTAGCGGTCCTAGTAAGCTCACTGTGAGGGGGGGGATAGGGTACCGTTTACCTCCACCATCTGTTCTCTCCCCTCCAGGTAGGATTGCATCCAGCTCACTGATAGACTATCAAAACCAATTGCTTTTAGCTTGTCAAACAGAATGGTGTGATTGACAGTGTCGAAGGCCTTTTCTAGGTCCAGCATGACCATGCTGCAGTATTTGCCCGCGTCCACCTCTTGTTTGATGTGGTCGTTTAAATAGAGAAGGCATGTGTCAGTGGAGTGGGATGTTCTGAAGCCAGATTGGAATTCGTAGATTAGATTTATTTTCGCGAGGTACTTTTCGACCTGTTCGTATACAATTTTTTCCATGACTTTCGAGATGGAGATAAGGATAGAAACAGGGCGGTAGTTGCCTGGGTCTAATTTACTGCCCTTTTTGTGCAGGGGTGTTACTCTCGCAATTTTGAAGTTCTTGGGGACGTGTCCCTGTTTTATGGAGAGGTTTATTATGTGTGTGATGACTGAGGAATTTGGAGGGGATGTTGTCATGGCCAGTGGCCTTGTTCGGTTGGAGGGCGCTCAGTTTTTTGAGTACCTCATCTGTTGTTACCATTTCCAGTTTGAAGTCATCTTTGTGGATGCCTAGGTTCTTGTAGTATGCTACTATGTGTTCTACCCCATAATGCCCTGAGTGGGAGGGTAGTTTGTTTACCAGTGTTGTGGCTATGTTTGTGAAGAAGATGTTTAAGTTTTAAGTTTTTTACTGCAGCCTAGTTGATTATTGAGTCATTTCTAAAGTTCACATGTTTTGTTTTTGTTTTCCTCAGTTTTGTCATTGATGCATTTTTTTGTTGTTGTTTTGATCATGGAGTTTACGTCATTTCTTAGTCTGTTTCTTTCCAGTTTGAGTTCAGTCACGTGGGCTTGTAGTTCACTGCTCTTGCTTTTGGTAAGCTTTGACTGACTTTTACGAAACTCAGAGCATTTTTTGTCTCTGGTTTTCATAGCGGTCAGTATTTCAGTGTGCATCCACGGCTCAGCACGATTTTTTACCCTGGTGGTTCTTAGGGGGGCCATGTTGTTTAGTATTGTTGAGAATTTGGTTTTGACAGGGTCTGACGGGGGTCCTGACGGGGGTCCTGACGTGGCTGGGTCCGGGGTTTAGCTGCACGTCTCCCGAGAGTAGCAGGATAAGGGACAACAAAGTATTTCGGTCCATTCTGCCAGTCGGGGGTCTGTTCTTTCTTTCCGGATTAGCCGTTAATGTTGCGTGAACGGTCGCTGTCCCCATGGCCAGGTGCTTATGCTCCGTGCCGTTTTGAAAATAGAAGTCGCTGTGGACATCCTTTTATATTTTTTTTCTTCTCTCCTCTTCTGTCTGGTTGTGCTTCATCGTTGAGTAGAGGTACGAATCCGTTATCCAAAACATAAGGAGGAGAAATGTGCGCAAAATCTCTTTTGCTTGCTGTATTGGCGATGGCTCCGGGAGCTCAGGAATTTGCGACCGCTCATGGCTGTGCCGGATGAATGAATAACTATATATAAAACGTTGTACACTGTAGTGTGTTATCTTTTTAAGGGTAAATTGGTTTTGCGGCTCCAGGTGAATTAAATTTTGTGGGGGGGACACCAGAGGGGCCTCTACCTGCATTGCCTCTAACTTCTCACCCAGCATCCCAGGCCGTATGGTATCTATGGATCTCAGGGAATGTATTCCCAGTGTCAGAAATATTGTGTCTGTTACTAGGCTTGAGTAAATTGTAATAAACCAAAGGAGAATATCAATTATATATATACAGTGCCGTCTGGGAGAAATGCGAGGCCCCTTGCGAGATTTAAACGTTAAAAAAAAAAAATTGTGCATACAGTCAACGTATTCTTAAATAATAGTGCTGCCCGAGGCTGGATATACAGTCAACGTATTCTTAAATAATAGCGCTGCCCGAGGCTGGGTATACAGTCAATGTAATATAAAAAATTGCAGCTCTGGAACACACCCAAGTCTGAGAGAAAGTAACGTCAGCTAGCAGTAGCTGGCAGTCTCCATCCCCCCTGGCTGAGCTAAACACTGACTGGGAGCTTATTAAATTAAATAGTCGAGCTTATTAAATGACACGTCTCTCGAATGACAACCTTGTTAGCTTTCAGTATCATAAAGTTAGCTTTCTGTATCATAACGTTAGCTTTCTGCATCATAACGTTAGCTTATTAAATGACACATTGACGACCGGCCCTAGCCATGTTGCTGGAGGACCACGCTTTGTAAACAAACCGATGTACTTTTGGATAGCTATATATATACTTTATAGTATTGCTATCTGTCCATTCTCATTGTCACTTGAGTGCATAAACCGTGCCTTCATAATGGCTTAAAGAAAATAAAAATCCATCGGTTGGTTGTCATTTATAGCGTCGTGAATATAAGCTTTATCGCAGTTTTCGTCTCGTATTTTTTCTGGAAAGCTATAGGGCTAAAGGCTAGTCATGTTATATCGAACGGCATTTCTGTTGTATATATACGAATGAAATAAAACAAACTGCTTAGCATCCGGACTATTACAGAGCATCTATGGATGAAATGGGGGCGGCGGGGGACTCCGATTAGTATTATTGATTAGCAAAACAGTGTGCGTTCAAGTAGCCACATTCACTGATCGATCGCTTGCGTTTTACAACAATGTCCAATCCGGCTGTAATTTGGGGGAAGTGTGTCCTACCGTCAGCCCATGTGATCGCCGGCAGCATTTCCCCATTATTCATCGGCATCTGGTAGATCGATATGTCCATTGGCTGATCATAAATCCTATTATTCCAGGCTGAAATATGCGCTTCGAACCGTGATCAAAGATGGAGGATGTTTGCTTGGGATCCAGGCTCATATGAAATGCCCATAGACAGTAAAAGAAATCTTTTTCCCATTCGCCCTCAATGATACTGCAGTGGAGCGATGGCGCCCCTAAGAGGATCTGGCCGGTATTGCATGTCGCCGATTTAAATGAGGCGGGTAAATCTGCAGAGTCGATCGGGGATCTTGATCCATTTATTAATATGGAATAAAACAATAACAACTTGCCATGAGTTAACTCGTGGCTCTGGTCCTCAACGGAACTCGACGACATCAAAACCACAGCAAATAAAAACGGACTACACATTTTTCACCTGAATGTAAACAGCATAAAACATAAGCTGAAGGAAATAAGAAACCTGTTTATTAGCGGTAAGGTAGACATACTATGCTTTACTGAAACTAAACTAGACTCATCTGTAACAGACCCTGAAATTGAGTTGGAGAACTATTCTATTGTCCGTAATGACAGAAACAAGTATGGAGGTGGTGTTTGTATGTACATTCATAAGGACACCAAATTCATTAGCCGTACTGACCTACATCATGAGACAATTGAAACCGTATGGGTGGAGATTCTATTTGAAAGGGCTAAATCTGTTATAGTCGGCACAATCTACAGACCACCAGATCAAACTGGCTTTTATGATACTCTGGATGTGTGCTTAGCTGGAGCTGAGGATGCTGAAAAGATTCTTATTGGGGATTGGAACACGGATATGCAACAAAAAGATGCATCCGCCTTCAAATCCTTCAATAGGTTAATCACACAACCCACAAGGGTATGTGAATCAACTCAGACTACCATTGACCTCATCCTGACCTCTGACAAGTCCAAGATCTCTAATAAAGTGGTTATAGCATGCGGGTTAAGTGATCATTATATGATATTCTGTACCCGCAAAAAGCTAAAACAAAAGGCTGGCTGTCACAAAACAGTCACATCTAGAGACCTCAAAACCTACTCTAGCGAGGCCTTTAACCTTGAACTGGAGAGTCTGGACTGGTCAGATGAACTCAATGGTACACTGGTTGAAGAAACCTGGCTTGGCTTCAAAACCAAATTTTCATCAATACTAAACAACATGGCCCCCCTAAGAACCACCAGGGTAAAAAATCGCACTGAGCCATGGATGCACACTGAAATACTGACCGCTATGAAAGCCAGAGACAAAAAATGCTCTGAGTTTCGTAAAAGTCAGTCAAAGCTTGCCAAAAGCACGAGCAGTGAACTCCAAGATCACGTGACTGAACTCAAACTAGAAAGAAACAGACTAAGAAATGACGTAAACTCCATGATCAAAACCGCTAAAAAAAATTTCATCAATGACAAAAATAAACCATGTGAACTTTGGAAATTACTCAACAATCAACTAGGCTGCAGTAAAAAACTTAAAACAGGTTCTCAAACATAAACATAAAGACGGACAACACGCTCATCACAGACAAGCTGGATGTAGCCAATTACTTAAACACTTTCTTCACAAACATAGCCACAACACTGGTAAACAAACTACCCTCCCACTCAGGGCAGTATGGGGTAGAACACATAGTAGCATACTACAAGAACCTAGGCGTCCACAAAGACGACTTCAAACTGGAAATGGTAACTACAGATGAGGTACTCAAAAAACTGAGCGCCCTCCAACCGAACAAGGCCACTGGCCATGACAACATCCCCTCCAAATTCCTCAGAGACTCAGCAGCCGCCATCACCCCAGTCATCACACACATAATAAACCTCTCCATAAAACAGGGACACGTCCCCAAGGACTTCAAAATTGCGAGAGTAACACCCCTGCACAAAAAGGGCAGCAAACTAGACCCAGGCAACTACCGCCCTGTTTCTATCCTTACATCCATCTCGAAAGTCATGGAAAAAATAGTATGCGAACAGATCGAAAAGTACCTCGCGGAAAAAAATCGAATCTACGAATTCCAATCTGGCTTCAGAACATCCCACTCCACTGACACATGCCTTCTCTATTTAAACGACCACATCAAACAAGAGGTGGACGCGGGCAAATACTGCGGCATGGTCATGCTGGACCTACAAAAGGCCTTCGACACTGTCAATCACACCATTCTGATTGACAAGCTAAAAGCAATAGGTTTTGATAGTTTATCAGTGAGCTGGATACAATCCTACCTGGAGGGGAGAGAACAGATGGTGGAGGTAAACGGTACCCTATCCCCCCCCCCTCACAGTGAGCTGTGACGTTCCACAAGGAAGCATACTAGGACCGCTACTATTCCTAATTTATGCAAATGACATGTCGTCAGCTTGTGACTGCAACTTGTTCCTGTTTGCGGACGACTCAGCCCTGCTGGAAAAAGCCCTCAGCTCGGAACTAGGCAAAATCTGCATATGGCTCGCCAACAACAAACTATCATTACACATGGGCAAAACAGAGTCCATACTCTTCGGTTCAAATAACAAACTCAGCAAGACCGACGGCTTCTCGGTTACAGTGGGTGACAATATTGTCACAAGGAAAGATGAAATTACCTACCTAGGCTCCATCCTAGAGGCTAATCTTTCCTGTGACAAAATGGCATCCAATGTAATAAAAAAAGTCAACCAACGAACTCGATTCTTGTACCGGATCTCCTCTCTGGTAAACAAGAATACCCTGAAGACTCTGGCAGGAGCACTCATTCAAGGGTACTACGACTATGCGTGCACCTCATGGTACCAAAGCACCTCAAAGGCACTAAAAAACTAATTACAAACATCTCAAAACAAGCTAGTCAGACTACTGCTTCACCTGACTCCTAGAACTCACCTCACCCCGGCCCACTTTGACAACCTAGGATGGCTTAGAGTAGACGACAGAGTACAGCAACTTGCAATGGGCCTGGTCTACAAGATACACTACGCGACCAAGGTACCCATGTCAAAATACTTCCCAAAGGTCAGTGAATACCACGATCACAACACCAGAGGGAGCTCCACAAATCATGTTAAACCCAGATTCGGCTCAAACAAGGGACTAAACACGTTTCGCAATTATGCCACATCAATGTGGAACGCCCTACCCAAAGCTGTAAAGGAATGTGAATCACTACCCACTTTCAAAAACACTCTCAAAGAACACCTACGGGAGACTGCAATTCGAAACTGGCCCCTACAAATGTCTTAACCCAGTTGTACAGCAAATTACCAAGTATGGCTTTGTCAGTATTCCAATGTACAGTGTACAGTGTGTGTCCCCCCCCCTACCCCAACCCCCCCCCCCCTCCTCCAATGTACAGCCCCCACCCACCCAACCCCACCCCACCCACCCAACCTCCTCCAATGTACAGTTTCTACGTCAAATGTATATACACTCTTTTTCTGGATACTTTTTGTATCAGTACTGTATTTGCAAATCTGATATGTCATAAATGTATAGATGTAGCAGTACTGTCTATCTGTATGTCATGTATGTCATATATGTTATGATGAATTGAAAATGGGGGACCCTGATGTAAACAAGACGAAAGTCTTTCTCTGGTCTCCATCCCCTTAACAATTGTATGTAGTGAGCTGTACTGTACTGTACCCATTCTGCAATCTGTTAATAAACTTTTCAATCAATCAATCAATCAATCAACGCATGGCACCGAAACCCGAGTTAACTCGTGGTTGGGCGGCAAAGTGTTAAATGACTAGTCTCACCTGATACCTTGTTAGCTTTCTGTATCATAACATTAGCCTTCTGTATCATAACGTTAGCCTTCTGTATCATAACGTTAGCCTTCTGCATCATAACGTTAGCCTTCTGTATCATAACGTTAGCTTTTTGCATCATAACGTTAGCCTTCTGTATCATAACGTTAGCCTTTTGTATCATAACGTTAGCTTTCTGCATCATAACGTTAGCTTTCTGTATCATAACGTTAGCTTTCTGCATCATAACGTTAGCCTTCTGTATCATAACGTTAGCCTTCTGTATCATAATGTTAGCCTTCTGTATCATAACGTTAGCTTATTAAATGACTAGTCTCACCTGATACCTTGTTAGTTTTCTGCATCATAACGTTAGCCTTCTGTATCATAACGTTAGCTTTCTGCATCATAACGTTAGCCTTCTGCATCATAACGTTAGCTTTCTGTATCATAACGTTAGTCTTCTGTATCATAACGTTAGCCTTCTGTATCATAACGTTAGCTTATTAACACTATGGCGTCCGTTCACGAGTATATACGTGTTTCGATTCCATGCGTTGTGGTCCAGAGCCACGAGTATACTCGTGACGAGTTGTTATTGTTTTATTCCATATTTATAACGCTTATTAGGTCCCCGATCCACTAGCAGGATCTTTCCACATATTTGATTTTCGAAACATGCAGTACCGGCCAGATCCGCTTAGGAGCGCCATCGCTCCACTGCAGTATCATTGAGGGGATTTAAAAAAAAAATGCTTTTACAGTCCTGTGGGCGGATCATAGAGCCTTGATTCCAAACGAAGACCCTCCATCTTCGATCAGCTTGCAGAACGTTTTTTTCAGCGTGGAATAATGGGATTTATGATTAGCCAATGTGCATATCGATCTACCAGAATCCGATGACTGGTGAGGAAATGCTGCCGGCGATCACATGGCCTGACGGTAGGATAATATTACGCCAAATTAGAACTGGATTGGACATTGTTTTATAACCTAACGTGATAGACTACTGACATTGGTACCGGAACGCACACTCTATTGCTAATCAATAATACTGATCGGCGTTCCCCGCCGCCCCCATTTCATCCATAGATGCTCTGTAATAGTCCAGATGCTACGCAGTTTGTTTTATTTCATTCGTATATATACAGCAGAAATGGCGTTTGATATAACGGCGCCAACGTTTAGCCTTTTTTGCAGCCTCCTGCAGAAAAGCCTAGACGAAAAGCGCGATATACCTTATATTCACGACGCTATAAAATGACAACCAACCGATGGATTTTTATTTTCTTTAAGGCATTATGAAGGCACGGTTTATGCACTCAAGTGACAATGAGAATGGACAGATAGCAATACTATAAATGATATATAAAGCTCTTAGAAAGTACATCGGTTTGTTTACAATCCTCTGTCCTCTGAGGCCTAAATCGCCGAGGGCTCCGGTCGTCATAGTGTTAAATGACTAGTCTCACCTGATACCTTGTTAGCTTCAATTCATCATGAGAGAAATATGCAGACGCACTTGGTTGGCTAGCGCCGCTAGCAGTGTGTTAGCACTCTGGTGGCTAGCAGCAGAGCCACTTAGCCAGTTAGCTCCCACTAGCGATTCCTAGCACTGTAGAATACGGCGATTCCAGCGTTTAAATTGCACAAATTGCACTTTCCTTGAGTTGACTGTCCACGTCCTCCTGATGTGTGTATCAGTGGCGGCTGCTGACCAAATTTTTTGGTGAAGCACAAATTATTATATTATATTATGTTAAAACATCCCCCAATGTGTGTGTCAGTGGTGGCTGTGAGTTAAAAATATTGGGGAGGACAGTACATTGGAGGGGGTTGGGTTAGGACATTCACATGCACATCACTCAGCACTATAGGAAATGAACGACACACACACACGCGTGCACACACACACACACACACACACACACACACACACACACACACACGCACACACACACACACACACACACACACACGCACACACAGAGGCCAGGCCACAGCGGACCCACAGCCAATTCATTCATAATCAACACAGGCTCCAACCAGTGGCGGCTGGCCACTAGGGGCGCTCGGGCGCCACCCCCCCTGGTTAACCCTGGTTAAAAGAGAGCAGAACAAGATTTTTATTTTTATTTTTTTATAGCCCTATAAATAATATAAACATGTTTAAAATGAATAATATTTACTCATTTTAAGTATGTTTGTGTTTCCAATGCACAATATAACGTTAATATATCAAATATAAATAATCGTTTTCCTGAACAGGAAGTGACTCACTGTCTGATAGAGAATACGTTCCGTTACCGTAGCCGCATTTCTCCTAGTCGTATTTCTCTCGGGCTAGACGCAATAGCGCTCTGAGTGCGCGTGCACGCCGTGCACTGTTTCATCGCTGTATCCGTCGCAGCCAATCAGTGCGTAACACGCTGTGCGTTGAAATATGATGTATTATGATGGAAGCCGGGCGCGATTTGAAGCGGTCTAAGCAGCAGCGTCTATAATTTCTGTAGCCGCATTTCTCTGAGACGCTCTCTGATTGGCCGACGTCAGTTTTTTCCGTAGCCGCATTTCGCTGAGACGCTCTCTCTGATTGGCCAACGCCTGTTTCTGGTTAGGAAGTTAGTAAGTTAGTTACTCGATGCTGTGTTGTGTTGTGATGCAGTCACTCTGGACAGTGGGGATATACATCGACAACAACAGTGTGGGAGACTGGGACTGTGGGACAGTGGACATTATACACTTTATCAAGCCCTCCGGACCACGTTTCAACTAACTACAGTGAGTTAATGAGGTCTCTCTCTCTCTCTCTCTCTCTCTCTCCCTCTCTCTCTCTCTCTCTCTCTCTCTCTCTCTCTCTCTCTCTCTCTCTCTCTCTCTCTCTCTCTCTCTCTCTCGCTCTCTCAACACAGCGTGTTAATTTCGCTGTGGCCGTGTATTGCATAATGGCTGAATGAATGAATGGTAACTTGTTTAAAATGACAAGATAGATAGGCCTATATGTGTTCATTATTGATTTGATGATCATACGTGTACTAATGTAGTATGAATTAATTAACTCGACTTAATGTTGGTAACGTTATGAGTCAGAATTCGCTTGGCCAGCTTGGTAGATGATTGCGACCACCCAAGTGTAGTTCATACCGGCCACCACTGGCTCCAACCCAATATCAATAACCACGGCGCGCATCACCAACACACACTCACGTGCGCCGCGCGTCGCCAACACACACACGCCGCACGTCGCCAACCCACACAGCTACTAAATATAAAAAAATATATTCACTCACCATTGAGACGTTACTTCTTACGAGGAAATAGTGTCCCTCCCATCTGATCACTTGTAAATGAAATCCATCCTTCGATATTTTCTGATGAAACGTTCAATGATATCCTCTGCTTGCAAACAGTTGCAAATCCAGCAATGCAACAAACAGCAGTCTTTTGTGATCTAATCGATCCTTCATTTGCGTGAGGATGCTGTCGAAATCCACTAAACATTGTTCTGTTGATTTTCGGGACTGTCCGAGTCCGACAGGTGGTCACTCAGACAGTCACCCAGCGTCTTCGGCAGGTAACAAAACACTCCACTGGTAGCTGCGGTGGTAGCACTCCGGTAAGCCCTCTTGGGCAGGTAACAAAACACTCCACTGGTAGCTGCGGTGGTAGCACTCCGGTAAGCCCTCTTGGGCAGGTAACAAAACACTCCACTGGTAGCTGCGGTGGTAGCACTCCGGTAAGCCCTCTTGGGCAGGTAACAAAACACTCCACTGGTAGCTGCGGTGGTAGCACTCTGTTCGGATCTTTCAAAATTTTTCAATTTTAATCCCTCCTAAAGGGGCTGACAGGCACCACACAATGGATGACTCAATGGTTAGTCATTAGAGTTTGTTTATTTTAAACAAACTAGTTGAGATGTTTTTCCACAATACAACAATACATTTCATACATACTAATCAAACCTGCATGTCATGTCCCTTTTAACAGTGGGCGAAAGAGGGAGAACTACGATGACTACATTAACCAGAATGCCTGGCAATGTTTACTTCCGCATCTCACGCAACACACACAAGCCAGCCGTCGTCTCAGACACAAACCCGCACAACGGCACAAGACAGCAGTTCTCATTCATCAGAGCACACACACACACCAAAGTTCCCCACATGAATCTCACCGTGACAAACCGGGAAAGCCACAAAGACACTAGCTCAGCCGCGCTAGGCTAGCCACAAGCTAGCGGCAAACATTCAGGCACAACATTCATTCATTTAGCCAGCATCACTAACACAGTGCACATGCAAATATTATCCACAGGCTGCATTAGCAGCCAGCAGCCAACGTGATACATTACATTGTGTTTATATGTGACATAGCCAAGTTAATAACGTTTCAATCACTTAATCAAGTTCACTTACCAACGGGCGGTGTGATCCTATCAGTGCTATAGTGAGAATGACAGCCAGCCACCATTTGAAAGGCAGCTGCGCCAACTGTGCATGCTCACAAGCACAAACACCTGTTAACTTATTTAGACCCCTTTACATAGATCTGATCCTTATATTAAATAAACCAAAAGTCCAAGGAGGCCACTATAAATACAGGCCACTATAAATACAAGTCACTAGAGTGTTAATGGGCATCTCAGCCTTAAATCAAACCATTGTAAGTATTTAAATTAAAGTGCTTTTCAAATTAAAGTGTCCTTCAAAGGTAAGTGGGACATTGTGAACACAACTCGCATCATGAACACAAACTAACTAAGGAGGTGGGCCCCACCACCTTTCCTCCTACTGAGTGTAGGTTTGTGTAATGCCCTTGAACCACTCAGTTGCCTCCCAGGGTTACCCGCTAACTAAACAAAAAGAGAGTCACAAAGTCTTTTGGGTACCCGATGGCGAGGACTTCTTCTGCTGGTCTTCAACCGGAATCAGGACCACCAGCCTCCACACATCCCTGCGAAGGACGATGGTTGTGGGCAGGGTAAAGTCCTTTCCCCAAGGCCTGGATACATGGGGGGCAGGAAACCCTATGCAGGTTGTGACGTCCGTGTCATGGACCACCCCTTTCTTGTCTGGATACGTGAAGACAATCCGGCCGAGCCGGAACTGTCCTCTTAAGGCATTCTGGTCTGCGATCCAGACCACATCCCCAACCTTGACACTCCTCTCTGCTCTGTGCCAATTATGCCGGATGAACAAGTTTGGACCTGCCAGTTCGCTCCATTTTGACCAGAACTTGTCCACCCCAGCCTGGACAGCCCTCAGCCTGCACCACGGATGAGTTTCCACATCAATCCCTTGCATGTCTCCTCCTTGTCCGGTGCGCCCCAGGATAAGGAAGTTAGGAGTTCGGTACTCGACTGTGTCCTCTTGCTCCTGTGCCTTGGCGTCGATGGGTCGTTTGTTGGTTAAATTGGCTGCTGAGTAGAGGAGGGTCTAGAACTCCCCCCAGGTGTAGCAACCGGTGGTTCCGTCGAGGCTGTTGAGAGCTCTTTTTATGAGCTTAACAGCTGCCTCTGCTGCTCCGTTCCTGTGGGGCGAATCCGCAGGATGGAAGTCCCACTGCCACTCTGACTCATTATCAAGCTCCTCAGGAGTTGCTCCCCTTGTGAGGATGTCCGATACGTTGAGGTTTCTGTCAACCCACCTCCAGTCTTCTACTGGTCCAGCCATTTGGATCTCTCCAATGTGGTTGGCAAAGAAGGTCTGGTAGCCATAACTATCCTTCTGGATCGCTCCCAGAATTGTTTGGCTATCCACGAAGTGGACCCAGCGTGCAACCTTGATGCGGCAGTGCTTCTCTAAGTATCTCTTTAGACGGACCGCAAAGACAGCGCTGCATAATTCTGCTTTAATTATGTCCCCTTTCTGGTCGAGAGGAGTAAGTTTGGCCTTTGATTCAACCAACTTCACGACGACCCCATCTTGTGTCTCCCAACGGAGGTAGAGCACGGCACCGTAGGAAGCCTCGCTCCCATCAGAAAACATTACGCTCAATGGGCAGCCTATGGCTCCTTGAGGTCTGAGGCTTCTCTCAAACCTGACTTGGCCAAGTCTCACATACTCCTCGAAGAGTGTTATGGAAGCCTCCCGGAGTTTGGGCAAGAGTGGGTCTTTGGTCTGATTCCCTATGCCTGCCTCTTGGTAGGAGCTTCTCACAAGCATTACTCCTTTTTGCTTTACGGCGTGGCAAGACCAATGGGGTCGTAGAATCCAGCGACCTGGCTTAGCAGTACTCGATGGGTCAAGGGGTTTGGAGTGTTACTTCTCACTTCCTCTTGGCGCAGATCGAGTCCAGTCCTCATCTTGCCTCGCTTTCTCGAGAAATTGATGGACGTCATTATGCGAAGCTTGTCAGTCTCTGGTTCGTAGCCAACTCCCAGTGCTTTGCTTTCTTCATCCCGCATCTGGTTGGGTAACACCAGAGTCTTGGGTGCAGATATAGTTGTCTTTTGGTTACTGGAGCTGTCCGCAGTTCCAGACCTCCCACTTTGGGCTGACAAGACCCACGGTTTAAGGGAGAAGCCCCCAGCTTTCAAGATCTTTTCGACTCCTTCGGTGATCTTCTCCAGTTCTTTTAAGTCATCGTGGGACGTCAGGATGTCATCTACGTAGCTGTCTTCTACCAGAACCTCGTAGCTGCTCTTCCACCATGGCTGCGAACTGGGGCAGATTTGCCGTTTCCCTCATGGCGACCTGAGCGATGCAGCCAGCAGGTTTATCTCCGATGTTGACTCTGACAACGACGAAGACTTCGATTTCGCCCTCTGGGTTGTCTCTCCAGAGGAATCGATGGAGTTGGACTTCTTCGTCTTTTAGCCACACAGAGTTGTACATTTTTCTCACGTCACCTAGGGCGGCGAACAACCCAGTCCTGAATCTCAGAAGGACTCCTCTGATCAGATTGAGGACATCTGGTCCCTTGTACAAGAGGTCGTTTAAACTCACCCCCCGGAATTCTTGGCTACTGTTCCAAACGATTCTCACAGGGGTAGTTGATGAGTGAGGATTTGGCGCGACCAGATGACTGATGTACAGATACAGCCGGGAAAAGTCCTGGAACAGCTGTTTGCCTGCCGTTATGACGTCGTTTGGCATGGTTAATGTTAACAATGACCAGCGGGGGCGCTCTCATACAGCTGGTGACAACTGCCCGACGCGCCGGCTTTTTGTTCATTCATTGGAGGAGCTCCGCGCTGGACTAAGCTCGAGTTCCATTCAATTCCATTACAGCTGGTGACTTCATTCATAGGATGCTACAACGTCCTACAGTATGTCTACAGACTGCATGAATGAATGTTGCTGAATTAAAGAATGAATAAGTTAAACGTGTCAATTCAGCAGTCAAAGTGTATATATTAAAACGTGTCAAATCTAACTTCATTAGATGGCCGACGTACGGCTCTCTTGTCCATTCATTTCATCAAAAGAAAGCGTTAGTGTAATGCTTCTTGGTAACAATAAGTTTGTGTACGCAATGTTGCTGAATAAAATAATTAAACCGTTAACACCTGTCGAATTAGCAGTCAATGTGTATATTTTGTGTAGATAGCTAGTGGAGGTGCCAGGTGGGCTCTATTTATAATGGATATATTTTGTCTAGTACCGTGGTCTAGTGGTTTAAGGTTATTCCTTTCAAGCTGATGCCCGGGGTTCGAATCCCAGCCTGTATAATATATATATTATTTTTTTTTTATTTATAAAATGAAATTGCCCGCAACGATGTGCATAATACAATAGTAATAATATATAATAAGAATCCAACCAATAGAGCGACATTGTGCAATAAACAAGTAAACAAAGTAGGGCATATCGGTATTTGTACATCAGTTATTCTGAGTCAACTTCACTTCATTTCCCAGACCCACTTTGTTTTGAAACAACCAATCACGTTGCGCGATAGCACGAGCGATCCACAGTCAGTAAGTAATGTTACAGCTGAGTTCACTCATTCATAACGGCGAAATGTAAAATGCTACCCAGGATTGTTGCGTTTCGTTATAAAAACTATGCGGTGATAAACAAAAAACGAATCGCAGTATGCAAAACGTGCGGTTCGAGGATCACAGATGAAGATGCAACGTCGGTAAGTGAATGAACGAATGAATGAAAACTTTATTTAACAGATTGCAGAATGGGTACAATACAGTACAGCTCAATATACACAATTGTTAAGGGGATGCAGACCAGAGAAAGACTTTCATCTTGTTTACATCAGGGTCCCCCATAGTAACTTGGCTTGCTACAGTACTCTACAGTTAAATCAATGAGCCAGTGTGCTAACGTTATCATATACTCTCTTTTTTAGACTCTTTTTGTATCACAAGTACTGTATTTGTAAATCTGGTATGTCATAAATGTATAGATGTAGCAGTACTGTATCTGTATGTCATGTATGTCATGTTATGATGAATTGAAACTGGGGGACCCTGATGTAAACAAGACGAAAGTCTTTCTCTGGTCTCTTCGCTGGACTGAGACGTGACGTGATTTTAATTATAATATGCATGATGTTTTGCTTTGTACAGGCAATAATGAAGAAGTTCCCTGGAAGGAAGGATGTCTCTTTCAGGAAGGGTACTTCCAGCTCCATCCCTTCTTCATCTGGAAGCCTGAGCATGTCATAATGGAGCGACTCAGGAACAACTACATCCTGCCTTGTCTCTATGGCTGTCTTTCTCCTCAGGTTCTCTCTGCAGGTGTAGGAAGGCCTCGGGTGTAGCACTCAACACTTTGGTCAACATTGTTACTCAGCTGAGCCCTTCCTGATGACTTGTCGAACAGAACTTGTAAGTCGCTTTGGATAAAAGTGTCAGCTATTTTCTTTTCTATTTTTTTTTTATATCCTTTATTTATCCAGGAATGTCCCATTGAGATACAATATATCTTCTTCCAGGGAGTCCTGACCAACACGGCACACAACAAGTTTCAACATAAAAACAAGGGCATTAAACAAAAAACATACAAATCAAATACAAATACAGAAGGCCATTTGTGCAGTGGCAAGAAGCATAATCACATCAGCAATAATTAGGGATGCACGATATTGATTTTTTGACACCGATATCGATGCCGATAACTTTATGCTCCTCAAGCCGATAACCGATACCGATAACCGATATTTATTGTATTATTAAAAAAATATTTTGATCAAATATTTTTATTTTATTTCACATTTGAGGTGGGGGGGACCCATGTAAAAAGATTGTCTGAATAATGGAAAATGCAATAAAAAAAAGTTTACTTACGGCTTTCTTTTTGACCATCCGGTGTTTTGCTTTGGGGGGGATCACGGGACCTCCTGTTCTTTTGCGACTTTGAGGTGCCTTTACTTGAGTTATTCCTGGTCGATCAACACTCGGGATGGATGTCTAGAATAGAAAAATTATGCATAAATAAATAATTCAAATGTCGGGGACATCGAGAGAGAGAGAGAGGTATCTGTAAAGCATTCCCGGTAACTGGAGAAAGGTATTCCCGTAACTGGAAGTGAGTAGGGGCCGGAGCCCGACGTTCCCTTACTGTGTATAGGGTGTAATTAGACAATTACGTTTTATAAGCACTTGCCCAACCACTACTGTATGAGCGCTGCGTCACGTTGAAATCACTGGCTGCGCTCATACAGTAGTGGTTGGGCAAGTATATTTGCTTATAAAACGAGAGAGAGAGAGAGAGAGAGAGAGAGAGAGAGAGAGAGAGAGAGAGAGAGAGAGAGAGAGAGAGAGAGAGAGAGATACAAACATACCTTCAATTGTTTAGTGCTGTAAAAGGTTGCCATTCTGTCCTCCTCACGACTGTCCGGTCCACAGATTTCACACATGACTTTTATATCAAAAGACACAATCGCTTTGGTGGGGGGGGGGGGGCGTGAACGAAACACCTCTAGCTGATAAACCAATCAGGATACAGCAACGGGATTATACAATATTATTGTAATAAAACGTTCAAAACTATGTTCAATTTGTGTATTGTTTATTGAATGAATGAATGAATGAAAACTTTATTAACAGATTGCAGAATGGATACAGTACAGTACAGCTCAATACATACAATTGTTAAGGGGATGCAGACCAGAGAAAGACTTTCGTCTTGTTTACATCAGGGTCCCCCATTTTCAATTCATCGTAACATATATGACATACATGACATACAGATAGACAGTACTGCTACATCTATACATTTATGACATACCAGATTTGCAATTACAGTACTGTTTGTGATACAAAAAGAGTCCAGAAAGAAAAGAGTATATACATTAGGCGTAGAAACTGTACATTGGATTGGGTAGGTGGGGGTGGGGGGGGGGGGGGGGGGGGTTGGGTAGGAGTGGGGGGGGGGGGTTGGGTAGGAGTGGGGGGGGGGGGGGTTGGGTAGGAGGGGTGGGTGGGGGACACTGTACAACTGTACAAACAACACTGTACATTGGATTATTGACAAGACCATACTTGGTAATTTACTGTACATTGGAGGTGGTTGTGTTCGGACATTTACAGGGGCCAGTTTCGAGTTGCAGTCTCCCTTAGGTGTTTTTTTTCAAGTTGATTTCCTGAAAAAGAAATTCATTCTTGAAACAATAATCTAGTTAATCTTGTGTTAATTTATGGGCTCCCAAGTCTCAACCCTGCCCCCCCCCCCCCAGGAAATTACGAGAGAGTATTAACCTGCAAAACCCATATTGAGCTGGAATTAAGTTGAAATGCATTTTTACTTAACTTTACAGCATTATTCAAACGTGATAGGAAGTTTCACATTCTTGTACAAAATAAATATACTGTCTCATAAATATACTCTTACAATATATATATTTTAACCCCCCTCTCAGTTAATTAATTTCCACTTTCTTTCTCTTCCCTTTCCATAGCAATGTCCTGGTCGCCATTGACAACTTGACGAAGGCCCGCAATTGCATGGTTGCACGGCAAATCCAGAAGTGCATCGAAGACGATTTGGGTATTCATCTCAGCCTGACTGCTATCCGTAGAGCACGTAGGGGCCTCGGCTGGAAATATGGTCAAACTAAGTTCTGGCCAATGATCCGTGACAAAAATAAAGAATTAAGACTCGCACAGGTTTGTTTTTCTTCTATCTATCTATCTATCTATCTATCTATCTATCTATCTATCTATCTATCTATCTATCTATCTATCTATCTATCTATCTATCTATCTATCTATCTATCTATCTATCTATCTATCTATCTATCTATCTATCTATCTATCTATCTATCTATCTATCTATCTATCTATCTATCTATCTATCTATCTATCTATCTATCTATCTATGAGCCGTACTGTATTGTACCCATTCTGCAATCTGTTAAATAAAGTTTTCATTCATTCATCTACAGGCGCACCAGTGGATCGATACATGTGAAACATGGCATGACGTCATATTTACAGATGAGAGCACTGTCGCACTCGAACACTTTGCAAGACAAAGCTTTACGAAAAAAGGCTTCCGTCAAGGTAAACCGGCCCCTAAGCATCCATTAAAAGTGCATGTTTGGGGCGCGATTTCCATGCTCGGTCCAGGCCCGCTTGTTATTTTCGATGGAATAATGGACCGTGTCTTTTTTGAAGAATCGATCATCAAAGCAGCCGCCGGTCCGTACATACGAGCTACTTTTGGGAAGAGCCATCGTTTCTTCCAGGATAACGACCCGAAACACAGCGCTGCCAGAGTTTGCATTGCAGCAGAGGGAATCAATTGGGTCAAAACCCCGGCTGAGTCTCCCGATTTGAACCCCATTGAAATTGTGTGGCACCTGATGAAAGATTATATTCGCAGAGAGGCGAAACCTTTCACGAAAGATGCTTTAGTAGCGGCCATAAGGTTTTACTGGCGCAATAAACTAACAGTGGATGTATGTAACAATCTCATAGCTGGCTTGGCAAAAGTGTTGCCACTAGTCATAGCAAATAATGGAGGTCAAAGTGGTAAATAAGCCAGTTAACGTGTAACCTTGTATCTTGTAATTTGTGTGTGTGTGTTTTAATACAATTCTGAACTCTTGACTTGACTGACAACTTGTTACTTGATATTACTGTAAATCATTTGACATCTATTGCTGACTGTTCATACATTTGTTACAATAAAGATGCAAATAATTGTTATCTCTTGTCCAATCAGACAGTTTTGTATGTAACGTTGTGTTTAATAACAATAACAAAACACACCAATAAAAATTGCATAAATAGCAGCATTAACAACAATATAATCTCTCATTTACATAACATAACTCGCTGTGGCAGAGGCTGGTGTTGTGCTTGCCGTCTTTCCTGTGACAAAAAAGGTCCAAGGTCCAAATCCAAGGTAATACAAAAAGTCAACCAATGAACTAGATTCTTGTACCGGATCTCCTCTCTGGTAAACAAGAATACCCTGAAGACTCTGGCAGGAGCACTCATTCAAGGGTACTACTGTACGACTATGCTTGCACCTCATGGTACCAAAGCACCTCAAAGGTGCTAAAAACAAGATTACAAACATCACAAAACAAACTGGTCAAACTTCTACTTGACCTTACCCCTAGGGGCCCTAGAACCCACCTCACCCCTGCCCACTTTGACAACCTAGGATGGCTTAGAGTAGACGACAGAGTACAGCATTTATATAGAGCTTTTATCCAAAGTGCTTTACAACTTAATGTACATTAAACTTGAAAACAAGTTTTCATTCAGTCTGTCTCATCTCTCCCTCCATCGGGGGGGGGGGTAGTAGAGTGGAGGTAGTGGGGTGGGGGTAGTAGAGTGACTATACTGTGTATAGGTGTGACATGGAATGCGGCCCCCACACACACAAACACACACACAAACACACCATTGAAATGCTAATTGTTGGTGCATTTCCATTCCCCCCAAGGTTGAGAAGAAACCACAGTACGGGGAGATTGATTGATTGATTGAACATTTTATTAACAGATTGCAGAATGGGTACAGTACAGTACAGCTCAATACATACAATTGTTAAGGGGATGCAGACCAGAGAAAGACTTTCGTCTTGTTTACATCAGGGTCCCCCATTTTCAATTCATCATAACATATATGACATACATGACATACAGATAGACAGTACTGCTACATCTATACATTTATGACATACCAGATTTGCAAATACAGTACTGTTTGTGATACGAAAAGAGTCCAGAAAAGAGAGTATATACATTTGACGTATTATTATTGTATTGTGATATGTTTTGTTTCATGTTGAAAATAAAATAAAAATATTTGATCAAAATATTTTTTTAATAATACAATAAATATCGGTTATCGGTATCGGTTATCGGCTTGAGGAGCATAAAGTTATCGGTATCGATATCGGTGTCAAAAAATCAATATCGTGCATCCCTAATTATTGCTGATGTGATTATGCTTCTTGCCACTGCACAAATGGCCTTCTGTATTTGTATTTGATTTGTATGTTTTTTGTTTAATGCCCTTGTTTTTATGTTGAAACTTGTTGTGTGCCGTGTTGGTCAGGACTCCCTGGAAGAAGATATATTGTATCTCAATGGGACATTCCTGGATAAATAAAGGATATAAAAAAAAAAATAGAAAAGAAAATAGCTGACACTTTTATCCAAAGCGACTTACAAGTTCTGTTCGACAAGTCATCAGGAAGGGCTCAACTCTATCAGCTGAGTAACAATGTTGACCAAAGTGTTGAGTGCTACACCCGAGGCCTTCCTACACCTGCAGAGAGAACCTGAGGAGAAAGACAGCCATAGAGACAAGGCAGGATGTAGTTGTTCCTGAGTCGCTCCATTATGGCATGCTCAGGCTTCCAGATGAAGAAGGGATGGAGCTGGAAGTACCCTTCCTGAAAGAGACATCCTTCCTTCCAGGGAACTTCTTCATTATTGCCTGTACAAAGCAAAACATCATGCATATTATAATTAAAATCACGTCACGTCTCAGTCCAGCGAAGAGACCAGAGAAAGACTTTCGTCTTGTTTACATCAGGGTCCCCCAGTTTCAATTCATCATAACATGACATACATGACATACAGATACAGTACTGCTACATCTATACATTTATGACATACCAGATTTACAAATACAGTACTGTTTGTGATACAAAAAGAGTCTAAAAAAGAGAGTATATGATAACGTTAGCACACTGGCTCATTGATTTAACTGTAGAGTACTGTAGCAAGCCAAGTTACTATGGGGGACCCTGATGTAAACAAGACGAAAGTCTTTCTCTGGTCTGCATCCCCTTAACAATTGTGTATATTGAGCTGTACTGTATTGTACCCATTCTGCAATCTGTTAAATAAAGTTTTCATTCATTCGTTCATTCACTTACCGACGTTGCATCTTCATCTGTGATCCTCGAACCGCACGTTTTGCATACTGCGATTCGTTTTTTGTTTATCACCGCATCGTTTTTATAACGAAACGCAACAATCCTGGGTAGCATTTTACATTTCGCCGTTATGAATGAGTGAACTCAGCTGTAACATTACTTACTGACTGTGGATCGCTCGTGCTATCGCGCAACGTGATTGGTTGTTTCAAAACAAAGTGGGTCTGGGAAATGAAGTGAAGTTGACTCAGAATAACTGATGTACAAATACCGATATGCCCTACTTTGTTTACTTGTTTATTGCACAATGTCGCTCTATTGGTTGGATTCTTATTATATATTATTACTATTGTATTATGCACATCGTTGCGGGCAATTTCATTTTATAAATAATTTAAAAAAAATATATATATTATACAGGCTGGGATTCGAACCCCGGGCGTCAGCTTGAAAGGAATAACCTTAAACCACTAGACCACGGTACTAGACAAAATATATCCATTATAAATAGAGCCCACCTGGCACCTCCACTAGCTATCTACACAAAATATACACATTGACTGCTAATTCGACAGGTGTTAACGGTTTAATTATTTTATTCAGCAACATTGCGTACACAAACTTATTGTTACCAAGAAGCATTACACTAACGCTTTCTTTTGATGAAATGAATGGACAAGAGAGCCGTACGTCGGCCATCTAATGAAGTTAGATTTGACACGTTTTAATATATACACTTTGACTGCTGAATTGACACGTTTAACTTATTCATTCTTTAATTCAGCAACATTGCTTTAGACATATGGTATGGTATTTATTTTAGACAACAAAACATACAGATCGTTATACAGTATACTGTGTAGGACGTTGTAGCGTCCGTCTAATGACTTTGCGCCTCCTGGTGGCATAAAATAGAACAGCAGCCTGGGTTCCTAATTCATTTCAACGACGTGATATAACCGTGCGCACGTCGCGGCAAAGCGCCCAGGAATACTAAAAGCTTCATCTGTACCACTTTGGTCCCTTCCAGCTGTCGTCTTCCTCTTTGGTGAGTTTAGCGGCAGCTCCCCTTGAGACCATCTCGTGGATCTGCTCTCTGTATGCAGCCTTCCACTCTGGCTCCCTTTCAAGGCGTTTCTCAGTGTTCCGGAAAGTCGCCTCCACGGCACGTCGGTTGTCTGGCAGCGTCGCAGGGTCTCCTCTCCATGGGTAAGCCGCGTCCCAGTGGGGGGATTTGCTGTGCTTGTCAGATTGTACGTAGGTCCTTTGATTTTTTCAAGGTCTCTTTCCTCTCCTAGGGTCATTTCTTTCCCTCCAGGGGGACATCTACCGCACTTGCAGCCGCCACATTGAGGATCGCAGGCCGCGCCGACGCTGTCCCACTTGAACCATTCGATGACTTCTTTGTTGGTAGATGCAGTACTTTGGAGGATTACTTCTTGATCTTCAACCTGGGCTTTACTTGATCCTGCTGGACCCACAAGGATCTCTCGATATGCCTTTGAAGTTGTTCTCATTGAACGTGCAAAGTGGATTTCAGAACTATGCACCGCTAGGTCCACTGCCTCAAAGAGGTCGGGATGAGCTCCACCAACAGTCTTTCCCAGGGGACCGTCCCTGAGGAAGAGGTCTCCCTCCACTCTGATTGGCGGTGGGACTAGGCGACCCTCCCTGTGACTGATCAGTAGGTCGATCTTCTCAGGGCGGACCAAGTCTTTGACTGCGACGTCTGGGAAGAACTTTTGGAGTTGCTGCGGCATGACTGCCTGGTTCGCCTTTGCGATGTTTTCCAGGCCGTAACAAAGGAGTTTGTGCTCCGCCACTGTTCCTTTGGGGGTTTTTACCCTCAACATCAAGGAATACCTTTTGGTAGCAACTGTTTTCTCCATCCCTCCAACTCCTTGGACAATCAGTTTGATGTTTTCGCCATTTAGTTTCAGACGATCAGCGGCTTCGTTCGAGATGTAGTTTGTATCTGAAGCTAGGTCCATCAAAGTGCCGACTAGCTGGCCCGAGTTTTTCGTCACCTCAAGTAGCATCATTACCACTGGATATTCTTTTGGCTCACCGCTGGTGCTGGTGCACACCGTTGTTAATGTTCTGTTTGAGAACGCTTCCTTGAACTCTGCTTTTAATTCAGGGGAGAGTTTGGCAAGGAGCTCCTCTTGTTTATTGGTCAGTCCAAGTCCCCTCCTCTCTACTTTTGAATAGCTCTGCTCCTTCTGCTCTCCACTCTTTTCCATCTTCTTGGTCGGTGGCATCGGACAGAGCAAGTAGTTATGGTCTGAGGACCTCCTTTTCCGACAGTCATACTTTGCACAGAGGAATTTCTGGGTGCAACTGCCGTCTTCACCATGGAGGTACAAGCACTTGAAGCATGCTCCAGATTTCTTTAGCTGAGCCTTCTTGCTTGAAGACCTTGCAGGAAAACAGTCTACCCGCATGCTCTTCATCCCCACACGCTATGCATGAGCTTGACTGAGAGCCCTTTTGGGTGTTTCCCGCTGTGGCTTTGGTGAATGCCCTCCTTTCTCTACCTCGGTCGTTGGCTCTCTCAGGATAGTCCGCTGGACCGGGCTGCAGCTGATCCAACTCCTCAAAGATGTCCTCTTGTCTCTTCAAGTACTGCAATAGGCAATCAAAGTGGGTCTGTGGTGAAAATCCGCGTACAGGGTCAAGTCTATGCGTAAGCCACTTTTCTTTCAGGGTGTCAGGCAGCTTACTCTCGATGGAATGAGCCACCACCGATTATTTTATTTATTTTTATTATTATCTTTTCCCCCCTCCTTTTTCCGATTTTTCTCCCATCCCACTGTTAGTCGTTATGCCAATTCCCAACCCCCTTCCTGGTTGTTGCGCACTCCCCCCTACTGTTGGTCCGGGAGGCCGGAGACTGTCACATGCTTTCCTCCGACGCATGTGCAGCCAGCAGGCAGCCAGCCTGGCAGCGCATATTCTCACCGGGAGAGTGTAACATGTGGAAGGTCACACTACCTCCCTCCAGATCCTACCCTCGCTATGCAGGCGCCCCGACCGAACTGTAGGGGTCGCTGTCCACAACGCCCAGGACCCACCCATCAGCTTTCGCACCCCTAACACTGCCAATTGTGTTAGTATGAACGACCAGCCAAGCTGATAGCAACGCCGAGAGCTGGATTCGAACCCAGCGTCTCCATGGCGAGCGCCTTGCCCACGCCTTGCCCACTACACCACCTAGCCACCCCACCACCCGATTCTTCACTGCATCTTCCTCCCCCAGGGCTTGGAGATCACGAAGAGCTCTTTCCACAGCCTGAATTAGTTCTTTCTTGGTTGGTTTCCCTTGACGGGGGAAAGTCCATGAACCTCTTTTAAGATGAGCAGCACTATCTTCGGCTTGTTTCCGTACTTGTTGTCCAGGAGCCTGAATATGTCATTGGCGGATCCATAGCTGGACAGCACGAGGTCCCTCTTGACTTTCTCATCTAGGCTCCCTAGGAGATGGAATTTCCTGATGTTTTCCAACCCATGTGGGGTTCCCAGCTGCTGCAGGTCCTCCCATTCAGCTTTCCAATGGTAGTAAGCTCTCATGTTACCAGAAAAACATGGGCAGGCGTGCTCGCTCTAGAGTGATCTGGGGCCTGAAGTTATAAGCACCAGGGTATGTGCCGTAACCACCTTGTGGTGCGTGGAAGGTGCCATGTGGTGTGCTTGTGGCATTTTTAAGTGCAACATCGTTGAGATTAGGGGCCATGCTGGGCAAGCTAGGCTGGACGATGCGTCCAGGGGTCTGAGAGTCTATGGGGAAGACCAGGTAAGGGTCTGCGTGAGCACCGGTCATTGCAGTTTGCTTATCGCCATGCTCTTCGTGTTCAGGCTTTACGTGTTCATGCTGGTCATCGTTGTCGCCAGGCTGGTCGCAGCCTCGCCACGACCATTCATCCCACAGTGTCTCATGTCGTTGCTTTAGCTCCTTGCTACGGTCCCTTGACTCCATTAAATTTGTTATTGGAATCAGGTCTGTCCACTCATGCACAGCTCTGTAGAGCTCGCCAATTTTCTGTTCCAGCTTTGTATTCACCAGTTCGCGCTCCCTCCTAGTCATCTTCTTATGGTCGGTTGCCTTGGCCTGGTCCAATGCTGCTTCAGCCCCTTCAGCGAGGGTGACAATTGCCTGTTCAGCAAACCTGGCCCAAAAGTTATTTTCAACAATGTCCTTGATTCCATCAAACGTACGGTCGCACTCCACCGTTTTCTCGTCGACTTGCACCACCTTTTTTGTGGTCTCTTCAATGCCCTCTTCTTTCAGGGCCGTGCTGTACTCAAACCCTGCTTCTTCGACTCTGGTATGCTCCATCTTAAAGTTCAACCATGCACCTCTCAGTTCACTTTCTCCTAGTACATGAGCCCTGGAGGTGAGATGGTTGGCTTTTTTGGAAAAAGCAGTCTGGGCTGCTGAACGCCTCTGCTTCAGCTTCTCCAGCTCCTCCTCTGTCGCTGCCATCTTGCTAACTTTTCCTTCTTCGACCGTTGTTGACTTATGAGCTTTTATCCCAACTGGGCTTAATAGTCTCATTTTCCGACTGTTCCCTGTTATTGGCTTTAGCTCTTTGTCTTTCGGCTAGCAGGTTTAGCAGATGTACAGGGGGCAGTATGGATGGGCTGTTAGTTAACAGTCAGATGAGTTAAGCAGTCTCTTTAATTAATAATTTTGGTCCTTGCTTCAAGGTCATCCGGCCTACTCTCTTGAAAGCCGGGCCTTGGTTTTTGACTGTTCGGATCTTTCAAAAATGTTCAATTTGAATCCCTCCGAAAGGGGCTGACAGGCACCACACAATGGATGACTCAATGGTTAGTCATTAGAGTTTGTTTATTTTAAACAAACTAGTTGAGATGTTTTTCCACAATACAACTTTTATAATTCCCACAGTTGACCATAGCTTGTATATAGTTTCTTTCTTTAGATAACCATAGTTTGTATATAGTTTCTTTCTTTAGATAACCATAGCTTGACTGTCCATAGGTTATAATTTCCACAGCTTTACCATAGCTTTACCATAGCTTTACCATAGGTCAAAAACCTGTGAAACAGAACAAAATGCACAGTAGCATACATATTAATGAAGCATAATATTATATATTAATATTAATATTAACACCAATCAGTTAATTAATTAATATTAATATCAATATCAATATACATATCAATACACCATCAATACCACTATTGAATATACATACACTATACATTTCATACATACTAATCAAACCTGCATGTCATGTCCCTTTTAACAGTGGGCGAAAGAGGGAGAACTACGATGACTACATTAACCAGAATGCCTGGCAATGTTTACTTCCGCATCTCACGCAACACACACAAGCCACCCGTCGTCTCAGACACAAACCCGCACAATGGCACAAGACAGCAGTTCTCATTCATCAGAGCACACACACACACCAAAGTTCCCCACATGAATCTCACCGTGACAAACCGGGAAAGCCACAAAGACACTAGCTCAGCCGTGCACCTTCGGCGAAGTGCGCTAGACTAGCCACAAGCTAGCAGCAAACATTCAGGCACAACATTCATTCATTTAGCCAGCATCACTAACACCGTGCACATGCAAATATTATCCACAGGCTGCATTAGCAGCCAGCAGCCAACGTGATACATTACATTGTGTTTATATGTGACATAGCCAAGTTAATAACTAGAGCTGGGCATAGATTACATTTTTTAATCTAGATTAATCTACCTGCAATCCTGGAATTGATCTAGATTAATCTAGATTAAAATGGCTAAAAAAAAAATTCTGCCAAATGCATTCAAAATGTGTGTTCTACCCAAATAATGACCAGAGGAGGAGATTTATCCTCTCCTCTTCATCTGAGGAGTCACTAGCTGTTCTATATCCTTGTTCAACAGCATGAACATGTCTCTTCTTTTTGTAATTTCCAGTGTTTCTTTTAAAACCAGATTTATCATAATTTTCTGTGCCCTTCCTTTGATGCCATTAACATTGTTACACTGATATTGACAGCTCTCTCCAGTGTCAAATCACTCTCTGTCAGTAGTTTCTTCTGTGCACCTTCATTTCTTAATCCACACACAAACCTGTCTCTCAATGTGTCTTTTAGTGAATCTCTGAATTCACAATGCTGCTGACTGGTTGCTCACACACAGACTGCTGCAGAAGCAGGTTTCTCAACGAATTCAGTGCAAGCTCAGTGTAACGGTTCCATGAATGAAGAGAACACTGAACAGCTACTACAGTCTCAGGTCCACATCCAAGAGAACACTGAACAGCTACTACAGTCTCAGGTCCACCTCCAAGAGAACACTGAACAGCTACTACAGTCTCAGGTCCACATCCAAGAGAACACTGAACAGCTACTACAGTCGCAGGTCCACATCCAAGAGAACACTGAACAGCTACTACAGTCTCAGGTCCACCTCCAAGAGAACACTGAACAGCTACTACAGTCTCAGGTCCACATCCAAGAGAACACTGAACAGCTACTACAGTCTCAGGTCCACCTCCAAGAGAACACTGAACAGCTACTACAGTCTCAGGTCCACCTCCAAGAGAACACTGAACAGCTACTACAGTCGGAGTACGGCTCAATACACACAATTGTTAAGGGGATGCAGACCAGAGAAATACGTTTGTCTTGTTTACATCAGGGTCTCCCATTTTCATTTCATATTGCTCCACATTGTCATCAAACGGTCCAATATTTGCAATAACCCAAGCCATTTCTGTTGTAAACACTCACGATAGTCCAGTCGATCCTTCCTTTAGTGTGTAAAGTGGATTTCCTCCTTTTGTAGATGTTTTCAAGTGCCGCCCGATTAACGTGAGCTAACATGCTAACTCGCTAAGCTAACGTTAATAATGTAAACAAAGCTCTCAACGGACTTCTTCTTTCTTGCATTGCGCAGATTCAGACGTCCTCATCGCCGAATTGTGTTATATCCTGAGGACTTCTTAACCTCACCTGTATAACAATGATTACCGGACCACTAAAGTTACTTTAGTTTAACACATTATTCTGACTACAGCTCCGGTACAGGGACGTGCACAGGACTTTAGAGGGGCAGGTGCTCAAAGGCTGAAAAGGGCACTACACTTGTGTATATATATTAACCGAGCGCGTGTATCGCGCAAGCGCGATTTTTAAGGGCCCTTTTCGGGCGGGGGGCCCCCTTTTTATGCTTTTTGGGGGGTTTTGGTGATCAAATATTGAATATTGAACTATAATAATCAGTGCAGGAGCTCACTTATCCTTGAAAGACACTTTTATCACTGACTTAAAAGGCCCATACATCTCCATAAATGTTCAGGGGGGAGGGAATAAGTGCTTACCCTACAGACCCCAAGAAGTGCTGTATATTCTGTATTGTTTAATATAAATGCATTTTTTATTCCAATCCCGATTTGTATTTGAGATTCCCAAATCCCATCGGACTTGACTTCTTCGTGTCCCTCAATGAGTGTAATAAAATATATAGGTCCGCGGAGAGGCACGCTGAGGAGGCTGTGCAAACTGCAATGGAATATGGGGCATCTCTCTCTCTTTACCTAATATTTTGATTCTAACCTGACATTTTTCAGTTGGAAGGGCAGTATATATGCGTAACGGTAAAAAAAAATATATATATATATATATATATATATTAATTTTTTTTTTTTTTCAAAAGGGGCACTTTTTTGATGAGGCTCAAAAAGGCAGGTGCTCAAGCACCCCTTGGCCTCTATGTGTGCACGTGCCTGCTCCGGTACATACGTGCAATCACTTCCGGGCACCACAGCTGTGAACTACGGCAAGTATTTAAGGACAATACAGACCCAACGTTGAGAAAAAGATTAACGGCGTCAATTATATTATCGCGCGATACTAGTCTTGCGTTAACGCAGCACGTTAACGCCGTTAACGGCCCAGCTCTATTAATAACGTTTCAATCACTTAATCAAGTTCACTTACCAACGGGCGGTGTGATCCTATCAGTGCTATAGTGAGAATGACAGCCAGCCACCATTTGAAAGGCAGCTGCGCCAACTGTGCATGCTCACAAGCACAAACACCTGTTAACTGATTTAGACCCCTTTACATAGATCTGATCCTTATATTAAATAAACCAAAAGTCTTGACACACTCCGGTAAACCCTCTTGGGCAAGTAACAAAACACTCCACCCTGGTAGCTGCGGTGGTAGCACTTTAGCTACGTTTGCTACAAAAAGTTAGCTTACAGACAGTCCAAGACGTTCACGTCAACTACACTACTTCAACTGAGATAAAAAATATATATCATCAAACGATGCAGTGCACAATAAGTTGATGAAGTTCAACAATTGAATAAAGATCTTAAAATATGAATTATTATATTAGGCAAATGAATCTCTTCTTTTCTATGTCAGTCTCTTTCAAGGCAAATTGCACACGTGAGATGATGACAGAAAAATCTAGAACATATTGACGCCACTGTCCAGCTGCAGTTATAGCATTAGCTGGCACCATTCTCTGATTAGATCTTAAGTTTGTCAACACAATGTGGCACGGCGTGAACGCCAATCAATCAAGTGCGCATGGCCTCACTACCCGCCTTTTTTAAACTTAAAAACTATTTTGATTGGATAATTATATTCTTAAGCCAAGCCTGTGCACTTTTTTTGCAGTGAGTGATTGACAGCTGGCCGTTATGGGATCAGGCCAGGTCAGAGAGCTCAGAGCTGTCACTTGGACATTTTTGAAGAAAAAGGAAATTCACTGGCATTGTTTTTTTCACAGTCGAAAACATTTCTAATAAAAAAATAATAATAATAAATAAATAAAAATATATATGTATATTTATAATATTTTATTTTATTAAATTTTTTAGTATATTACTAGTGAAGCACTGCCTCACTAGTTATCATGCAATAACCTCCACTGGTGTGTATGTCCCTCCGCCTCGGTCTCACCTTGACGTTGAATCAATATCCCACGCCACGTGGGCACTTCTCTATGCGTTCCATATGGAAACGTCCGTCCTGGCAGTGCCCGTCCGGTATAACGTTGATTCCAAAAAGGATGTCCCAGTTATTGATCGCCATCTGGTAGATCGATATGTCCATTGGCTGATGCTATATTCATTTACTGCATACTGAATTCAGCGTCGCAATAACTAAGTATTCCATGGGGCTGGACAGCCTTGGTGCTGCTAGCTTCGCTTGCTAGCTTCTTCACCCCGCGAGGCCCTGCTGTGGCTGTGGCTGCTTCGGTCGGGTCGCTGTTTTTTGTGATAAATTAATCCAACGAACCTCTCATCGAGTTATTGAACACTTCTTTTTTATTTGCCTTCTTTCGTTGTAAATTCCCGGAGCCAAATTTCCACCCTTTATCGCGTTCTCTTGTTGACATTGTGTTAAAAATTATTTAGCACCACTCTGACTCAGTCATCCACCTTACTCTACACACCTGTGAGTGACCACCAGTCAGGGACGTGCACAGGATTTTAGAAGGGCAGGTGCCCAAAAGGAGAAAAGGGCACCAATTCTGAAATGTAATGCAGCGCGCAAGCCCGATTTTTGGGGTTAATACAAGCCTATGGTACATTCAGTTTCACCACTAGATGTCACCAAAACTACATAGTGAAACTATGTAAACTACAACCAGCCTACTAGAGAGAGAGAGAGAGAGAGAGAGAGAGAGAGAGAGAGAGAGAGAGAGAGAGAGTATGCTACGATTTTCCTAGCACAGACGCGTGATTTTTTTCCCGTAGCCTATGTTTGCGAAGACGCTCTCTGATTGGCTAGCCGCATACAGCGAAGACCCTCTCTGATTTGTTTAGCACCGAAGGGTCTCTTCCGCCTTGTACATATATATTCTCTGCTTCAAAGTGGTTATGCTTTGGCCCTCTTTCGAAGTGGGTTATGCTTAGAGTTAGGGTTAGGGTTAGGGTTAGGGTTAAGGTTAAGGTTAGGGTTAAGGTTAGGGTTAGGGTTAGTTGGTTAAGGTTAGGGTTAAGGTTAGGGTTAAGGTTAGTTGGTTAAGGTTAGGGTTAAGGTTAGGGTTAGTTGGTCAAGATTAGGGTTAGGGTAATAGCCTGCTGGCGCGATTGTTAGGAGTAACGCGATTGGCGCTGAAAAAAACGTCAGTGGCCAATCAGATCGCGCAAACCGAACGTGGAAGTGCAACTCCATTAGGGAAAATATACATGCGATCCGGCGACGTGATTCACGAGAGCCGCATCTTGCAAGTGAGGTGCTGAGACCGTGAGATGAGAATGTGATAAAGCATAAAGTAAAGAGATAATGCAATGCCACTGCGGTATGAATAATAAGAAATGTAGTATGGGGGAAGTGCAGTGTTGCCAGTGTAGATAGTTATGCTGTACTTCTAGCCTGCCTGCCTGATTGCATGAGAGAAAAGCACAGACAATCACAACTTCACAAGGCATGCCCGAAAAATATACAGTGCATTGCAAACCCGAAAATGAACATGTATTTTGTTGGGCAAATACCTTACCTGATGATGAAGTGTACTCTTGCTTTGTTTTAAGTTGAAATAGTAACTGTAAAAAAAAGAGGTCTCGACTCGAGTGTGAACTCAGCAGCTGGATATCAATTTTGTGTTCAGTGCACTGCTGGCCCGGCTGTCAGCGCGCGGTTTACATCATCTCATCATCACCCACCCACGTGCTATGCGTAAATAATAGGTCCGTCCGGGAAGAGGGGCAGGGGCATTTCTCTCTCTTTCTTTACCTAATATTTAGATTATATCGTGACATCTTTCATTTTGAAGGGCAGGGCAGTCTATACTGTATGTGCAACAGTAAAGAAAAATTATAAATAAAAAAAGGGCATAAAAAGGGCACTTTCTAATGAGAAATGAAAAAGGCAGGTGCCCAAGCACCCCTTCACGTGTATGTGTGCACGTGCATGCCACCAGTCCACGTGCCAGCGCTTAATGGCAGCTTTTTATATGCGCGCCGCTTCAGATAGATGACGGACGCATCACGCTGCCTGTCGCAGGCATAGTGAGGAGTCTAATGTGAAATATATAAGCATGGATGTAAGTCACATTAGACACCTGTAAGCAAAACTAGATTTTCGGTCTGTGATGGAAAGTGATTGATAGCATTATATTTATTTTTATTTTAATATAAAAAAATATATAATAATAATAATAATAATAATAATAATAATAATAATTTTTTTTTTGTTTTGTTTTGCAAGGCCGCACTGCTCGCACACCCCTAGCGGCGGCCCTGTGTATATATATATATTGTTTTATCTTTGACTGTGAATAACGCCATACTAAAATTTACCAGACGTGAAAAATCGAAGCAACTGAATAAAGGGAAGATGATTGTACAGAAGGTTTTGTAGATACAGTACTGAATTCTGCCATCCGGACACATGCAATTTGAAATATTATTATAGAATATAGAATATCAGGCCTATAAATGACCTTATTATGGCCAAGTCGCACATCTATGGATTGGGACAAATCTCCCCATTGGACAAATGGCAGACTTCAATCTGGATTTAGTATCACAAGGCGTGATTCACAAACCGTGAATGAAATCTACAGTTACTTTTTTATAAAGATTTCTCCATAATTTTTCATCAGATTGCAACACCGTTTATTGCTAGATGTTCACAGAAAGGTAGATATACTAACTGCGTTCTGTTTTATGGCAATAACGTTCAGGTTTGTGGGAGATAATCCCGAAAAATAAGAGAAATAAAAAAGTTTATCCAGAAGTCAGATGATTGACAGGGGCTGGCGTGAGCTGGGTAGGGTAGTTTTTCGAAATTTGAAAGCCCATCGAAAGCCCTGTGTCTCTTCCTTGAAGGGGCGGACCTTCCTACAGGCGATATAGGCGATATCGCCTAGAGCGCCACCCAGAGGGGGGCGCCAAAAAATAAATAAAAAATTAATAAAAAAAAAAAAAAAATCTCTGTGCAGTTTTGGCGCCCCCCTCTATATCTGCAACCATTATTTTTACATAAAAAAAATTCTAACATAAGGGAAAATGAGCCAAAAATCTAAAACGGTCGGTCGGTCTGAGCCTCAGCTTTAGGTGTTCACAGTCAGAACATGCTAGAGCGCTGTGCATTGATGGGTATCGGTCAAGTGTTTATAGAATTGAGCGTTGAGGAAAGAAAGACTAACGTTAGAGAACTATGAAGACGCAGTGGTGAATCTCGCCTAGGGCGCCAAATGCGCTAGGTCCGCCCCAGTAAAAGACAACACTCACTTTTGGCTGCGCTACTTCCTCCCGTCAGTATGCGCCGGTTTCCGACTCAATGCCCTGAGATTTCTATAATCTTATATTTCACTAATAACAGTTAAAATCATTGGTAAACAAACGTAATTCTGAAAATATACACTTTGACTGCTGTTTTGACAGGTTTAGGGTATTTTCTCTTGGCTACATTTGAAAAGAAAACGCAACATTAATTCATACATTCATGGTGGGACTCAATTAAAAATGTTAATCAAATTAATTCAAGACTTTATAGTTAATTAATCGAAATTAATCACATTTTAATCGCATATCAATATTTGATGTGAAAAGCTAAATTTTTCAATTCAAATTAATTTTGGTATACGAGTGAATCAATGAATATAAATTATACATACGTTTAAGCAGCAAAATCCTGTATTAGCTACTACACAGACCAACAGATCAATGTAATTCTTTACAAAGTGCAGCAATCTCTTCGTACAGTGACACTATCTCTTCATACATCACATCACATTTTGTGTAGATTCCATTATCCAGAGTAAAGTGGTTGTTATTTATCCAAATAATAAACCTTGGATAACCAAGGAGTTAAAAGCAGTTATCAATAAAAAGAAACTGGCCTATTGTACGGGTAATGCCCTAGAGAAAAAGGCTGCTTCTAGAAAAGTTTGTATTGCTATGCTATTAAGAAGGCCAAACAAATGTATAAGGACAAGATAAAAGCTCAATATAGCAGTGGAGACCTCAGAGCCGCATGGCAAGGTATAAAGAACATGGCTTCCATAAACACAAATACTAATACTGGGAGGAATAAATCCACTACTATTAGAGGAGTAAATAGCACTGACTTGCCAAACACTTTTAATTCCTTCTTCTCCCGCTTTGAAAGTTCTGACTTTTTAGAGAATATCATGGAGTCCTTGGAACCCCAAAACGAAATGGTTATTTCCCAAGATTGGGTCACAGTATCACTTAAAAAGGTTAAACCAAGAAAAGCTGCTGGCCCAGACTCGATATGCGGGCGCACCCTGCACCATGTGCTGATCAGCTTGGTTGGGTGTTTTCTAGACTCTTCCAGATGTGTGTAGATCTAGGTCAGATCCCCACATTATGGAAGACGTCAACCATCATACCCATCCCTAAGTCAAAAGATTCAAAAGAATTGAAGGACTTTAGACCAGTGGCACTTACCTCATTAGCAATGAAGGTTTTTGAGAAGTTTTTAAAAAACACTACTATGTCTGTAACTGAGGGGTACAATTCCCTGACTGTATTGATAAGTATGGTATCATTAAACCACTACCGCTTTATGTACTTTAATTACTGGCCATACAGTACACGATATCTAAGTATGATGAACACTTTCCCACATATGAAATCAGGTCCACACAAAGGTAATAGTCAAATATTTAATATATAGCAAAGGGTACATATAATAGTTACTTATTACATTTATGATTTGAATTGAATGCTCTTGTAAGGCAAATGAGTACTCGTAGGCAAATCAACACTGAATGTCCAATCTCTGGTTACACAGGAAGCAAGTATACAACCTGGCTCCTAGGGAATTATAGCGATGGTCACTTAATGATTATAGCTGGATAATATACTGAAGGGGTCCCGCCGGTTGTAAGCCAGTAGGGGGGGTAGGAGAGCCGTAGGCTGTATCCCGTCTGGTCAACGATTTCTAGGGAGAGTCCAGGTACAGAACACAGTGCCCGTAGAACCTTGATCCGCAGATGAATACACTTGGGCTCTCTTGTAGACGATAGCTGTAGCTTTAGGTCCACAACGAAGAAGAAGCGAGGCGACCTCAGTCTGGTCTGAGCGCCGTCTCACCTTGGCTCCTCTCGGGGTAAATCCAACACTCACCGGTGTTGGCGATTATCCGCTCCACAAATCAAAGCACCAAAGCAAATAGATATTCCATGCCGTATAGGGCTCAGCAGTCGTCGGGGTAGGTAATCCAATGTGCAGGTCCACTCGTCCTCGCCTAGAACTCCTCGGATGAAAGCACCACGCGTGGTCTGCCCAACCTGGTTAAGACTCTAGATAGCGCGAGGAAACGATGGGGGTGCTGCTCACTTTAGAACTCTAACCGAACGATGCACCATACATAATAGACTATTATTACTTAATAGAAATACGGTGCCAAACTCTGGCAATTCAGCTATTAATTCGCACGAGGTCTCACTGCTATTCTAAGGCCAAACAGGCCGTACTACACCGCACGCGGTATCGTGGGGTGAGGCTTCACGTCTTGTTACTTAGTTGGGTAGAAGGGTAAAGGACTAAGAGGAATTCTACATTTCTTGCGCCATATTTATATGCACAGTGGACAAGTAGTGCCGCTCTGCTTTCGGTAGCCGTATTCCTGCGCGGAGCTGAGGATAGTAAGGGCATGTCTCGTCGGTACCTTTGAACTTGAACGCCAGGGGCTTGTCCCTGGTGCCTGGTCCTTTTGTCCAATAAGAGAATGAACTATTATGGGCTGTAGTAGAATAAAGGGATATTCCGTGTATATGTACAAGGAATATACAAGGGATATCAAACGATATACAAATACTATTCAATATATATCCATAAATAAATATATATATTCGGTTTAATCTGATCCTTCACAACAGCCGCCCCCTAATTAGTCCCACCTAATTAGCTAAGCAGAGACAGATTAACCGCACTGTCCACTACTCAATGTCCGCTGTAAGGGTCAGTCAACTCACAAAGTCATAGGGTCATGGTCGTCATCAATAGTATCAGGGAGCCTTGGCAGTTCTATTAGCCTCGCCACTGGTCGGGTGTAAGTCCGTCCTTGGACGAGCACTTCAGCTGCTCGGACCTTTCCATCGGCACCGGTGATCACTTTGCTTACGCGGCCAGCCGGCCACATAGCTCTGGGTAGTGACTGGTCGATGATCATGACGACTGTTCCTTCTGTCAAATTGTCTCTCTCGTTTACCCACTTCTGGCGGGTCTGTAGAGACGGTAGGTAGTGGAGTAGGAAGCTGTTCCAAAACTTGTCAGCCAGTACTTGACTGTACCTCCACATTCTTCGGCCGTTCGCTTCTTCAGGCCTGTACATTGTCTGTGGTAGTGCGGGGTCCAGCCGCCCCATCAAGAGGGTGTTGGGGGTGACTGGGTCGACATCTGCTACATCACTTGAGACGTAACCGAGGGGCTTTGAGTTCAATACTCCCTCGATCTCCGTGAGGACTGTCATTAGGACTTCTTCCGCCACAGTCTGGGCCCCAAGCACGGCGTACAGGGCTGTCTTTATGGAACGTACTTCTCGTTCCCAGGTTCCACCGAAGTGAGGTGCGTTCGGGGGATTAAACTGGAAGTCAATCTGGGATGGAGCGAGGTGGGTCTTAAGTTCTGGGCCCATAGCTTGGAAGCTCTCTCTCAGCTCTCTTTCTCCGCCTTTGAAGTTTGTCCCGTGATCAGACAACAATGTAGACGGTTTTCCTTTCCGTGATGTGAATCTTCGGAAGGCCATAAGGAATGAGTCTGTGCTCATGGTTGGAAGGAGTTCGATATGTATCGCTCTGGTGGTCATGCATTTGAATACAATACCCCACCGCTTCTCGGTTCCTCTTCCTCTCTTTATATACAGCGGGCCAAAACAGTCCATACCGGTGGAGTGGAAGGGCTTGTCGCCGAGTCGGAGGCGACAGGGAGGTAGGTCAGCCATCCGGGGTATACTGGGCTGCGCGCGCCACTTACGGCAGTCTAGACAGGTTCGCTGGAAGCGCCGCACTGCTTCTCTCCCTTGCAGTATCCAATAACGACGTCTGATCTCCGCGAAGACTCTCTCTGCCCCTGCGTGGTGCACATCCTCGTCGTATTTCTTTATGATCAGCTCTGTGACCTTGTGTCGGCTGTTCAAGACTATCGGGTACTTAACGTCATCCGGTAGGTCTGGGGCTCTCCGCAGACGACCACCCACTCTGATGAGATTATGGGCGTCGCTCTCGGGGGCCAGGTGAAGCAGTCTGCTGTCTGATGGGACGGGCTTTGCTCCCTGTAGACAGGCTAGCTCATCGGGGAACGAGTCTCTCTGGGCTCGTTGTAGTAGAAGGAGTTCTGCTTCTTCGTAGTCAGCTGCTGAAATGTCAGTTGTGGGCTGAACCTCTGGGTGGTGCCACAGAAATGTCTTTAGCTGCGCACTCTCTAGGGTGAGGCAATCGTCTAGAACCGGGTCTGTGGGGACGAGTGTGTGTGTCAACCCACAGAACATAGGTTTCTTGTTCTCTGCCTCCTCTTTGCTCGCCTCCCGTGGGGTGGGTGTAGGCCACTCTTCTTCGGGGAGCTTGAGGAACTCTGGCCCGTCACTGTAAAGGTTGGGACGGGTGAGGTCATCCAGGGACATTCCCCGGGTGATGACGTCAGCTGGGTTGTGTTTGGTGTCCACATACCGCCAGCTGGTTACTTCTGTTAACTCTTGAATCTCGGTGACTCTGACTCCCACGAAGACCTTGTATCTGCACGAATCAGACCGGATCCATGTGAGTACGGTCGTGGAGTCTGACCACAAGATTGTTCTTTGCACCGGGATGGTGAGTTCACGTTGGATTAACGTGGCGAGCTGCGCTCCTGCTAGGGCTGCGCAGGGCTCTAGGCGCGGGATAGATTGTTGCTTGCGTGGGGCTATTCTTGAGCGAGCCAGGATGAAAGCAGTATGTATTTCTCCTCCCTCCTCTCGGGCACGCAAGTAAGCCACCGAACCGTAGGCTACTTCGGAGGCGTCGCTGAATACGTGCAGGTCGATCTTGCATGTCTCTGGCCTCACTGTGGGTGGGAAGTAGCTGCGGCGTATATTAACACCTGGGAGTGAGCGGAGTTCCGTCTCCCACTCTCTCCATGTGGATGCAAGGTGTTCGGGTATGGGATCGTCCCAGCCCTGGTCTTTGTCCCATAGCGCTCTTACAATCATCTTTGCCCTGGTGGTGTAAGGTAGAATACATCCCAACGGGTCATATTGTCTGGCGAGTGTTCTGTATACACTCCGTCTGGTGGTCGGTATTGCCGTCGACCTTCCCTGCTCCTTGATCAGGGGTTTGTGTCTATAATGGAGCGAGTCTGTTTTGAAGCGCCAGACTAGTTCTAGTGCCATTTCTTGGGCTTCTCCTGGGATGGTCGCCATCCAGGTATCGCTGCTCGCGGCCTTGTCCTCGGGGGAGAGGCGGCGCAGTACTTGCGGGTCGCTGCTGGCCCACTGCCTGAGATCAAAGCCGCCTTTGATCAGGGAGGCGTGGAGCTTGAGTAGGAGAGCCTCGGCTTCTTCTGGCGTCGAGACGCTTTGTAAACAGTTGTCCACGTAGAAACTATTTGTCACACTTTGTTGGACCTCTTCATCTGCTGCTGGGTCCTCTGCGACCTCTGGGTTGAGGTTGCGCAATACTGGGGGGTCGCTGCTGGCCCGCTGCCGGAGATCAAAGCCGTCTTTGATCAGGGAGGCGTGGAGCAGCGCACGACGTCGCCAGTCAATTTTCTTTATGTGTCCCGCTGTGATTGGCTTGTTAATCTCAGCGCGGTACACAGCCTCTTGAGCGGGGTCTTTGGCTAGGCGCCGCTCTGTGTTCAATAGATACCGCTCCGTCGCCTCTTTTGTAGCACGAAAGGTGGGCATTCCCTCTCGCCTCAGGAGTGGAGTTGCGTATCTCATCACTCCGTTGACGTTGACTCTCTTTGTCCCGTGCTCGAGGAGGGCTATAGCGTAGATATCTTCCTTAGAACGAATGTCTTTCTTTTTGTTCTTAAAGGGCATTGTCTCTAGTGTCCATAGCCTCTCGACATGCTGCAGGAGTGTGGTGTCTCCTTCTGTCGCTCTGGAGTGGAGGCAGCTAGTGGCTGCTGTTCGGTTAAGAGACTTGGCGAGGGGGCCTTGTAACGTCCATCCTAGGCGGGTCTCGACTGCTGCAGGACAACCTCTGGGTCCTGTATGGACCCGGTCTATCGGGACTATGAGGTCTGCATGGTCGGAGCCTATCAGCAGGGTCGGGGTGGCGCCGTCTATGAGCGGGATAGGAAGTTGACGCAGGTGCACATATTTCTCCATCAGCTTGGCGATGGGGTAGGTGTACTGCGATAGTCCTATTTCTTGGCTGGTGAAAGCATTAGTAATCCTGTACCGTCTCTCTGGCTGCCCGCTTGCTGCGATAGTGAAGGAGACATTCTCGCCCTTTATCGTCTTTAGATCTCGTCTTATTGTCCGAATAGTCATCTGGTTCTCGCTCCCCCGTAGCCCCAGCTGGGCCGCAGCGGACGCGAGGAGAAGGGTCTTCTCTGACCCGTCATCAAGGACGGCGTAAGTGTCCATGATCTTGTCTTGGTAACTCAGTGTTACACGGACCACCTTTAAGAGCACCTGGGCGCCGCTGCTGCTAGCGGGGTCAATGTACATAACACTTGCCTTTGTGCTGTTGGATGGTGCAGGCTTTCTTTTGTTACTGTCGTGTAGGACATCCAGATGGGCTCCGTCACACCGACTACACCTCTTCTTTAGGCGGCACTCGGCTGCCATGTGACTGCGCGCACATCGGTAACAGCGCCTGTTGGACTTTATCCAGTGACTTACTTCTTCAGCGGTCATCTTCTTGAACTGGTCACATTGTGACAACCAGTGTTCCTTCTCGCAGTACGGGCACACCATCTTCCACTTCTCTTTCATCGAGGGGGTACTGTGGTTCTTGCTGCTCGGTACTGATTCTGATTGGTGCATGACAGTCACCGATCTTCGGCCATCGTTTACTCTCCTAGGTCCCTCTCTGGAGCTTGGTGTGCTCCGCACGAACGTATCCAGCCGTAGGCTGCTGACTTCTCTCGCCAGGAAGTCGGCTAAATCTAGGAGGGATGGCTCGGGACCGTTAGGATCACGGTGGTCTCTTTGCCGCCTGAAGCGCTCCTGTCGGGCGGGCGGCAGCTTCTCTAAAATCCTCTCGACGTTCGAGTTTGCGTATAGTTCGTGCATACCCTTTTCTCGTTGCGCCCCCAGCATCCCTACCAGGGATTGTACTTTTATAGACAGGTCGTCTAGTGAGCGATTGTCTGTTGCTGGGGGTAGGCGGTCAATATGCCTTATCTCCTGTATTACGTAATCCCATATACGTCCATATCTCTGGTCCAGCGCTGCTAGAGCCGCGGTGTATGGGGTCGTAGAGGTGGCATAGGCCAGCGCTATGTTGTGCGCTTGGGGCACTTTCAGGTGCTTCAATAATATTGCATACTTGTGGCGTTCATCAGCGACATCCACCATCATTGTCTCTAAGCACATCCGGAGCTCCGTGTACTGTGCTCGATTCTCATGGGTGAAGTCTGGAAACGTCGGTGTGCCAATGTATGACGCCATGGATGGCTGGCACATCGGTGAGCGTTGGAAGAGAGGCCTCCTGGGCGAGTCTCTTCTTACGCCTCTCGGTGGGCTGGTACTGGCAGGGTACCATGGCCCGCTGGTCCAGGTGCTATTCCTCGGGACTGGTCGTGCGTCATGCTCACCCGTGAGTCGAGTCGGGGGTCTGTAGCGCAGAGCCGCGGGGGTATAGCCTGGGCTGTACTGGACCTCCTGGTCCTGTGGAGTAATGTGCTGCTGTCGGGCTTGACTCTCCTCTTCTCCCTCTTCTTCTTCTGCCAGGTCACCTAGATCCTGTAGTCGTCTATTTAGCCTCTCCGCGGTGTCCGCTGTTCCTTCCTTGTAGCTGGGTCTCACTTGGACCGGTCGGGGAATGAGTTCGGAGGGGGGTGTAGACTCTCTCTGGTGGTCGAGTTCAAGGTCGCCTGCTCGGTTAGGGGAGGGTGCCCTTGACGTGTGTCTTGACGAGGCTCTGGAACCCCTTGTGGAGGGAGGGGGTGTTGCCCTGGTGATCAGCTGCTCCATTAGCTGCGCTTGTAGTCTGTCGCGCTCGGCTTCGCGCTTGGTGAGATCTGCTTCTCTTTGGGCACCGGCAGCGGCGCGCTGGGCGTCGGCCCGTTCTCTTGCCATATTCTCTTCCGTCTGAAGGCGTCTCAGCTCCAGACGTATGTGCTCTTCTTCGCTCCGTTGCTGCGCTTGGAGTTGTTCGCGCTCGCTAAGCGTCTGTGCTTGGAGTCGATCGCGTTCACCCTGAAGTCGATCGCGTTCACCCTGAAGTCGATCGCGTTCGGTAGAGGCTGTCAGGCTGGCGAAGAACGCCTGTGACAGCATCCTCTCCGCCTCGCTGGGGGAAGACGCTTGTAGAGGTGAGCCGCTCCTGGCTGTACTCGTTGGGGAGTCCTGGAGCTCTATCTCCTCGGCGCTCTCCTCATCTTGTTCCGTGCAGAGTTCCACCTCTGGAGGGTTGTCTTCCTCCCGGAGCTCTGGGGGGACTACTTCTTCGGTATTGGCGGGGGGTAGAGTTGTGTCAGTTCCCTCCTGGTCCCCACCGTGAGCTTGGTCAGTTACATTAGAACCCACTAGGGCCTCTGTGGTCGGGGTATCCTGGTTGATAGGGTTGGACATAATTTTACTTTCTACTTTTACTGCGTTTACTGTTTGTAGAAGGCTAGGTAGTTTACTGACAGCGTAATCCTCTAAGTACTGAGGTGGCTGTCGTCTACGTTGCGGGCGTTCTACTTTAGGAGGACCGTTTCGTGGAGTGTTCATCATAGGCCATTTCAATATTAATACCACTATATTAATATTACACTAATTACCCTCCGGCTCGAAGGACCAATTGTAACTGAGGGGTACAATTCCCTGACTGTATTGATAAGTATGGTATCATTAAACCACTACCGCTTTATGTACTTTAATTACTGGCCATACAGTACACGATATCTAAGTATGATGAACACTTTCCCACATATGAAATCAGGTCCACACAAAGGTAATAGTCAAATATTTAATATATAGCAAAGGGTACATATAATAGTTACTTATTACATTTATGATTTGAATTGAATGCTCTTGTAAGGCAAATGAGTACTCGTAGGCAAATCAACACTGAATGTCCAATCTCTGGTTACACAGGAAGCAAGTATACAACCTGGCTCCTAGGGAATTATAGCGATGGTCACTTAATGATTATAGCTGGATAATATACTGAAGGGGTCCCGCCGGTTGTAAGCCAGTAGGGGGGGTAGGAGAGCCGTAGGCTGTATCCCGTCTGGTCAACGATTTCTAGGGAGAGTCCAGGTACAGAACACAGTGCCCGTAGAACCTTGATCCGCAGATGAATACACTTGGGCTCTCTTGTAGACGATAGCTGTAGCTTTAGGTCCACAACGAAGAAGAAGCGAGGTGACCTCAGTCTGGTCTGAGCGCCGTCTCACCTTGGCTCCTCTCGGGGTAAATCCAACACTCACCGGTGTTGGCGATTATCCGCTCCACAAATCAAAGCACCAAAGCAAATAGATATTCCATGCCGTATAGGGCTCAGCAGTCGTCGGGGTAGGTAATCCAATGTGCAGGTCCACTCGTCCTCGCCTAGAACTCCTCGGATGAAAGCACCACGCGTGGTCTGCCCAACCTGGTTAAGACTCTAGATAGCGCGAGGAAACGATGGGGGTGCTGCTCACTTTAGAACTCTAACCGAACGATGCACCATACATAATAGACTATTATTACTTAATAGAAATACGGTGCCAAACTCTGGCAATTCAGCTATTAATTCGCACGAGGTCTCACTGCTATTCTAAGGCCAAACAGGCCGTACTACACCGCACGCGGTATCGTGGGGTGAGGCTTCACGTCTTGTTTCTTAGTTGGGTAGAAGGGTAAAGGACTAAGAGGAATTCTACATTTCTTGCGCCATATTTATATGCACAGTGGACAAGTAGTGCCGCTCTGCTTTCGGTAGCCGTATTCCTGCGCGGAGCTGAGGCTAGTAAGGGCATGTCTCGTCGGTACCTTTGAACTTGAACGCCAGGGGCTTGTCCCTGGCGCCTGGTCCTTTTGTCCAATAAGAGAATGAACTATTATGGGCTGTAGTAGAATAAAGGGATATTCCGTGTATATGTACAAGGAATATACAAGGGATATCAAACGATATACAAATACTATTCAATATATATCCATAAATAAATATATATATTCGGTTTAATCTGATCCTTCACAACAATGTCTTTTATTGAGGGTAAATTAGATCCCCTTCAATTCGCATATCAGCCAGGTAAAGGGGTGGAGGATGCTATGCTCTTCATCTTGGACATTGTGTATAAACACCTGGAAACACCTGGAGCTCATGCTAGACTTTTATTTGCAGATTTCTCCTCTGCTTTTAATAAAATGCAGCCCCACATTTTAATTGAGAGGCTTGACTCTTATTTTAGTCTCCCACACCAGCTTCTCATGCTGATTTAAAATGTCCTCACTGAGAGGGTCCAGCAGGTCTTTGTCAATAGGCAGATGTCCAACATGTCGATTTCAGATCGCTTCATGACCAAAGGCATCTGGTTAAGTTTTCAGATGACACTGTCCTGGTATCCCTACTGCAGCGCTCCGAAACTGATCATGGACCTGTACTTCACGACTTTGTGAATTGGTGTGATGAGAATTACTTGGACCTCAATGTCTCTAAGACTAAGGACATGATAAGTGACTTCAGACACAACCCTGATCATCAAGCCAGTGTAGCTATAGTGTAATTCACGATGAGGACGTCCAGATTGTTGAATCGTACAAATACCTGGGAACTGTGTTTGACTGTAAACTGAAGTTCAACCTAAATACAGAGTCTATTGTTAAAAAAGGTCAGCAGAGGATCTACCTGCTGAGAAAGCTGAACTCTTTTAATGTTAGTGCGAAGATCCTGAGCACTTTTTATAGTTCTTTTATTGAAAGCCTCCTAACTTTTTCTTTTATCTGCTGGTTCAGTGGCCTGTCCATTAAAGATAGGAACAGCCTACAGTACATAGTGAAAGTGTGCTCCAAAATAATTGGAGTAAAACAGAGATACCTATGTTCTCTCTGGACGGACCAGGTGGTCAAGAAGGGGACGAGCATCATTAATCAACCCCTCCATGCTCTGTCTCAGCGGTTTTCACTGTTGCCTTCTGGCCGCCGTTATGACGTCCCACCAAGTAGGACCAACCGCTACGCCAAATCTTTTGTCCCCTCAGCTATCAGACTTTTAAACACAGACGGTAGCCTTTTGCACTTGGTTGTCTGTTTTTACTTTTACTGCTGGATTGTGTATCACATGGAGTGTTTCACTTTTTATTTGCCGTGCTGTCGTTGAGATGTTTTGTTGTTTGTTTGTCTTTGTTGCTTGTTGGTGAAGCTGCAAATATGAATTGCCCCACGCGGGATCAATAAAGTTGTCTGAATCTGAATCTGAATTTTAGGAATTATATATATATAACGCAAAGGACCTTTTGTAAACTCAAGCACTTTCGAGGTAAATGTAAAACGCAGTACTTTCAAGTACATTCCAGAACAGTTGACCATTGGAAAAACAAAACTCTTGATTGATCTCAATTTCTCTTATTTAAATTTTTTTTATGAACAAACCAGACTAAGAAAAAAAGTTATTTGCGATTTATTATACTTTATACTTATAGCACATGCACAGAGTCTGGTCTCCTTTGAAAGGTAACATTCTTACACAATAAAGAAAAATCATCATGCGATTAAAGTTTATTTTTTTTGTCAAATCAGTTGTGCAATAGTCACTTTTGGTGAGTTGTTTCTATACAATTCAGTTATATGACATTTAGGTATGACACAGGACTACACAAGCATTTTTAGTATAGAAATGTGTCAACAGACTAAAGCAGGGAACCACAATATTTTGCATACGAATTATGCAGAATGTAATATCATAACTGTATTACTTTTCTTGCAATTGAGCCAATTTTCCTTAGGTACGGTTTTGAGGTGTGTGTTCAACAGAATGTAGTATCAAAAACACATTCACAAAAAGTATGGGTTACTGAATGCTGAACTGCACTATTATAATCACTAAGCCAGACCTTACCTGTGTCCCTGTATCACTTGTCTCTGCTGCCCTTTGATAAAAAAAAACTTCCCTATGTCCATTTTCTTTTTTTTGGGGCATATTTCAGTTAGTCACAGCAAAAGTCACCTAGTAAAAGTGAGATAATTGACAATATCAAAACATGCTAGGGCTGTACCAAATAGTTCGAAGCTTCGTTCATAATGTTGACATTCGAATTCTAAATCAACATAAAAAATTGTAAAAAAAAAAAAAAAAAAAAATTGCCAAGGTATGGCGAGTGCCATACCTTGCCATACCAAATGGACGCCCCTGGTTGGCCACCCCAACGGTTGCTGGATTTCCCCGCTCTCCTTTTTGTAGGTGATGTAAATTACACCACTGTAAATTAATTTGGTCGTCCTCAGATGGGTTCGCCAGCGGAGATTCCAATCATTTTGATCCTCCATACATCCGGCCATTCTGTAGAGCTCTCCACACCTGCGTCCTTCCTCAGTATGTCCACGTATGTTGGCGTGGGACGTCCTCTTGGTCGGCGCCCACGTGTTGGCTCCCAGAGCACTAGCTTGCTAGTCTGAAGTTCCTGGTGTCGGTGGCAGTGACCTGCAAGTTGCATCCTCCTGGATAGCACCTTGTCGCTAAGCCTTGGTAGTCCCCTGTACAGATGCTTGTTGGTTACATGCTTGCTTTGATCGATGTTCAGTACCACGCACAGCATTCTGGTATAGCATCCGTCCAGAGACTTCTGCAAGGTGGGCTTCAGGGTCCATGATTCGCAGCCATAGAGGAGTACAGACTCCACGGTTTCCTGGAAGAAGCAAATTTTTATGTGTCGGGGAAACTGGATTTTCACATGCTATTCATGCCAGTCAGGGCCCTCCATGCCAGTGCCATCTTCACTGGTCCCGCTCTGTGGAGTTGACCCAGGAACTGTAAAGTTATCAGTTAAAGATTGGACAGTCACAATATATGCAAGATAGCTAACATGCCATAGACGCAAGATCAAGAAAACTTTTTTCTGTACAGGATTGTAAAAGTTAATGTGGTTTGGCTATATAGGCCAGTATAACTGCATGCTCTCTGCTCCTCTCTGATCTCACAGGTTGCTGGCTGAGGAGGAGGAGAAGATGAAGGCCCTGCTGGCCCTCCAGGAGGAGCAGGAGCAATACATCCTCAATAGCCAGCGGGAGCAGCAGGAGCTCAGGCAGGAGATGGAAAGCAAGTCCCAGGCTCTAGAGGAGGCCCAGCGCCAACTGGAGAAAGTACGCGCCAGCCGACACCGCGTGGACCTGGACATAGCGGTGTGTATGTGTGTGATCAAGTCAAGTCAAGTCAAGTCAGGAGTTTTATTTGTCACGGCATACAAGCATACAGTGAAATGCGGGAGGTCATGCCCGCAGTGATTGTGCAATAATACAAGTAATAAGATAAGACATTTGTGCAATAATACAAGTAATAAGAATAAGACATAACAGGTATAATGTACATAAAGTTTACAAAAAGCATGGTAAAAGACATGCTAAGGTCCTGCGATAGTGCAATACAATGTTAGCTACGGATGAGGCACTGAGTCTTATGTACACTACTATTGTAACTGAGGGGTACAATTCCCTGACTGTATTGATAAGTATGGTATCATTAAACCACTACCGTCTTATGTACATTACTACTGGCCATACAGTACACAGGTATCTTATGATGAACACTTCCCACAATGACTCGGTTCCACACAAAACTGGATTTAAGTATTTATTAGCAGCAATGATAGTACATAATATACTTTACTTTGGATGCGCTTATAAGGCAAAGGAATGTGCGTAGGCAAATCAATAACGTATGTCCATTCTCATATTACGCAGGAGATAATAATACAACCTGAATCTTAGGAATTATATCTATGGTACTCTGGTAATATAGCGGGAGATACTGGTAGGGTCCCTCCGGTCGTAAGCCAGCAAGGGGAGAGGATTTGTCGGTAGTAGAGTCTGGGTCAACGATGATAAAGAGACTCCAAGTACAGGAGACAGTGCAATAATCTCTTGATCCGCAGACGAATACAGCTGTTCTCCGTAGCATGCAGCTCCGCATGGAAGAAAGCTAGCCGGCCTCAGTGGTCTGAGAGGCGGGCTCGACGTGGCTCCTCACAGGGTAAATCCCACACAATTGTGGGTGTCGGCGATTCTCCGCTCCATCAATTACAGGACCAAAAGCAAATATAATCCAGCCGAAAAGGGCTATGCAGTCGTCGGTAGGTTATCCAGTGTACATGATCCACGCGGTCCTCGTCTAGGGCCCCTCGGGTGAAAGCGCCAGGGTAAGCAGCCCAGCCTGGATAAGCACTCTAGCTGGTACGAGGAAACGTTGGTGATGCTGGTCACTGTAGAACTGTAGCCGCACGATACACTATACACAAATAGACTATTACTGACTTAATAGAATAAGTCGAACTCGACGGTACAGCGTTAAACTCTGATACTTCAGTTATTAATTCGCACGCGGTCTCAATGCTCTATTTGGGGCCAAACAGGCCATACTTCACCGCATGTTGTATCGTGGGTGAGGCTTCAACTTATTGGGTAACTCTTAGACTAAGTGCTTCTGTATTCACCTGCGCCGTATTTATACGTTAGGTGAACAAACTAGTACCAGCTTTATTCCTGTCTCATATCCTTGCGCAGAACCGTTCATGTCCAGGCAAGTCCCCGGCGGTGACTTTGAACCAGACCTTGGAGGTATGGCAATGGCGCCTGGTGGACCGCTGTCCAATAGGAGAATGAAATATTATGGTCTGTACTAGGCTAAAGGGATATTCCGTGTATATGTACAAGGAATACACAAGGGATATCAAACGATATACAAATATTATGCAATATATATCAATCAATAAGTATATATATTCGGTTTAATCTGATCCTTCGTAACAACTATACAATACTATACTATACAATCTACAGTTATACTATATCCTTATGCTATCTTGCTATATCCATCTATTTACTATACAAGAACCACTCCCGTTCTTTATTTTTTCCTTGAGTGACCGTTGAGTGTGAGCGTGTGCAACATGTGTGTGCATGTGTGTGTGTTCGTGCTAAAGTAACTGTTAGTGTGTGAGCGTATACAGTGTGTGTGTTGTGTGTGTTCTCATGTGTGCTTGTGTGTGGAGAGTTCAGTGTTCAAGACTCTGATGGCCTGAGGGAAGAAGCTGAGCCGAAGTCTCTCTGTCCTAGTTGCTGGTGTGCGCAGGCGTTTGCCTGACCTCAGCAACTTGAACAGGCTGTTGTTGGGGTGGTGAGGGTCTTTCATTATTCTGCAGGCTCTGGATTTGCACCTCTTGTTATATAAGTCCTGCAGGGGTGGTAGTGCAATACCCGTAGCGCACCACTCTCTGTAGGGCCTTCTTGTCCTGTGCCTTGCTGTTTCCATACCAGGCAGTGATGTTTCCAGTCAAGATGCTCTCTACAGCTCCGGAGTAGAAGGACTGGAGTATCTTCCCCGATACTCTGAACTTCCTTAACTGTCTCAGGTGGTAGAGGCGCTGCTTCGCCTTTTTTTATGACTGAGTCTGTGTGTTGTCCATGTCAGGTCCTCTGAGATGTGGACCCCCAGGTACTTAAAGCGTAAGGTTATGTATATAACCTAGTTATATGAGTACTGGCTAAGCGTCCCGCTCTTAAGCCTATCGAGATATACCTCATCTCATGTACCTATTGTACTCCATCAACGAAAAAAACAAGTACACCCACACCTGCCGGATCCCGCCCCCATGGCGGCGTAGCCTATAAGACAGTAGGCATGGTCACCAAACACTCTTCCTCGCCAAAAATCCCGTTTCCAGTAAAAGATCCCTCAAAAGGGAACTCAGGGCCGCTTAAGAGCGGGACGCTTAGCCAGTACTCATATAACTAGGTTATATACATAACCTTACGTTATATTATCGTACTTGGCCATCGCGTCCCGCTCTTAAGCCTATCGAGATATGGGGTAGAGCGGACGCGAGGCCCGACAAATGTACCCCCTGAGGACCCGTAAGCCCACATAAAGGGGTTGGGGAGCCCCGTCACCCCATCCTTCCTAATGAAGGGGGGGCGCAGTCAACTCCACCTGAGTGCGAGCAAGAGGGAACTAGAACCCCTTGAACACACAGCACAGGCGGAACCACGTGTGCCCTAACACACTGTGGCCCATACCCACACACTCCTGCTACCCTACCAAAGGACGGGAAGCAGGAAAGGCCACAGACCCCAGAACCGCCTGGGAGACAGAACCCCCGGTCATGTCCATGAGGTAAAACCTTAAGAAGGGGCCCGGGGAGGACCATGAAGCTGCAGCACAGATGTCCTCCACCGAGGCCCCACCCAGGAGAGCGGCAGAGGCAGCCACCCCACGAGTGGAATGCGCCCTGACGCCCCCAGGGGGATCCAGCCCAGCCAACGTGTAGCAGAGGGCAATGCCCTCGCACAACCAACGGGACAGGCGCTGCTTCGATAGTGCCTTACCGGCACGAGAACCACCGTGACAGACAAAAAGCTGATCGGTAACCCTGAGGTCCTGAGTACGGCTGAGGTAAATTCCCAAAGCACGGACCGGACATGACAGGTGAAGGCCTGCATCTAACTCACTAGCGTGAGGAGGCGGACGTAACGCCTGAACCACAATATCCCTGGAGCGGAAGGAACTCCGGATATTCTTAGGCACGAAAGCAGGATTAGGCCGCAGAGTGGCACCGCAATCGGAACGAAAAGACAGGCACTCTGGACGTACCGAAAGAGCACAGAGCTCACTCACGCGTTTAGCGGAGGTGATGGCCAGCAAGAACGCGGTCTTGAAAGACAGCAGTCCCAACAGTGCTTGCCCGAGCGGCTCAAACGGGGCCAAGGACAACCGACGAGGACCAATTGAAGATCCCAAGACGGAGCCAAAGAGCGTTGCACCGGCTTAACGCGTCGAGCGCCAAGCAGGAAATGCTTCACAAGAGGGTGGCTGAACAAGACATTCCCCTCAAACCCCTCATGATAGGAGGATATAGCTGCCGCATATACCCTCACCGTCGAAGCTGACAGTCTACCAAGGAGAGACTGGAGATAGCTAAGGACAGTATCCAGGGGGCAGGAGACTGGGTCCCAGCCCCCCGCCTTACACCACTCTTGGAACATACGCCACCTGCCCGCATAAAGCGTGACAGTGGAGGGAGCATGCGCATTCCGAATGGTATTAACCACAGAAGGGTCCATCCTCTCCAGACTTACCCTCCCACCAGCCACACCAACAGGCGTTGGCCCAACACCGGGTACTGGAACAGTGACCCGTTTTGCTGCGAGAGGGCCGTCGCCGACCAAGAAATAACCCAAGGTGGAGCGACCAGTAGCTGGATCAGGACCGGGAACCACACTGCCGTGCCCCGGTCCGGCGCGACCAGGACCACCATCCTGCGCTCCCTCCGTATCCGCTCCAACAGCTGACCCAACAGCTGTACAGGAGGAAAGGCGTACAGAAGACCGGGCGGCCATGGAAAGATCGAGAAGGCATCCACCCCCAAGGGGGGATGATCTGCTCGACTGACCGAGAACCACAAGGGGCACTTGTGAGAGCGTCGGCTCGCAAACAGATCTACCGAGGCCTCCCCGAACCAATCCCAGATCTGTCTGACTATGTCGGGGCGGAGTTCCCACTCGTCGTAACGAGGACCGCCCCGAGACATCATATCCGCGCCCACATTCTCTGCCCCAGGGATGTGGAGCGCCTTCAGACTGCGCAGCCTGCGAGATGCCCATAGCCAAAGTTCGACCGCCACCCGTTGCAGGCGGATGGAATGAGTCCCACCCTGCCTGTTGATATACGCCGCTGCCATCATACTGTCTGTCCTGACCAAAACGTGCTCGCCTACCACCAGGTGGTCGAACCGTTTGAGGACCAGGAGGAGGGGCCAGCATGAACCTTCGTCCAGCTGCCCCCCACTGCGTGGGTCCGACACGTCCATCCCCAACCCGTGAGAGAAGCGTCGGTGAAGACTGTGACGTGTGAGCGCCTGCTGCCCATGGGGACCCCAATGGTGAGGATACCCAGCCTCCTCCAATGGGCGAGATCTCCCCATATCGACAAAGGAACCGTCAACCGTTTCCATTTGCCCCTCACCGGATCTATTCCCATAGAGGAAAACCACCCCTGTATCCTCCTCATGAAGAGAAGGCCAAGAGGAACCACCGTGTGAGCAGATGCCATCATACCAAGCAGACGCATCACTTGCAGCGCCGTGACCATCCCTCCCAGACGGAAACCCCCGAGCGTGTGACGGATAGACACCCTCCGCTGCTCCGAGAGGGTTGCAATCATGGGTCTCGACCTCAGCGTCAAGCCCAAGTACTCCACCTGTTGACTGGGAAGAGGTGTACTCTTCTTCCAGTTCACAGCAAAACCCAGCCTGGTGAGGAATTCCACCACCAGCCTGGTATGAGACCTGGCAACTTCCTCCGAACGACTGAGGAGTAGAATGTCGTCGAGATAGAATAGAACCCGTATTCCCCGACGACGTAGAGGCTCCAGCGCAGTCGCTACGCACTTGGTGAATGTGCGGGGAGCCAGAGAATAGCCAAACGGCAACCTCTGGTACTCGTACGCTACGCCCTGAAACAGGAACCGCAGGAACTTCCTGTGAGGAGGGAAAACCGGGATGTGAAAATACGCATCCTTCAGGTCTATGGAGGTGAACCAGTCTCCCCTTCTGACAGCAAGCAGAAGGAGTTTGACGGTCAACATCCTGAATGGTCTCGCTGCAATCAACCGATTGAACGTGGACAGATCCAGTATAGGTCTGACCCCCCCTGTTTTCTTGGGTACCAGAAAATAACGGGAGTAGACGCCTGACATCGCGTCCTCTCTCGGGACCACGACGACGGCCTGCTTCGCCAACAGAGATTGGATCTCGTCGGCCAGGGCTGTCACTGCTTCTGACCCTGACAATAGGGTCGGCACCAAACCTGAGAACGGAGGGTGGGGTTGCGCGAACTGCAACACAAGCCCCTCTTTCAACGTTCTCTCTATCCACCCCCCCCCAAACGGCATTCTTGTCGCCATATGTGAAAATAATCCCACAGCGCACCCGCCGTCAATTGACGCTGGGCCGCAAGGAACAGTAGATAGCTGGCCCGGTCCCTCCCGCTGTGCGACGCACCCAAGGGGGGACCCCGACAGAAAGGGCCGGTTTGATACGGGAGAAGCTGTCATTAAACTGGTTGACACACACCCCCCCCTGAACACCCCTATAGCGCATGCTGAGGAGTTGTTCCGCAGCTAGACACGCAAGGCATGAGGACCCCATGGGCTCCTACACGCCGAAGCCCTGTAGTGATATTGCTATCACCCAAATCACGCTCGCCTCTTCTTTGCAGACCACTGCCGCTCTCACGGGAGTGGGAGGCATCAGCGTGATACCCCGCCTGGCGAAGGCGAGGCCGGGGTAACCCTTGCTGTGCATTCAACAGAAGAGGCCTCGAGTCCCCCTGCTGACCACTGTAGCTAGTGGTAGCTGTAACACCAGGCTCATCCATCACACAACGTGTGGTGCAGGAGCCACGCGACAGTACAACATTCTCACGGACAGACCCAGGCTCAGCCATCAACTGGGTGTCAGCCCCTGTCCCCATGAGAAGTGAAGAATGGGGCCGCATGCGCTTCAAAGAAGGTTTGCGGCCCGCAGCCAAAGGAAAACGATCAGAGCCCCGCTTCCGTGGGTAACAGAGAGAGGCTTGAACGGGGAGCGGGCTGCTCGCGGCAGAATGACAACAACTTGTTTTATCCAAGCCGCATACACCCAAAATGGCCGATCCCTCGGCCGCCAAGGCTGTCGGCCTTGTGGATCCCTGTTGACTCTCCGCCCAGGGCGCCACTGGCGGGGGAAACATGGCCGCCTGTCGAGGGCCTCGCCACAGTCGTTGACGAGGCCGTGCTCCCACCTCTGGCTGCACAGCGTGAGGCGATGTGGGACCGAGATCAACAACCGCCTGCGCCTCCACAGAATGACCAAAAAGACTTTCTGTGGAAAAAGGAGTCGTGAGGAGAGAAAACCTATCCTCTTCCCCAAGAGGAGAGTGCTCCAACCAAACATACCCCAATGTGGATAGGAAACTAGCCAGCTGAGCCATAACACTGGCACAAACCATCCTGCAGCAGTATACCACTCATCCGTCCAAACTGCCACCCTCCGAGCCGATTCGCTCTCAAGCATCGGCCGGGTGGGACATCGTTCATCCCTGCCGGGGCACAGGAACAAAGCTACCTGGCTACGTAGCCACGGTACACCCGGCCTGCACCCTGTTGTTAGCCTTTTTACCCGTAAAAAAGGTAAATAAGACTCAGCGAAACCCCCCACATTAGCAACCGAATGACCTTCATCAATGAAACGGGCAAGAGGAGGGAAAAGCGGTATCCCGCGGCGGGGAATATTAGAACAACGACCCATTTCAGCATCAACATTAGCATTAGCAGTAGCATTAGCAGCATTAGCGTTAGCAGCGTGCTCCAAGATCGCCAGGAAAACGTCCACTGCAGTGGAACGTTCACCAAGCCACCCCGGCCCTGGCGCCGCAACATACTCCACAGCATTACCAATACCGACATTAATGCCTGATGACACAGGGCCTACCTTTGTACAAGCCGGCTCGATAGCCAAACCTTGTACGCTGCTCCTTGGCCTGCTGCCGTGAGACGAGGAAACATCAACATAGGCCCGACGTGTCGCTGAAACATGCCCCGAAGATTCCAGGGGTAAGCAAACCTCCGGTAAGCATTCAAAATTACGCAATTTCTCTGATATTTTCATAACTACTAGTTACATAAGGTGCACTGCGACCATTATGATGGAAACGAAAATAGAGGAAGTGTTTGGTGACCATGCCTACTGTCTTATAGGCTACGCCGCCATGGGGGCGGGACCCGGCAGGTGTGGGTGTACTTGTTTTTTTCGTTGATGGAGTACAATAGGTACATGAGATGAGGTATATCTCGATAGGCTTAAGAGCGGGACGCGATGGCCAAGTACGATAATATAACTGCTCACCCTGTCCACAGTAGCCCCGTTTATCCACAGTGGTGTGTGTGTCCCCTGCTGTGTTCTCCTAAAATCCACGATCAGCTCCTTGGTTTTACCAATGTTCAGGAGCAGGCTGTTGTCCTGACACCAGAGTGCCAGTGCATCAACCTCCTCCTGGTAGGCCTTCTCGTCGTTGTCAGAGATCAGCCCCACCACCACTGTGTCGTCCGCAAACTTCACTATGGAGTTAGAGCTGAACTTGGCCACACAGTCATGTGTGTAGAGTGAATACCGCAGGTGGCTCAGAACACAGCCCTGGTGGCACCCGATACTCAGGGTGATGGTGTTGGAAGTCTGACCCCCCACCTTGACCGCCTGAGGCCTTTCACTCAGAAAGTCCAGTATCTAGGCGCTCAGAGCGGAGCTCAGACCCAGCTCGATCAGCTTGTCCACCAGTCTGGTGGGGACTATGGTGTTGAACGCTGAGCTATAGTCAATGAACAACAGTCTCACATAGCCCCCCTTCTGGCTGTCTAGGTGAGAGAGGGTGCTGTGTAGTACCTGAGAGACCGCATCGTCAGTGGACCTGTTTGGCCTGTATGCAAATTGCAAAGGGTCCATATCACTGGGTAGGGAGGCACAAATGTAATCCTTAACCAGCCTCTCAAAACATTTCATGACCACAGAGGTGAGTGCCACCGGTCTGTAGTCATTAAGACCTGCTGGGGAGGATTTTTTTGGTACCGGGATTATAGTGGACACCTTGAAGCAGGCAGGGACCACGGACTCAGCCAGGGATAGATTAAATATGGTGGTGAACACTGGGGCTAGCTGGTTAGCACAGGACTTAAGTATCCATCCTGTTATCCCATCTGGGCCAGCTGCTTTTCTGGTGTTCACCCACATAAATGCTCTTCTCACACTGTGTTCCGTCAATGAGGGAGTGTGTCCCCCCCGCGGATGCCCCCCCCCCCCCCACGACGACCGGTGCGTCAGTGACGTCGTTAACCGGTGAGCTAGCGTCGCTACTGTTTGCACCGAACCGCACGTAAAAGGAGTTGAGTTTGTCCGCGAGAGAGGCGTCGGCACTCCCCATTGAGGGGGCGCTGACTTTGTTGTCAGTTATCGTCTGTAGTCCTCGCCATAAACCTCTTGTGTCGTTCTGGGCCATTTGTGCCTCCATCTTGTCAGCATATGTCTTCTTAGCAAGCTTTACAGCCTTGCGCAGAGTATAGACTGTAGCCTTATACTCGTCCATATTTCCTGACGCTCTGCCCAGGTTATAAGCAGTGGTGCGAGCATTCAGGGCCACTCGGATAGTATTGTCAACCCACGGTTTCTGGTTCGGGAAGACCCGAACCTTTTTCGTGGGTACAATGCTATCTGCTAGTGTTGTTATAAAGCTAACAACAACCTGAGCGAACTCACTGACGTCACTTGAGCTCGACTGAAACATCAGCCAGTCTACGTCATCAAGTGCGTCCTGTAGCGTGGCCTCTGATTGGTCGGACCACTTCTTTACCTGTCGTGTCACGTGATCTCTGCCGGTAGGCAGGGATAAGCAAGATGGAGTTGTGATCAGATGTGCTCGTTGCTCTAGCTAATGGAGGGGCCGGTACTGCCTTGTAACCGGCTCTAAACGGGGTGTAACAGTGATCAAGCGTATTTCCTCCCCTGGTGGTGTAAGCGATGTGCTGAAAAAAGTTTGGCATCACTTTCTTCAGATTCGCCTGATTGAAATCGCCAGCTATGATCATGGCTGCGTCTGGGTGCTTGATCTGTTGTTTGTTTACATGTCCCTGTAGGTCCGCCAGGGCCCTGGCGGTATCCGCTTGTGGTGGAATGTACACCGCCGTCATGATTATGGCGGTGAATTCTTGGGGGAGGTAAAATGGGCAACATTGTATGGACAGATGTTCTAGGTCCGGCGAGCATGAACGAGAAAGTATTTTTACTTCCTTGGGGCTGACCCATTTGTTGTTGGTCAGGAGACAGACACCCCCGCCGATACTCTTGCCGGACTCTTCTGTACGGTCCGCTCGGAAGATGGAGAAGGAATCCGAGATGATGTGATCAGGAGTTGTTGCTTTTTTAGCCATGTCTCCGTGAAACACATGATGTTGCAATCCCTCATGTCTCGATCAAAGCGGACCCTCGCTTGAAGATCGTCCATCTTATTCTCCAGCGAACGGACATTTGCCAGCAGAATTGATGGGATCGCCGGCCGGTAAGGAGATCGCACCGCCATTGTCTTCTTTGTTGTTGTCTTTGCGTCGAATCTCCGGTGGCCAGTTTTGGCAAAAAGTGTTGTTAAACCCGTCTTTCAGGCCGGAGTTTAAGTCTATAAAAAAAGAACTTAAAATAAACACAATAACAAAGAGTACGCACAATCGTTGGGGAGCTAACCAGACGGCGACTAGCCTTGACCGCGCCATCATCAGGTCATGTGTATGTGTGTTTTAGGGGTGTAATGGTGCATGGATTCGTCCCGCAAATTTACGGGTGTGTCACGATGCGGTACGCGCAGCCATACGAAGTATACGTCTCATACCACTAGGTGAAACTAGGGTGGCACATTTTACAAATCTATGCTCAATATCTTTACTTTACTTTACACTGGCTTAGATTGATCTTTAACATTGAATATTAAGCTTGTATGGCCAAATGTAGATGATGAATAAAACGCTGAAGCTTGTAAAGAAAGGCACGATCGATGACAAGCGGACAGAACAACGCGCACTGACACTCTGCACTGGGCCGTTTCTCCCCTCCTCCCCTCCCGTTTACTAGTCTAGTACAGCCTAGGTGTCCCTAAAACAAAACCATGAATGAATTATTTTTTTAACACAGCAGGGTCATTACAATTTTACAGTTTTCTTTAGTTTTCTTGTTCGCCCAATTATGTTAACCAATGGAAACACACACACACGCTTCTTTCTCTCGCAGACTTAGTCTCACAGGCACAGCTAAAAAAATAAATAAAAAAAGAAGCACTACATACTTTTCTGGACTGATCCTCTCCAGTTGCTGCTACTGTGTTTAAATCCAAAATATTGATAGATCCTCTGCCATTGTTGTGTAACATGTCATCTGTTCTCTAGTCTTCTTCAGTCTCAGCTTCACGTTAAGTTAAATCCTCTCTAGTGAAAGTGAAACTGAAACTAAGTTGTTGCATAAGTTGTTAAGGGGGCAGTAGGCAATTAATTTACTCAGTGGATGCCTGAACACAGAATGACACCAGTATCACTGACTACCACGGCAAGCCTATAGAATATGATTATATTTGGGCACCCAAGTGGCGACCCATGTAACGCACTGCGTCACGAAGCGGCCGACCCGGGTTCAATTCCCGATCCCGGTGTCCTTTTCCGAATGTCTTCTCCCCGCTCTGTCTCCCGCTCTTCCTCTGTCTCTCTCTCTCTACCGGACTGCCCGGTAGAACAAACAAAAAAAATCTACCAAAAACATAATTTAAGAGAATATGATTATATTTAATTATTATTATTATTATTATTATTATTATTATTATTATTATTATTATTATTATTATTATAAATATATAATAATTATTATAAATATTTTGTTCCTGTTGTACCAAACTCGTACCGAACCGTGACACCAATACCGATGTATGTACCGAACCGTGGCTTCTGTGAACCGTTACACCCCTAGTGTGTATGTATGACAATCACAAACATATGTATGTGTGTTTCAATCAATAAAAACAGTAAAACATTTTGAATCAGAAACACTTAATTCTTTTTTGCCTTTATTTAACCAGGTCAGTCCCATTGAGACACAATGATCTCTTTTCCAGGGAAGCCTGGCCAAGACAGCTGCTTAAAACATCGAATTCGACAGTTAAAACAGAAATTAAACAATAAAACAATACCACATCAACAACAGATAGACAATCTGGTCAGAGCAATAGAGGTAAATAATGGGCCTTTATACAATGACATGCAAATTTCTCGTGGGTATTTGTTATAACCAACGCTCTTGGTCCCAGGACTCGCCCACAACCGAATTACTATCAATCCGCTGTGCAAGTTTTTAGAAGTGAAAGCAAGATGGCGGACAGTAAACGTTACGAAAGGATATGTTGATAGGGTCATAAAGACTAAATGAAAAACGATTCTGTCACGGCGAATGTGTTAGTTTCTTAAACAATGTTGGATTATGTTGGTAAACATAAACAATGTGGGTCATGAGTCATTGTGGAACAAAATAAAAATCGCGCGAATTGATTGATTGATTAATTGCACATTTTATTACTGTCCGCCTTGTTTCCAACTGGTTAAGCTTGGCGACTCTTTCGAAGTCACTCTCTTTCGAGAGTTTGTCTTTAGAGCAGGGCGATAGACCACAAGCCCTGAATTCCAAACTCTAAGCTTAACCAACTTCGAAAGAGAGCGACTTCGAAAGAGTCGCCAAGCTTAACCAGTTGGAAACAAGGCGGACAGTAATAAAATTAGCAATCAATCAATTTAATAATCCACGTTCACTTAAAGGCCAACTTGCAGGTTGTATTTTTGTTCAATAAACAATGTGGACTAGGCCAACGGTGACTTTCATGAAGAAGGAAAAAAAATATTGAAATTGAGCCAGTTTTAGCGTTTTTATCAAACATTTTGTCTGCCCAACACAATCACCACGCACGTGGATATTTTAATCAATGGTTCATAACGTGCGCGTGTAATCGAAATGCTGACGTCACTTGAGGTGCAGGGCACCAGGGGGCTCTGAGAGTCACACACAGCTAGTGGCAGGCAGAGAGCCTTGCTACTACTAGCCGAGGAGTAATGAATGAAAATGTATCTGTTTCACGGTCACCTAACAACACTATTGCTCCATGATCATAGCATCCATCTCTAAAGCTAACCACTATTTGTAAAAGCCACAACCACGTTACCATATTTGTAATAATGAAAATCATTGTGTCGTTGTACATATTGTGTATACACCGTTAGAAGCTAGCTAAGTTAGCTAACGTAGCTTAGCTTAGCAGCCAGCATTCTCGAAACTCCTAACATCACCCGATTTAAAATGGTTCTCTCCTCTTTGTATACCTTTGTCCTCACAAGTATTATGCCAGGGAACTTATGGACACGACAATAGTAGTAGTTATAAGGTGTTTGAGCTTGTAGCGTTAATTAGCTAATAGCTATCGTCACTGATGCACCGAGTGGAGCTAAAGGGGCTACTATCGTATCAACATGCCGGGGCGCATAGCTTGCTAGCCAGCATTCTCGAAACTCCTAACATCACCCGATTTAAAATGGTGTGTGCAGCAGTGCTTTGCCCCACAGGTCTGAGAAGAGGACCTACACATTTTACTCGTTCCCAAAACTCTTTTACATGCACGACAGTAGACAATGCTAACGTTAGCGGGGTAACGACGTTAGCCAGAGCCATATAGCCAGCTTGATACTATGACCCGGGGATAAGGCGACAGCCCACAGACCAGTAGCGCTGCTGTACTGAACAACAGGCTGCGTGGTAAATGTAGTTCTTTTTTTACGACATTAAAAACATTATAACTACCTTGTTTCAATCAGTTGTAGCTGGTCCATCAAAGTCTCCGACCATTAAACCCATTTGCGTCTTGTAAGGCGTCCATTTGGATCAAGGAAATAGCTTTCTGCACTCATCAAAACTCCTTGTAGTGGATCAGAAGTAGGGGAAAGATACCCCATGTGACGTCATGGCCCTGATAGCTCTGATAAGCTTTTTAATTTGCTCGTGCATGTTATTAGTTTGTGGACCTTTTTAACCATTTCTGAGTGGCATTTCCGGCGTCAAATGGAAAAAAATAAATAATGAAATTATATACCAATGATGTAAACTACCCATAATTGATCGGTAGGGTTTAACCTGCAAGTTGGGCTTTAAAACAGCGCACATCCCAGCTGCTTCTATAGAAAGTAGGTTTAAAAAAATATATAATATTATTACATGGCGTTTTCACATTCGCCGAAATGCTTGCTTGTGATTGGTCAATAGCGCGCGTCAGAGGTCAGTTATCAGACAATAATGACCGCTGTGGGACAATAATGACCGCTGTGTGCAGCTGTTCGCAATCAAGCCCACTGACAAACACTGTTTCAGTGCAGCCAATCAGACACACCTGCCGGGCTGCCAGCGATAATAATAATCACTTTATTTGGGCTGACAGAGCCACAGAACAACTGCGATTTGTCAAATGAATTAGGTATATTGTTAGTAAGTTAGCCATGTAATAAGCGGGATAATGTATAGCTTTACTCGGTCATCATCGCAAAATAATTGACCTTCACTGACGTTTAAAACACCTCGCCGAGGCGGCTCGGTATTTTAAACTACGTGTCGGTCAATTATTTTGCGACAATGACCTCGTAGCTATACATTATCCCTTACATAATCCCTCCTATAGGGCAAAGAAAACTAATTTTTTTCCCCTATAGGGCAAAGAATTTTTTGTTTTTGTTTTACCTACTTTCTATAGAAGCATCTAATAATGAAGTTCTATAGAAAGTAGGTTTTAAAAAAAAAGAAAAAAAAAGTTGGATGTGTTAGTTTGTTGGATGTCTTAGTTGAAAGACAGTTGGATGTGTTAGTTTGTTGGATGTCTTAGTTGAAAAACAGTTGGATGTGTTAGTTTGTTGGATGTCTTAGTTGAGAGACAGTTGGATGTGTTAGTTTGTTGGATGTCTTACTGAGAACAGTTGGATGCACTTCCGAGCTGCTTCCACATGGAGACAACTTCTCTTCTTTTTTTTTGGGAACTACTTTGTCAATAAATCTTCAATTAATGTCAAGTCAAGTCAAGTCAAGAGTTTTAATTGTCACGGCATACAGGTATACAATGAAATGCGGGTGGTCTTGCCCGCAACGATGTGCAATACAGTGGTACATATAATAGAATCAAAAGAAGAAAACAACATTGTGCAGTAACAGGTAGCAGGTAACATGGAGTGACATCTCGGTATCTGTACATAGTTATTTACAGAGCATATGGGACATGCTAGTTAGCTTTGGTAGTGCAATACACTGTTCCTGTTATTCTAATTTAAAGTGTCCTTTCCTTTGGCCATAAGTGTGCGTGTGTGCGACATGAGTGTGTGCCCGCTCATGTTAAAGTGTTAAGTGGCTGCTCGTGTGTGAGCGTGCACAGTGTGCGTGTCGTGTGTGTGTTCATGTGTGCTTGTGTGTGGACAGTTCAATGTTCTGAGCACTCAATGTTCATTGTTCATGGCTCTGATGGCCTGGGGGAAGAAGCTGAGCCTAAGCCGCTCTGTCCTAGTAGCTGGGGTTCGCAGGCGTCTGCCTGACCTCAGCAGCTGAAACAGGCTGTTATTGGGGTGGTGAGGGTCTTTCATTATCCTGCAGGCTCTGGATTTGCACCTCTTGTTGTATAGAACCTGCAGGGGGGGTAGTGCAATACCCGTGGTACGCTCGGCTGAGCGCACCACTCTCTGTAGGGCCTTCTTGTCCTGTGCCGTGCTGTTTCCATACCAGGCAGTGATGTTTCCGGTCAGGATGCTCTCTACAGCTCCTGAGTAGAAGGACTGGAGTATCTTTCCCGATACTCTGAACTTCCTCAACTGTCTCAGGTGGTAGAGACGCTGTTTCGCCTTCTTTACTACTGTGTCTATGTGTGTTGACCATGTCAGGTCCTCTGAGATGTGGACCCCCAGGTACTTGAAGCTGCTCACCCTGTCCACGGTAGCCCCGTTAATCATCAGTGGTGTGTGCGTCTCCTGCTGTCCTCTCCTATAATCCACGATCAGCTCCTTGGTTTTACCAATGTTCAGGAGCAGGCTGTTGTCCTGGCACCAGCGTTCCAGTACCTCAACCTCCTCCCGGTAGGCCTTCTCGTCGTTGTCCGAGATCAGCCCCACCACCACCGTGTCATCTGCGAACTTCACTATGGAGTTTGAGCTGAACTTGGCCACACAGTCGTGTGTGTAGAGTGAGTACAGCAGGGGGCTCAGAACACAGCCCTGGGGGGACCCGATGCTCAGGGTGATGGTGTTGGAGGTCTGACCCCCCACCCTGACCGCCTGGGGTCTTTCGCTCAGAAAGTCCAGTACCCAGGCGCTCAGGGCGGAGCTCAGACCTAGCTCGATCAGCTTGTCCACCAGTCTGGTGGGGACTATGGTGTTGAACGCTGAGCTGTAGTCAATGAACAACAGTCTCACATAGCCCCCCTTCTGACGGTCAAGGTGCGAGAGGGTGCTGTGCAGTACCTGGGAGACCGCGTCGTCGGTGGACCTGTTTGTCCTGTATGCAAATTGCATAGGGTCCATATCACTGGGGAGGGAGGCACAAATGTGGTCCTTGACCAGCCTCTCGAAACATTTCATGACCACAGAGGTGAGTGCCACCGGTCTGTAGTCATTTGGACATGCTGGGGAGGGTTTCTTCGGCACAGGGATGATGGTAGACATCTTGAAGCAGGCTGGGACCACTGACTCCGCCAGTGATTGATTAAATATGGCGGTGAACACAGGGGCCAGCTGGTTGGCACAGGTCTTGAGTATACGTCCTGTTATGCCATCTGGGCCAGCAGCCTTCCTGGTGTTCACCTGCATAAATGCTCTTCTCACACTGTGTTCCGACAACGAGAGAGCGTCCCCCCCCCCCTCGCGGTTGCCCCCCCCCCTCCACAACAGCCGGCGCGCCAGTGACGTCACTAGCCGGAGAGCCAGCAGCGCCACTGTCTACACCAAACCGAGCGTAGAACATGTTGAGCTTGTCCGCGAGGGAGGCGTCGTCGCTCCCCATTGAGGGGGCGCTGACTTTATAGTCAGTTATTGTCTTCAGCCCCTGCCATAATCCTCTTGTGTCGTTTTGTGCCATTTGTGTCTCCAGTTTATGTGTGTTTATTGTTATACAACAAATTTCTCGATTCTGATTGGCTGAAACAGTCCATTTACACGTATGTATCTGGCACAATCCACGGTCCTGGTCCCAGGACCCGCCCACAACCGAATCACATCACTCCGCCGTGCGGATTTTTCGGAAAAACAAGATGGCGGACAATAATCTTTAACAAATGGATATGTTGATAGCGTCATAACGACTAAATAAGCGATTCTGTCACGGCGAATGTCTTAATCCTTTAAACAATGTTGGATGATGTAATTGATGGGTCATGAGTCATTGTAGAACAAAATAAAAATCGCGCGATTTGATTGATTGATTAATTGCAAATTTTATTTTTACCTACTTTCAATAGAAGCATATAAGAATGAAGTTCTATAGAAAGTAGGTCTGCATCCCCTTAACAATTGTGTGTATTGAGCCGTACTGTATTGTACCCATTCTGCATCTGGTAATACAATTTTCAATCAATCAATCAATCATTCCAATAACAACCACTAACTTCATAATTAAAAACTAAAGAAAAGTTGGATGTGTTAGTTGGTTGGATGTCTTAGTTGAAAGGCAGTTGGATGTGTTAGTTGGTTGGATGCCTTAGTTGAAAGACAGTTGGATGTGTTAGTTGGTTGGATGTCTTAGTTGAAAGGCAGTTGGATGTGTTAGTTGGTTGGATGCCTTAGTTGAAAGACAGTTGGATGTGTTAGTTGGTTGGATGTCTTAGTTGAAAGACAGTTGGATGTGTTAGTTGGTTGGATGTCCTACTGAGAACAGTTGAATGCACTTCCGAGCTGCTTCCACATGGAGGCAACTTCTCTTTTTTTCTTTTTTGATAACTACTTTTTCTGGCGGATGGTTTTTTCAATAAATCTTCAATTAATGGAATTAATGTCTTGAAAATTTTGTTAACAGTGAAATGCATGTCCTTTTGACGAATGGCAAATAACAACAAACTTCCCGCGATTTATATTTTGTTCCACAATTACTCATGACCCACCAATTACATAATCCAACATTGTGTAAGAAACTAACACATTCTCCGTGACAGAATCGTTTTTGAATTAGTCGTTATGACGCTTTCAACACATCCATTCGTAAAGATTATTGTCCGCCATCTTGGCTTTTCCTATGAAAAAGTCGAACTGGCGGCGGAGTGATTGTAATTCGGTTGTGGGCGGGTTCTGGGATCACGAGTGTGGGTTATAAGAAATAACCACGTCTGGGCGGCTAGGTGGCGCAGTGGGCAAGGAGCTCACCACCAATGCAGGAGACACTGGGTTCGAGCCCAGCTCTCCGCATTGCATTCAGCTTTGCTGGTCGTTCATACTAATACATTTGGCAGTATTAGGGGGTGGGAAGCTGATGGGTGGGGATCGGACGTTGTGGACAGCGACTCCTATAGGTTGGTTGGTGCGCCTGCGCAGTAGAATCAGGAAGCGACGGGGGCGGCGTCCCTCCAAAGCGCAGACCCCCGACGCTGGAACAGATTGCGCTGTGCAGGTGAAAAGATGCGACGGCTGCTACCTCGAGTACCGGAGGGGACTCGTGCAATGTATGGCTTCGTCCACATTACAGCCGGCTTGTGGGAGGCATGGCCAAACAGCGTTCGAGACAGGGGAGGGTAGAATTGGACGATACGAAATTGGGACGAGAGAAAAAAAATTGAAAATGGGAGAAAAAGTAGAAAAAAAAATGAAGAAATAACCACGTCTAACTAGACTGTTTCAGCCAATCAGAATCGAGAAATTTGCATGCCATTGTATAAAGTTTCTTCCCCCTCAAATGTATATACTCTCTTTTAGAAACTCTGTCTCTTAAACAGTACTGTATATTTGTATATCTTGTATGCCATAAATGTCTGGATGTAACAGTACTGTTTATCTGTATGTCATAAATGTTCATAAACGATGAATTGAAAATGGGGGACCCTGGTGTAAACAAGACGAAAGTCTTTCTCTGGTCTGCATCCCCTTAACAATTGTGTGTATTGGGGCGGCTAGGTGGCGCAGTGGGCAAGGCGCTCGCCACCAACGCAGGAGATGCTGGGTTCGAGCCCAGCTCTCGCCGTTGCTACCAGCTTGGCTGGTCGTTCATACTAATACAATTGGCAGTATTAGGGGGTGGGAAGCTGGTGGGTGGGGATCGGACGTTGTAGACAGCGACTCCTACAGGTCGGTTGGTTCGCCTGCGCAGCAGAATCAGGAAGCAACGGGGGCGGCGTGTCCCTCCCACGCAGACCCTTGCCGCTGAGAGATCGCGCTGTACAGGTGAAAAGATGCGACAGCTGCCTCCTCGTGTACCGGAGGGGACACGTGATGCAAGGCTTGGTCCACATTGCAGCCGACCTGTGGGAGGCATGGCCTAACAACGTTCGAGACAGGGGAGGGGTAGAATTGGACAATACGAAATTGGGGAAGGGAGAAAAATAGAAAATGGGGAGAAACAGTAGAACAAAAAAAGATTGTGTATTGTGTATCGTACCCATTCTGCAATCTGTTAATAAAGTTTTCAATCAATCAATTAGCTTTGCGCCATGGTTAGCAGCACTGATGCCTCACAGCAAGAAGGTCCTGGGGTGGAACCGGACTGAGGGGCCTTTCTGTGTGGGTTTCCATGTCCCCCTATGTCTGTGTCAGTGGCGGCTGCTGACCAAATTTCTTGGTGAAGCACAAAATTATTATATTATATTATATATTAAATAATATTTTTTAAACATCCCCAACGCTGCAACACCCCCATTCCTCCCAGGTGTCAGGCTCCTCATTCGCTTCCATTCATTTTGGGGACCATGTTTAAATATCATACTTCTGAAGTATAAACAAACTATACTGCTGTGACGATTTCAATAAAACAGACCATTCTGAGTCAATGGTACAGCAAAACTGTACATTGGAATATTGGTAAACATATCGGTCAATCCCATTGTCCCGTGGGATTATGCCCCCCCCCCCCCCCTCCCCGTGGCGATATTAATATTTGATTAGAAACGCAAGCAAGGCTTGCCGCGACTCATGTGGTCCTTGGGGCTACCTTATTATTACACATGCAAGGCCACAGCGGGCCAATGAATTCATAATCACTGTCAAATATATATATATATATTTTAAATGCACTCACCACACAACAGCCAAAGCAGTGACCGATCTCATCTTCCATTGAATATTGCAGCTTCTCCATCGTGACAAGTCCGACTCGAGTCGAGACACGTTCTTTTATCCCATGGAAAGTGTAAACCGCACCACTTCCGGTATTTTGAGCTCATGGGAGGTTCGGGGGGGAAGGCAGCGCATTCGTCCCCCCGCCCCCCTCCTCCTCACGAGCTCCATGTAACGCGGAAGTGCAGTGGTCTATGCCATGTCTCGCAGCTCCTCTCTGATTGAGTGTCAGACCGCCCAGGGCTGTCAATCATTCAACCCGCGTTCGTGAGTAGCGTGCGCAAAGTTGCACGGGCAGGGCTTAGATGACTCAAATAGCCTATTTTGATTGGATAATAGAATAAAAAGATCAACCCGTGCAGGGAAAGTTGCACTTGAGTGATTGACAGCTAGCCATTACTGACTGCAGGCCTGATCAGAGAGCTCAGAGCTGTCACTTTTGGCCATTTTTGAAGAAAAAAGACAATTCACTGGAATTTTTTTACAGAGGAAAACATTTCTAATAAAAATAATAATTATAATAATAATAAAAAAAAAATATATATATATATATATATGTAAATTAATAATAATTATGAATTATGAGTGAATTTGTGTTTCACGTGTCATGGAATAACCTCCACTGGTCTGTGTGGCTTTCGATGTCCCTCCATGTTTGTGTGGGTTTCTGTTACGATGCCAGGTAGGAATTGAGTACCAATTGTAGAAGGAAGAAGGAGACGGAGATGTGGTTGCTCTTCTTGAATTGTGTGTTCTTTTTATTGTAAGAATCACCAGAGCAAGGATAAAGTAACGATAACAAGAAAGACGCCAAGCGTCAAATGAGAATAAATTTAAGGAAGAATACTAAATCATAATAACAGCAACAAGAGGGTCCAGCACTTGTCCTGTAGCCGACTGCATGCAGGTCTGTTTGAAGCTCCGACAAAGAGACAGAGAACAGGAGATTAATATATAGCCACATTCCTGACATACCACACGCATCAATTAGTGACAGCATAAGTGACAGCGAACCAGAGGTGACAGTCAATCAGTGCAAACATAGAACAGGGTGAAGTACTCCAGAAGGGCAGTAGGGTTTCCCGTCCTAGAAGATGACAGAAACCCAGAACGTTACAGGTTTCCTCTGGAAACAAAGATAATGCATGCTAGGTTCACTCCTGCCATCGCCCTTGATCGAGGTACTGGCATTACAACAGAATTTGGTCCGCGGGCGCCTCTCTGTGGCTGCCCTCTGCTCCTGGGTGGTTAGGATGGGCTAAATGCAGAGAATAATTTCCCCACAGGGATTAAGTAAGGGATAATGTATAGCTACGAGGTCATTGTCGCAAAATAATTGACCGACACAGAGTTTAAAATACCGAGCCGCCTCGGCGAGGTGTTTTAAACGTCAGTGAAGGTCAATTATTACATGGCTAATGTCGTATATTATCTAGATCAAACATGTGAAAATATCAATGGAACTGTACAAAATAATATTAGACGAAAATGCTGATTTGACAGAAGGGCCACAGGAAACCCCATGTTGGTGTCCTCTGTGGCACCAGGCTTAAAGAGGTTGAGACACAGTGACTCCCCCGACCAGGTGGCTGACCTTTAAGGTCATAAACTGACCCCTCAAGACTATATTGAGATGGGCAGGAAGGAGTGATATTTACTCTAGCTAAACAAGAACAAAAGCTTACTTTAAATGACCCATTTCCCCCAGGGGCGAACCTATTTGGTAAGAGATAAAAGAGGAAGAGATAATATCTTTGAAGAACAGGAACCAACTGAAAATACAGTTGAGGTCAGAGTGCTGTTGACTTAGCCGGACCAACTGGGCCCTTCAGGAAGTGCTGGAGGTAAGCAGCCTGGGCAGAGAGAGATTAGGCTTAATACTATAAAAAGTTAAACAATAAAGTATTATAGATATAGATTACAGGTTAGTTTAGAAGCAAGAAAGTTTCAGAAAACATGCAGTTAGGTATCAAACATGATTAACATTGAACGCTGGAAAAGCAAAGTGGAGTTGAATATAATAATAATAATAATAATAATTTAGGACCTGCTCCGAGGTCACCATTTGGCACACATGCGAACCATGCATACAATGCGTATCTGCGATTAACCCATCCCGTCGTCCTTCCCCCCCAAGGGCAGCCGGGAGCAGACAGGCGCAACGTGAGCCGCGCCAGGGGACCAATCCAAGTGCTCCTGTCCGTCTTCGTCAAGGACGCCACAGCGTTAGCGTCTAGCATACTTAACTATAAAGTGAGCTGTCATACAAAATCACATTAGATAAATAGGTTTGGCAGGCATGAAAAGTTGACAATAAGTGAACCAAATACAAAGACATCGTTTGTACATTAATGTTAATACTGAACAACATACTTAGTGATCAAATAGAGCTAAAACAAGGTTACAGATTACTTTAGAATAGAAATACCACCAGTAGGATGAAACTCCCAAATAAGGCAATTTCATGAGTTACAATATGGACATAACTCTTAAAACTATAAGGATAACAATAAAACAATAAGAATGCATTTAATTGGTAAATATCAGAGGTTAAGGGTTAGTCCATTTGCAAATGTGGTGTTTCATGGAGACTAGAAAATTGTCCTACACTGTGAAAATCAAATTACATGTGGTGAAATGACTTCTAAAACTGTTTTCAGCCAAGACGACCATTAGCATTGTCAAGAAAAGTGTCCATGTGTTTGGGTTAAAATATTATGACTTGATTTGCTAATTCTAAATGTAAAATAATGAATCCAATAGGCTAATTTGTATAAACTTAGTTCTCTTAAAGAAATACAAAGGGGGCAAGCCTTTCTTGACCTCAGAAAGACCAGCTGGTTTCAAATTGATTTGATAGGCTGACGCCTCCTAGGGCAGCGTCATCCGACGATGCGCTGGGAGGTGTGGTTTAGAAGTTAAAGGAACAGCACCGGGACACACAGAGAGACGGACACACACACACAGACCTGGACAGGAGGAGAGCGCTGGAGACTGGAGAAACTGGAGACTCGAGAGCAGAGCCGGACACGCACAGAGCGAGGGACACAGACGATGATAGACGATCGCCTCGCAGCAGGGGAGCCAGACTCCACGAGCCTAGACGAGATCAAGCGCTCCCAAACCGCCGAGGATCCGAAACCAAGGTTGCCTTGGCGACCACCAACCACAAAGAGAAGCCTCGTGTTGTCATGGACAACTCGAGACCAACACCACCATCCACCGATCAGAACGGGAACAACTGCCCGCTCACCAAAGAGACGATTAGATATGAAATGAAGACCTTGTACTTGTTTGATTCATAGATGTTTTATTAAGAATGGAATAAACACACCAGTTTGTTTTATTCAGAACACCTCGTCTGCGTTTTCCTTAATAGAACCGAACACCTGAAATACAAACAATGCAGAGAGAAGGGTAAAGACTATACGATCACAGAACTAGATATAAATGAAGAGAGAGATACTTCAATTGGTCCGTGACCCGTGCTGTATTCGACCAAAGCCGGTTGAAGACGACGGCAGCCACTTCTCAATGACACCGAGAGGTTCTCTCCCCATCATCGATGCCTCTGCGACTGTTAAAATCTTCGCCTCAGCAGCCGAGGACAGCGGGACTATAGGTAAGTAATAGAGATGCGTTTGAATTGGGTGGAGGTCGAGCGGTCTCAAATTAGGGTTTTGCTATGGGTAAAAGTGAATGCTATTGGAGTAAAAATGGGTTGATGTCGGAGGGCACCGGAGACCAGGGTTCACAACCTGTCTCTGGTCTCGGCCGCACACCAGCGCAGCACTTAAATGGGTTAGGGTATTGAGGGGTGTTCGGTTAGAATACCTAGGAGGTGCAATGGGATGATGTGGCAAGGCTATGCTAGGTAGAATCGGCACTAATGTAATTAAGGAGAGGCGGGATCAAGAATTGAACGAATACATGAATAGAATGAAGGGCAATGATTTTATAAGCAACCAAACGCTATAAACAATTGAAGGTCTGGGGATAAGTGACAATTTTGGTTGATGAACAGGTTAAATGAGGCGCTGTTTTCACTCGTCAAAACCGGGCCCCGCTCTGGGAAACGGCTGACGGGGGAATAAGAGTACCATTGTGGATTTTCAAGCCCTTCATCGAACAGTATTGTGACTACCAGTAAAGAGAGGATATAGATGTCTGTATTTAGTTCAGATCGCGCCGACCAGGAGGGTATTTTCATGCCAGTCCGCTTAGCAAAGCTTCTCTTTTAGACTCGGCGCGCAAGGCAGACGAACGTTGGAAGACGTTCCACGCGAATCTGTCTAGGACGTGATCCGACATCATCTGCTTAAGATTCACCTTTTGATTGAATCTAGGAAGGTATCGGCTCTTGGAGGAGAGATGTAATCGTAAAAGTGGGGTTTGTGGTCAGAACGGTGAGCACGGATTGGCGAGACAAACAAACCACTTAATGCCGACAAGTGGCCTACAAATACTCTCCACAGAGTGACGATATGAAGATGGAAAGAGAGGTGGGGTATAGCGGGGTGAAAATACGTGATCTTGGAATATAGAGCACTTTGGATGAAGGAACTGCGCTTGATTGTAATTAGAACATAGGAAAGAATTGTGTGAAATGGGCGAGGTTTAGGGTAGGAAATGCGCTTAGAATGAATGTGGCCAAATGAATAGTATGCTTATGAATAGGACATTGTTTTGCTAAGTATATATGTTTGGATGGATGTGTGTTAGAGGTTTTGAGTGAATGCCAATGTATTTTTTGAATTATTATAAAGCTCTAGTGACCAAAACGGCAGCGGAGAAACCATAACACTGTCCGTGGGACGGGGCATTTATTTAGCTGGCTGCGTTAGCCGCGAGGACGACAGTAGTAACGTATGGACGCTGTGTTGCGATATCGAGTGAATTGAATGAATGGCGAGAGTGATGGAACCAAAATGATGTGTGAAGTTCGTTGACATTTTTTTAATCTGTGGTATTAAGGTCTAAATGTAATGTGGTAGGTATCAAAATAAGCGGAGTTTTGGGAGCTGATGACGTCACTAGGAACGTCTAGGCTTTTGGGAGCGTTGGATTTAAAATACTGTGTATTTCGGCCAGGCGGGGCCAAACGGGCGAGCGAACTGGAATAAAGATAATGATAATGTTCTGTAAACTGGGGCTAAATAGGATTAAAGTTATGTTGCGGGGTATAACAGGGTTGTGCAGACGTCGCGATGTGTTGTGCCGCTCGAATCAACAGGATAATGGGCCGTATAGGAGAAGTTATGGTGGTGGCTAAACTAGGCTAATGGAGCTAGCAGTACTGAGCTAACGAGGCTAAAATGCTAAGCTACCTGGGCTAACAATGTAGCATGATTGAACTCTCGGGGAGTATCGCGTGTTGCTACTCTTGGTGGCTGGCACGGGACCTTAGGGAGGCGCGGACAATAACTTCCGGTATAGAGGGATTCTGGGGATTGTGGTTTATTATTGAGAAGAGACGTCGAGTTGACGTCATGTGGTGATGTGCTGCGTGATGACGCACTTGTGAGGGAGGGTGAGGGCGCCTCCTGCAGGACGTTGTGTATACTGTAGTACAATAGAGGTGATGTACTAAACATTACAGCAGGGGGCGGTGTTGCCTCTTTGATTGTTACACCTCTCCTTCACATGTAAACGGGGAGCCGTAGTGGCCATTTTGTAGTTTTTTAGGTTTTTGAGTAGCGACCATCTTGGAAATTTGTAGTTCTTTTTATCGGTTTTTCTGGGTTTTAAGGACGAATGTATATTCTTGTTTAGTTATCAATCTATATTTGTTGTGGGCCCAGTATGATGGCACTAGTGGGGTAGAAACGTGATGGATGTGTGGGTTTGTTTGTAACTTTACATAGGATAGTTGGTTCCAATAATAGGCAGCTGATGAGTGACTGGGATGGTTGGAACATATAGACGGTATGTGTCGGTTTGCGCATGCGCGCCACGGTCTGTCAGTACAAGGGGGATGGACTATGGGCTTTTGTTAAGGCAGTGGACAGTGAAGGGCTATAGGGGGCGATGTTGGACAAGACAAGTTGGAGTAAAAACAGCGACGTTGTGTGCTGTGACGAGAGGCTTGCGCACCCCCCCCCTTCTCCTCTGTCTCTTCCTCCCTCTCTCACTCTCCCCTCCCTCTCTCCCTCCCTCCCTCCCTGCCTTCCTCCCTCCCTCCCTCCCTCCCTCCCTCCCTCCCTCCCTCCTTCCCTGCCTCTCTCTATCTCCCTCTCTCCCTTCATCCCTCTCTCCTTCCCTCCCGGTGTCTCCCCCTTTCCTTGTTTTTTCTCTATCCCTCTCTCCCAGCTTGACTTTGTTGAAGTGACAGGTTCTCAAAAGGAGATTTATTCAAGGTAGATTGCCTTTATGGTAAGGCTTAAAGCATTGGTTATATTAATGTAGTGTTTACTTTCTAAATTGGGATTACATGGGAGGCCCCCCTCTCCTCTTCCTGCTGTATGTCTCCCCCCCTCCTCCCTTCCGCTGTCCTAATCCTAATGTCTGTCTTTCCCTCCCTCTCTCCCTCCCTCCCTCCCGGTATCTCCCCCTCCCTTTGTTTCCTCGCTATCCCTAGCTCCCTGCTTGATGCTGTTGGGCTGCCAGGTTAGCATAGGTGTTTTTATTCAGGTTGTAGTGCCCCGGCAGTAAGATTTAAAGTATAGTGTGAGATGTTAGGAGATCCATGCAGACTCTTTTAGTCTGATTAAAGTAGGGTTTGATTTAAGTTGAAGTTGGCAGCAGATGCTGAAGATAGTGATTGGAGCCCTGTGGGTTAACTGGACCAGGCAATACGGTAAAGTCTGCTAATTAAGTATAGAAGGTTTTTGTTAAAGTTAATGTTGAATTGGGAGCCCCCCCCCCCCCTTCCTCCGTCTCTCTATCCCTCTCTCTCTTCCCTCCTTCCACTGTCTTCCCCCCTTCGTCCCTGCATCCCTCTCCCCCTCTCCCCCTCCCTCCCTTTTCTCTTCCCTCCGCCCCCCCCCCCTCCTCTGTCTCTCCTTGTATTTCTCCCTGTGTTTCTCCTTCCCTCCCTTCTTTTCTCCACGTGTGCCCCCCCCCCTCGATAGCTTGCCTGAAGATGGATTATGGGTATGCTGCAGGCCATTGCTGGGTTGGGTGGTGGACCCGTCTGTTGGGGTCTTTGGAAACAGGGTTGACTTTGTGTCATGTTGTGTGTTATTGGTTGGATGTTTATTTGAGCTGCGTTGTTATTGTGTATGTGGAGTAGGTACCGAATGAGCGCTGGCCTGTCTAGGTACAGGTGATGGTAGGATGGGTTGTAATATTCCTTGGAAAAGAAGCTTGAGGTGTTTCCGTTCGGGTTTGAAACTGAAGGGAAAACGCTTTGGGCTGTGAGAAGGCGGGTCTTTGTGAATTCAAGGATCTGGGAGGATATTGCAGTAGATATAGTGCTGGTGTCCATGAGTTTAATAACATGAACAACTGGGCTATATGACGGTCAGGGGTTTAGTGATCTGAATTGCTAAAAGTTTATTTTTTTCCCTTGATGGTGGTTGGAAGCAGAAGACAACACCAAAGGCTGATTGTGTACCTCCCTTAAACAGGTATAAAAATGTAATTCCTACTCAAAGATGATAAATACTGACTAAGGCATGTATGTGTGACCTCCTTGAGCTTCTTTCTTCCCTTATCCTTCGTCCTTTTTTTATTTTTTTTTTTATTTTATTTTTTTATTAACTTTCACTTTGCCTTTTGATTCACCCATACACAAACCACATCATCCCTGAATATTAATATCACACCGTTAAACAGACATAAATAATAAAGTATAAAAACATAAAGCAATTGTAATACCCCCAAAGAAAAATGGAAAATACTAACTAAAGCATAGTTGTGTGACATGGGTTCAGAGACCCTCCTTGAACTTCTTTCCTCCTTTACCCTTCGCCCTTTTGTGTTGCATTTGGTTCTTCCTCTGTGATGTCGTTTTCGTTCCCTTTATAATCATCCCACTTTCCCCATCTTTCCCCAAATTTCTCTTCCTGTAACCTCAGCATGTGTGTTATCCTCTCCATATCCTGTATTTCTTCCACTATTCCTACCCATTGTGCTATTGTCGGTGGGTCTTCCTTGTACCACAGTCTCGTTATTGCTTTTCTGGCCGCTATCAACATTATCTTTATTAAATATTTGTCCCCCCCTTGTATTCCCTCGTGTGTCAGGTCTCCTAAGTAAAGCACCAGTCCTGTTTGTGGTAACCAATATATTAATATTCTGATCATTGTTTTCAATGTTTTTCCATCCAAATTCTTTCCATATCCTCGATCCTGTTGTTGAATGTTGCACCTCGCATATGTTCCCCCATTCCTTCCCTGTTATTCCTATCTCTAGTTCTCTCTCCCATTTCTCCCTTATATAATCGGTCGTGTGTCCCTTGCTGGTCATTATAGCCCGGTACAGTGCTGATATTACCCTTCCTTTCCCTCCTTCGTATGCCCTTACTATCATCCTAATTATTCCATTCTGTTCTTCTTCCTTGTCCCCTCTTATTTCTCTATTATAGTAATCTCTAATCTGTAGATATCTGAAGTGGTCCTTGTTTTCTAGTCCAAATTTCTCCTTTAATTTTTGTAGTGTTTGCATTTCCCCCTTCTCTATCATTTTGCATATCGCTGTTGCCCCCCCCCCCCCCCCCCCCTCTCCCACCTTCTGAATCCATGGTCTAACCTCCCTGGTTTGAATCTCTTGTCATGTGCTACCCATCTCAGGACCCCTGACTGCTTCTCCAATTTGTGTGTTTTTACTACTCTGTTCCATATGGTCAAGGTGCATTTGGTGATTGGATCTAATAGTCCCTCTTTCTCTTTAAATAGTTCCCTATCTCCCACCAGAGCTTGTACCTTGGATCCCTCCCCTTCTTTTTCAATGTCTTTCCATCTTGCCTCATATCTGTCGTTACACCAGCACGTCACTGCTCTCAGTTGTGCTGCATAGTAATAATCTTGTAGGCTGGGTACTGCCATCCCTCCCTCTTCCTTTGGTAGTTGTAGTGTTTTATATCTGACCCGTGGTCTTCTCCCCGCCCATATGAACCTCGATATCAGTCTGTCCCACTCCCTGAATTGATTCTGTGGTATTTGTATCGGTAGTGACTGGAATAGGTTCAGTAGCCTTGATAGTATGTTCATTTTAATGACCTCTATTCTTGAATTGAAGTCCAAGGGCATTACTGTCCATCTCTCTAAGTCTCTCTTGATGTTCTGATTTATCTGTGTATAGTTCGCCTCAAACAGTTTCTCCACCCCTCTCGTGATGTTCACCCCTAAGTATTTAATCTTGTCCATGTCCCATCTTATCCCGTACTGTTCTCTAATTTCCGTCGTTGGGGTATAGTTCCATGCTAAGGTCTGTGTCTTTGTCACGTTTAGTTTGTATCCTGAGTAGTGGCCATATTCCTTCAGTAGATCCATCAGTGCCGGGAAGCTCTTGTCTGGTTGCCTCATGTATACTATCACGTCGTCTGCAAATATGCCTAGTTTATCCCTTTATCCCTAGTTCCCTTTATCCTTACTCCCTTAATGTCCTCGGTCTGTCTGATCAGTTGTGCCAGTGGTTCTATGAAAACGGCGAAGAGCGTCGGTGAGAGACAACATCCCTGTCTGGTAGCCCTCTCTAATCTGATTCTATCCGTCAAGCTGCCATTCACCTTAACCCTCGCTGTCGGTTCTTGATATAGCGCCTTGATCATCTTCATCGCCCTCCCGTTCAGTCCGAACCTCATCAATGTTTTATATAAAAATGTCCAGCTCACACTGTCGAATGCTTTTTCTGCATCTAGGCTAATCAGTACCGCGCTACCCCCTTGTTTTTGTATCTCCTCTACTATGTGTAATGTCTTTCTCACGTTGTCCTGTGTCTGTCTCCCTTTAATAAATCCAGTTTGATCTTCATCTATAATGTCTGGCATAAACGTCTCAAATCTCTTTGATATTATCGATGTATACATCTTGTAATCCACGTTAAGTATGGACACAGGTCTGAAACTACTACATAATTCCCTATCCTTGATAATTATGGTTTTAACATGTTTAATTTAGAACATATTGGTGCTATATAGTGGGTTATGAAACCCACTAAGGGTGGATTGTCGTATATTATCTAGATCAAACATGTGAAAATATCAATGGAACTGTACAAAATAATATTAGACGAAAATGCTGATTTGACAGAAGGGCCACAGGAAACCCCATGTTGGTGTCCTCTGTGGCACCAGGCTTAAAGAGGTTGAGACACAGTGACTCCCCCGACCAGGTGGCTGACCTTTAAGGTCATAAACTGACCCCTCAAGACTATATTGAGATGGGCAGGAAGGAGTGATATTTACTCTAGCTAAACAAGAACAAAAGCTTACTTTAAATGACCCATTTCCCCCAGGGGCGAACCTATTTGGTAAGAGATAAAAGAGGAAGAGATCATATCTTTGAAGAACAGGAACCAACTGAAAATACAGTTGAGGTCAGAGTGCTGTTGACTTAGCCGGACCAACTGGGCCCTTCAGGAAGTGCTGGAGGTAAGCAGCCTGGGCAGAGAGAGATTAGGCTTAATACTATAAAAAGTTAAACAATAAAGTATTATAGATATAGATTACAGGTTAGTTTAGAAGCAAGAAAGTTTCAGAAAACATGCAGTTAGGTATCAAACATGATTAACATTGAACGCTGGAAAAGCAAAGTGGAGTTGAATACATTCTAGCATACTTAACTATAAAGTGAGCTGTCATACAAAATCACATTAGATAAATAGGTTTGGCAGGCATGAAAAGTTGACAATAAGTGAACCAAATACAAAGACATCGTTTGTACATTAATGTTAATACTGAACAAAATACTTAGTGATCAAATAGAGCTAAAACAAGGTTACAGATTACTTTAGAATAGAAATACCACCAGTAGGATGAAACTCCCAAATAAGGCAATTTCATGAGTTACAATATGGACATAACTCTTAAAACTATAAGGATAACAATAAAACAATAAGAATGCATTTAATTGGTAAATATCAGAGGTTAAGGGTTAGACCATTTGCAAATGTGGTGTTTCATGGAGACTAGACAATTGTCCTACACTGTGAAAATCAAATTACATGTGGTGAAATGACTTCTAAAACTGTTTTCAGCCAAGACGACCATTAGCATTGTCAAGAAAAGTGTCCATGTTTGGGTTCAAATATTATGACTTGATTTGCTAATTCTAAATGTAAAATAATGAATCCAATAGGCTAATTTGTATAAACTTAGTTCTCTTAAAGAAATACAAAGGGGGCAAGCCTTTCTTGACCTCAGAAAGACCAGCTGGTTTCAAATTGATTTGATAGGCTGACGCCTCCTAGGGCAGCGTCATCCGACGATGCGCTGGGAGGTGTGGTTTAGAAGTTAAAGGAACAGCACCGGGACACACAGAGAGACGGACACACACACACAGACCTGGACAGGAGGAGAGCGCTGGAGACTGGAGAAACCGGAGACTCGAGAGCCGAGCCGGACACGCACAGAGCGAGGGACACAGACGATGATAGACGATCGCCTCGCAGCAGGGGAGCCAGACTCCACCGAGCCTAGACGAGATCAAGCGCTCCCAAACCGCAGAGGATCCGAAACAAAGGTTGCCTTGGCGACCACCAACCACAAAGAGAAGCCTCGTGTTGTCATGGACAACTCGAGACCAACACCACCATCCACCGATCAGAACGGGAACAACTGCCCGCTCACCAAAGAGACGATTAGATATGAAATGAAGACCTTGTACTTGTTTGATTCATAGATGTTTTATTAAGAATGGAATAAACACACCAGTTTGTTTTATTCAGAACACCTCGTCTGCGTTTTCCTTAATAGAACACCTGAAATACAAACAATGCAGAGAGAAGGGTAAAGACTATACGATCACAGAACTAGATATAAATGAAGAGAGAGATACTTCACTAACTTACTAACAATATACCTAATTCATTTTACATCGACTCGCAACAGTAACACTGGTTCTGGCTCCGCTGAGTGCTCGTCGCTCCGCCCCCCAGCAGCTTCCCCGGCAGCCGGCAGTTTGCACTGATGTCAGTGGGCTTGATTGCGAACAGCTGCGCACAGCGGTCATTATTGTGGGCTTGATTGCGAACAGCTGCGCACAGCGGTCATTATTGTCCCACAGCGGCCATTATTGTCTGATAACTGACCTCTGACGCGCGCTATTGACCAATCACAAGCAAGCATTTCGGCGAATGTGAAAACGCCATGTAATAATGAAGTATAATTTACATTTGTTATATACATACTTTTTTTTGAACTTCTACAATGAAATGACTAGTTCCTCTGTGTTTCCTATTGTACTTGCTTCCCAGGCTGCTCAGAGGAAGCTCCGACAGGCCAGCACCAGTGTCAAGCACTGGAATGTCCAGATGAACAGACTCATGCATCCCATCGGACCAGGAGGTAAATTGTAATTGTGATTGGAGGATCAAGAAAAGAGGGCGGGGCTTGATATAGGTGAATTGTATGACTTGCTACATACTTTTTAGCCACATTAACCCCAGATATATTATAAGTGTAATTTGTTTAAGCTTTCTAACAATATCTTTATTATTTCTCTGCTCCTGATATTAAGCTATGTTCTGGTGAATATTACATTTTGACAAAACATGTATTTGATACAATCGCTTACAGTGTTACACAGATTATGTCATGGTCCGGGACTTTCCCCCTGCGCTGTCTTGGACTTTGAACCATCTTCCCTTCTCTCTGCCTCTCCTGGCCAGGCCATGGGCTGCGATTTCACACACATCTCTCGCTCTGTGCCCCTTGCTTCTGCCATGGACAATAAATTATTCCCCTTCTCTCTATCTCTTTCTCTCCCATTCCTGGTCTAGTTGTTCAGTTTTGTATTGTTTCTCTGTTTAGACTATGTAGTGTTGTGTTTCTCTTGTATAGGTCCAGTTTTTTGTATCATGTTTTGTGTTATTTTCTAGGTCATGTAGTTCTATGTTCACCGTCTAGTTTCCCTAGCTCTTTGTTATTCTGTTTCCCCTCCTGGTGTCTCTTGTATGTAATCATCCCAGGTGTGTCTTGTCTGTCATTTGCCCCATAGATATATATAGAACACATTTGCCCCCCCATGTGTATTTCAGTCCCTGTTTTCTGTTCAGTCCTTGTGGTGTCATTGTCTTCAGTTTAGTGTGTTCGGTGTGTATACGTTCCCTTTAGTAGTACCTCTTTTTCTTAATTTCGCCTCCAGTGATTATATATATATAAAGTTTGACACTAGAACTCCAAAAATAGCGTTAGCATAAAAATAGAAGGTAGGCCAGCTGTAGATTTACATAGCTTGCATACAACTTTGTCTCGAGGTTCCACAAGTTGATCAAAATCCGACGTATTTCCAACGGGGGCTTAAGATTGCTCAGAGTGCAAATCACTGTCTTTGCGACCGATGGCCGCGGTTGTTGTTGTTGTCCATTTGTTGCTACTGGCACGTTCTTCAGCTCAATGAAAGTGAGCGTGTCTCCTATCCGTAATGCAGGCCCACGCCCACCGGGGCTGTTTTTTTCACAATCTAATGTATGTTCTTTTTCTTACAAGTCGATTAATAATTTTTTTTTTATCCACTTTCTCTTTTCAATTTGTTCTCCCATCCCAATTCCATTGTGCCAATTCTTCCCTGTCTTGAACGTTGCTCGCATATGCCCCCCACAGGCCGATTGTAGGGAGGATAGAAGCCTTGCATCACGTGTCCCCTCCGGTACACGAGGAGGCAGCCTGTCCCATCTTTTCACCTGCCAGCGCGGACTCTCATTGGCGAGGTGTAACGTGTGGGAGGCTCACACTACCCCCGCCATTTCCTGTCTCTGCTGTGCAGGCGTCCCCAACAGACCTGTAGGAGTCGCTGTCCACAATGTCCAGATTACCACCCATCGACTTCCACCCTCTAACTCTGCCAATTGAGTTAGTATGACGGCTGGCCCAAGCCGGAGGCACACTACATCACCCCTGAGTGAAACATGGAAAGCTAAACTTTCCCCCACTGTACCGAAAACGGACCGTACCAAACCGTGACTTCAAAACCGAGGTACAAACCATGGTTTTTGTGTACCGTTACACCCCTAATATAATATACATGTATATATATATATGACCTCTGTCCTGCTTGCTGGCTCAATAACTGGTACCGGAGTCAGGGTGGATGGAGCATTCAGGTGTTTTTTATTTCAGGTGGTCTGAAATGGGACACACAACACCAGGCACAGTAGACAGGTTGGTTGGTTGGTACAGCTCTCTTAAGTACCACAGCATACAAATCCTACTCTGTTGGTTACAATATTGGTCTGACAAACTAGATTGTTGTCTTGTCATTATGAGCGTAGTATTTTCTTACAAATTAAATAAAATTAAATTCCTTTTTGTATTCTAATACCACTGCATACTAATGATATGCTATAATATACCTTAATTACTTAAATTATACTTATTATTATATTAGAACTACACATTCACTAAGAATACTCCACACAGTACACATTTGTCAAGTAATCTCATTATCAATGCTCACGTTATTTACAATGGTAAGAAAATACAAAATGGTCCTCTGCCGCCACCCTCAGGAATAAAACATATAGGAAGGGGAGCCTCAGCCTCTCTCTGTCCCTCTCTCTACATTCAATGGTTTTTTAAGTAGCAAAACGTTACACTATAAAAACAAACTGGATAGTTGATAAACATTTAACTTCATTAGCTGAAATATTCTAAAATCATTAAGTCTGCTATATAAGCCATTCTCACTTTCTGTGTGTGTTTGGAAAGACCAGATGAGGTCAGAGGAGTTTTGTTGAGGATTTGTATGCGACCCCAATAGCACAACACAAGACAGGTATGAGAGTTAGCCAAAAACAGGGCATTATTTATTGCACAGGGGAAAAAGGCAGCACTGACCCTTTAAGGGTGAAATACACTAGAGTCCATGAACAACGAAAAAATGCAGCACTGTCCTTTTAAAGGGCGAACAAAAAGTACACAGGAAGAGAGCGATGACGAGGCCTCACCCCAGAAACGAGGTCCACGAAGAGGGAGTAGGGCAGTAGCTGGCACGACGTCTCATCCCAGAGACGCAGCGGTAGATGGTAGCAACGGATGGCACGACGTCTCCCAGTGAGAACATAGGAAATCCTCCTGTGGTATTATAGAAAGCGAAGACGATGTCTCACCAGGAGCGCGGCGGTTGATGGTAGCATACAGAACGACCTGGCAATGAGTAGAAGGCAACCAGCAGTACTAGTAGTCTCCCGACGAGCTGATTGCCAACCACTCTCAGGTGCGTGAGGTAGAATGTTCGGCACGCCCCCTCGTTGGGCAGCATGCAGTCCTTACCCAGCCCTCACAAGTTTGATAGTATTACTGAGGATGGCCAGATAATGTTGATATTTAAACATAAAAAATATAATACATAACAATTTTAGGAACAGTTTGGGAGAGGGAGGTAGGGAGGGTTTTTAGGTTGTGTGTTGTGAGTTCCAAAAAACGTAGTTATTTCAAGTTTAAAGCTCAATATATCAAAACGTGCCACTTTACAGTGAACAGGAGGTATATTTGTATTAAAAACAATAGATTGTTTTTCAATGAAATGTCTGGAAGAGCTAAAAAAAAAGTTGAATAATATTTTCGTTGCCTTTTTTGAGTTGATCTAAATATTACTGATTGTGTTAAATGGGCATATGATATCGTCTCATATAGATCGAAGGCACCTAAATCGTATCGTATCGTGGCAGACTTTGTGGCAAATATCGTATCGTTGTACAAAGAATCTATATCGTATCGTATCGTGATGAAACTGGTGATTCCCACCCCTATAAGCTACTACCGTCATGTATAACCAATGTGCAATATTAGCATTTCTCACGGTCTGCAAATATACATTTGGCAAAATGCTACGCTGACGAGTTACAATATTATATTGCGTGATAATAATGATTGCTTTTCTATACAGTTTGACAATATAAATTATGTTAAACACACTTTTAAGAGTGAAGCAAGCACCAAACCAACTTTTTGTAGGTGATAGTATTACAAAATGTATTAGATGCACTGTCTATAGAAAATAAAAAGCTTACTGAAAATATTGGTTTGTGGTCCCAAATTAAACTAAATTAATACTAAAGGATATTTACACTTATATATATCATCCCACTCCTTACTCCATTGTGACTGATTAAAGGAACATGCCAACATTATGGGAAGTGTGTTTACCGTCTTATATGCAAGCTAGCCTAGCTAAGTACAAATGAATGGAAGCAGATATGGACCAGCTAGGGTGGCCAACCCACGGCTCACGAGCCGCATGTGGCTCTTTGCCCGTCAATGTGTGGCTCTTCCATCCATAAAAAAAAGAAGAAAAAAGATTATATATATATATAATGCCACTCACGGCTTTTCTCGGGTTATTACCCCCCGGGTTGAATGCCCACCTCACGAGAATATTTGTTTTATTCGTTTTTTTTTTTAATTAGTGATCTGAAATCATATTGCATCAAGCGAGCCTACCGTTGGAGATCCAGTCACCCCAGGCTCTCAGATGTGAAAAAAGCGCCCCCTATCGTCTCCCAGATGGTAAATCACCCTTTTGGATTGGACTCAATGAAAGTGAATGGGAGAAAGGATTTCTGACTCCACATTTTACGTCTCACTCACGCAGCCGGCATCGACCGGCATCATTCCGGAGCCTGAAGAGCAGCGGGATTATGTGTTCTACTGTACACACGGTTGATCAATACAATGATCGATTTTTTCGAATGGTGATCATGAATTGGAATAATCCATTTTGATACCATCTGATCTCAGGTAAGGAATCTATGTTATCAGTTTTCACGGATATATAAGCGTTTCCCCTATATGTGATATAGCTGTTTTGACTGTAAAAGCCATCAGGAAATAAGAGCAACGATTATCAGCGAGCGGCACGAGCGTGCGTGCGCACACATATACTATCGATTATCTAGCGTTTATTTGAAAACGATTCTTAATAGGCAGACAAATGACAACGTTCTAGAATATTCCAGTAAAAGGCGATTATCATAGAATGGGTTGTTTTTTCCGCGAAAACGAGTGATTTTCAAAATGCTATCAAACGGAAATGAAGCGATAAAAAAACAATCTGCTTTGACAATGTCGACTGGAAAATGAGTCTTTGATAAGCGACGGGCAGATTAGACACATAGCCATAATTTAAAACATAGATTAGGCGATATTAAGTTAACATTGGAGTGGATTTGGGCATTCAAGGGGGTAAAAAGGAAAACACGGACTGGCTCTCAAAGTGATAAGGACGTAGAATAAACATTTACAATTTTTTTTTTAAATGGTCCATTTGCATGTTCTTGGTATCTGAATCTAGGGACATATATGGATCAGTGTCAGGAATAGTGTGTCTGTTACTAGGCTTGAGTAAATTGTAATGAACCAAAGGAGAATATCCAGAATGTGTCTATTTAAAAAAATATATATTTGAATGAATAAAGGGAAGATGATTAAACAGAAGGTTTTGTAGATACAGTACTGAATTCTGCCATCTTTTTTATAATGTAAATTTCTCCACCATTTTTCATCTTATTGCAACACCGTTTTTTGCAAGACGTTCACAGAAAGGTAGAGAAACTAACTGTTCTTTTTTTTATCCACTTTTTCTCCCATTTTCTATATTTTCTCCCATCCCAATTTTCATATCGTCCAATTCAACCCTCCCCTGTCACGAACGCTGTTTCTTGCCTCCCACAAGCCGGCTGCAATGTGGACTAAGTCATAAATAGCACAAGTCCCCTCCGGTACTTGAGGTAACAGCAGTCGCATCTTTTCACCTGTGCAGCTCGATCTCTCAGTGGCGAGGAGTAACGCGTGGGAGGCTCACGCTGCCCCAGACACTTCCTGATTCTACTGCGCAGGCGCACCAACCGACCTGTAGGAGTCGCTGTCCACAACGCCTGATCCCCACCCATCAGTTTCCCACCCCCTAATACGGCCAATGTGTATTATACGGACGACCAGCTAAACTGAAAGCAAATGTGGAGCACTGGGCTCGAACAGGCGAGCCCAGCGTCTCCAGATTTCGTGGCGAGCGCCTTGCCCACTACGCCACGTAGCCGCCCTAACTGTGTTCTGTTTTATGGCAATAACGTTCAGGTTTGTGGGAGATAATCCCAAAAAATTAAAGAAATAAAAAAGTAAATCCAGAAGTCAGATGATTGACAGGGGCTGGTGTGAGGTGGGTAGGGTAGTTTTTCGAAATTCGAAAGCCATGAGTCTCTTCCTTCAAAAGACTACACTCACTTTTGGCTGTGCCACTTCCTCCTGTCAATATGCGCTGGTTTCCGACTCAATGCCCTGAGATTTCTATAATCTTATAAAATCATTGGTAAACAAACGTAATGCTGAAAATATACACTTTTACTGTATATCTCAGGCTTAAGAGGTTAACCATGTGAGGCCCAAATTAAAAAGACATTAGCAACTTCAGAGGCCAGAGGGTGGGACATAACCTGTTAAGCTGTAGGAATATTTCGCCTAAAGGTACATGCATAAGTAAATGGAAGATTGCTCCACTTCTGCAAGGTCAATTTGCATCTTCTTGGTATCTAGGAACATCTAGGGACCTGGGGGTATGTATTTCCAGTGTCAGAAATATTGTGTCTGTTACTAGGCTGAGTAAATTGTAATGAAGAAAAGGAGAATATAAATTATGATTTATTTTTGCATCTTTGATGGTGAATAATACCATGTTAAAATCTGCGGGGTACGAGAAAATGCTCACTGAGCTCATTCACCACCTTATTGAGATCATGTGTACAAAAAAGTCAAAGCAAATGAATAAAGGGAAGATGATTAAACAGAAGGATTTGTAGATACAGTAATTAATGATAATCGATTTTAATTATAAATTCATATTTGACCTTAAACTTGACCTTGACCTTATTATGGCCAAATCATACATCTATGGATAGGGAAAATGCTCATCTTTCCAATGGCAGGGTTGAATCTGGATTTAGTCATTTCCTTGCGGTTTTTACGATAATTAGCATTTTCCGATAAATTCGTATTTCCAATCAATCGTATAAAACATCGGTAAAAATGAAAATATACACTTTGACTACTGTTTTTGATAGGGTTATGGTCTTTACTCTTGGCTACAAAAAAAATATTTAAAAACATTAACCTCTTAACATCCAAGGGCCCACATGTGGACGATTATTTGCCGACCTCTAGTGGCTCGGGTGTGCATTTCTTTTAATACAACTCCCGGGGCTATAGCCAGTGTTAATTTTGGCAGCTATTTTCATTTTAGTTTTAGTCTTAGTCATGTGTCAAGTGCTCCTTTTTCGTTTTCATCATATTTAGTCATCTGCATTTATTTTTCGTTTAGTCAGTTTTAGTCAACTAAATGTCTGAGCATTTTAGTCTTAGTCAGTGTTAGTCTCGATTTTGTCTTTTCTGTTTTTGTCTAGATTTAGTCGCAGAAAACTGATGATTTTTGTCTAGTTTTCGCTAATGAAAAAAAGGCATTTTATATTTTTATATTGTAAATAATGCAATTCTATTTATTAAGTATAGTCTAGCCAAAACCCTATCAGCTGATTCACAATAAGTTCAGTAGAAGGTAGAAGCCCAATAGTAACCAAACATTGCTTGAAATGGTCAATAGATTCAGAAATAGTCAAACATGGAATGGAACATATTCTGATTTAAATTGCTTATTTATTTATTTTAACCAACAAAGGAACATTAGGATAGTGTAAATAATACACAGTACACACTGATTGCAATTCTCACTGGGACCTACTGTACAAATTTCACACACATCACACACACATTCCCTTTTGTCCCTCGAGTCGTACCGTAGATCGCCGACGTCACTTTAAACTTAAAATGGCGGCCCCCATCAGAGCATTCGGCTAACAACATTAGCTTAGCGAACCTGCCACCGCACTTCTATGTGCATAAAGTGTGGTAACAAAATATCACAGCCCCTAAGACTGGGAGCGTTCTAACTCTACTGAGCATGTACCCAACATTATATGAAAAATAAAAAGTCATTACGACGTTTTAGTGCACTTCAAGCGCTAAAGGGATTCATAACTTATAGCAGGGTCAATCTCAGTGTTAGTACTCGTCTGTTTCTTTTCTTTTCATACCTTTTTAAGTGAACGTGGTCTTGTCCTTGTTGTATCCATGTGTAATGTTGATAGTAGTGGGTGTACACAGATGAAAGAGAGCAAGTCTGTGTCTGGGATATAGGTCCCGACTCCCATGCTATTAGCCTAGCCATCCTCTCAGCCTCTGTCGTCTTAAATGCTATGTTCTTTTGGTAGAACTGTTCGGCTGCCGCAGGAGTGTTGAGAGAGTAGCAGATTCCGTTCATTGTTATTGGTATAAGCTGTAGTCACGAGAGACCTGGGATGTGGTTTTTAGCCTCACGTATGTTATGTAGCTTGGCTTTTAGCCATAAACCCTGCTGAGTTTAACCCGGAAACGGAAATGGGAAATGCTGAAATAATAACGTGACTTATTCTAAAAGTTATAATTATTTTGTCTCATCTTGTTTTAGTCAACATAAATTAAGAGAGAATTCGTCATGGTTTTTGTAAACTACATTTTTGTGTCCTCAGTTGTGGTCAACGATATTTAATTAATAATTTTGTGACGTTGGCGTCACATGGTGTTCAATAACGTGACGTCACATCTCGTTGTCGTTGCGAGGAAAAAGCTTCGTTGACGAAGATCTTTCGTCATCAAATTCGTTGACAAAATTAACACTGGCTCTAGCTCCGTCAATCATTTGACGATCTCGAAAATCTTTGCACAGGGTTGTAGCCAATGAGTGTGGCTTTCCAATGATACCCCATGATATGATAATTGAGGATCTAATACGGTCTCTATTGATCGATTTATGATAAAGAAAAGCAGGGTCCCCCTATAGGGGGACCTTAAGGCTTACTATCAAATAGCATTGTGAGGCTGAACAACAGGACCAATTGACTATACATGTGCTTAAAACATTTTAAATAACCATTCTTTTTTTAAATGGCTAAAAGTGATTTTGTAATTTTGCAACCGTGGGTCTCACAGGGTACTTTTAACCCTGTGAGGCCCAAATAAAAAAGACATTAGCAACTTCAGAGGCCAGTGCCGTAACTGAAAAAAAAAGGTTGAGAAACGCTGGTATATGGTGTGGCTCTTTGTGGTACCATAGTAATTTTTGTGGCTCTTAGTCTCTGACTGGTTGGCCACCCCTGAGCTAGACATTCTCTCTGTTGCGTGTCGCCCTTGAGAGTTGGAGTTTAGTTTTTTTTTTTTTTTTACCAACCAATCAATCACTATACTCAGATTTAGACCACATACCCCTGTGGTCACTTCAATGGTTAAGATGACCAGCTGGCTAGGTGACACCTCAAAGTGTATAGCTGCATGGAAGCATTCCCTCTCTTCTCATCCTCTTTTCTCTCCATCTTTCTCTCTCTCTCTCTCTCTCTCTCTCTCTCTCTCTCCAATCTTCTTTCTGCCAGAGAAAATACCCTTTATTGGAGGCTCTGGGGTTCCTCCGGTGGGACAAGACCCCGGCCTTCGCCTGTACCACCAGGGGAGCGAGAAAAAGGAGGAGAGAGAGGAGGGGTTGACGAACACAGAGGAGAATGGGGCTGAGGAGAGAGGAGTAACTGGCAACGAGAGACCAGAGAAACGTTTGTCCCACGCCTCCAATGGGGACATGGACTGTGTCTAAGATCACACACACACACGCGCGCGCACACGCATACGCGCACACACACGTACATATCACATCCTGTGGTACCAGATTATGTTTTTAAGTGATAGTACTAACATATGCTCATGTTACATATGTTATTGTAGAATAACTGACAGAGATTAAGGCAAATGCAATAGCTTCCTTCACACATTATTATTTTATTTGTGTCCACTTATTTTATTTGTATTATTAGACTCAAAAATACAGAATGCCTTTCAAACATGAAACTGAACTAAGATCATGTTTCCCTACTTGTATGTTACATACAAATACTGACTGATAAATCCTGAATGAATAAAAATAATGAATGACTCATTTGTCCTCGTCTCTTCTCTTAATATTTGAATACGTTATATACCATTTTATAGTATGATATTAAACAGTGAGGTCATGGTACAGTATTTCAAGCCCTGGACTGCAGTCCACATTCTTTTCCATTATACTATTTATATTAGTTTTTGTGGTCACCATTTATTGTTCTGCGCTGCAGACAACTTGAAAATCTATATAATAATAATATAATGACGGCATTTCTACCTCAAATACTTGCCAAACCAAATAACTGGCGTTTGGAATTCATCACCATTTCATCTGATGTAAAATAATGTCACAGAGGTGTGTGTGTTTGATTGGCTGTCTGCATCTCATTTTAACCTCTGAAAGCACATTGCTCTCAAAATAGTCAAGGAGGACATCTAGTGGCTATTGCAGTTATAAATAATAAATACCCCCACCCCCTCACACATGACAAAGCGTCTAACATTTTGTGATACATAGCGATATATTGTAAATAGAATATTTTCAGTAGAGAATTGACACACACAAAAGTATAACTTACCTATATCTCTATAAATAAGAGGACAGCCAAGGAGAGACTGGACTTCATGTTATTTTATTTTTTATTTCTTTACTTCACACCATTTCAGCAAAACAGTAAAAGCATTGACCATGACAGAAAGTGTATAAAGGTGCTGACTGAGTAGAGGCAAGAGACCCAGATGGGCCTATACGGGGCCTCAACTCATTAAATCATTGGATTAAAAAAAACACAAAAACAAAAGTAAAGTGAAATAAATTCATAAAACAATTTTCATAATATTAGGATAATAATAAGATAATAATAACAATAATAATCAAAGTAATAATAATAACAAAAACAACCACATTAATAATTAGTCTAAACAAATTATCATGAAACTGTAAAACAAAGTGACATTAATGGTTTTATGAGATTGAAGCTATTCATTTAACAATGTATATTTAAGCTTGGATTTGAGTGATGAAATAGATGAGCACATTTTTATTATGGAGGGTTTTGAATTCCAAATCTTATACTGAACTGACCTAATGTTGTGCGGAAGAAATTACGATGAATATTGTTTGATTTCCTTGTTGGATATGAATGAATACTGGAGTTTGATGTGAAAAAATTATGGAAAACAATAGGAAATAAATCTAAATTAAAAGTGCAGTTAAACATAAAAATACATATCTGCCTGGTATACATTAATATCAAAGATTGATAGTATTTTAAGTTGCTTAAAAAGAGGAGCAGATGGTTCAAGGTGATTAGAAGTAGTGGCAATGTGAGGTTTTGCCCGCTGCTCACTACCTTTTCTCTGTCTTCTTTAAGCCTACTGTTAGGAATTCCCTATTCTCTGTCTTCTTTAAGCCTACTGTTAGGAATTCCCTATTCTCTGTCTTCTTTAAGCCTACTGTTAGGAATTCCCTACTCACTCTCTCTAGCCCCCACCCTCTCGTTCCTTACCCTTAGTGGCCACACCTGTTCGATATTCTATTATCTCTCGCACCTGTGGTGGCAGGCTAATTAGTCCCCCTGTGGGCTTTAAATACCAGGGCGCTTCCCCTCGTTTTGGGTGGGGTCGTGTTGTATACTTGCCGAGTCATATTCTCTAAACATCTAGACTCTTTCGGGAGATCCTCTGTCTGCCTATGCTGTTCCATTCTCCGGCGTCGAGATGTTTGCTCCAGCCTTCGCCTGCTGTCGCCGTTGCCTGAGAGTGGGACTGGTCTGCGCTCCCTAGACTTCCACGGGAGGCATCCCAGTCATCCACTTCAGACCCCCCGCGCAGCTGTCGTCCTGACGCACATCCAGACCAGCGCAGACGCTCTCCAGTCCACAGCGCGCAACGCGCATCTTCCAAGGACGCTCGAGCTTGGCACGCTCTCCAGACCAGCGCGCAACGCGCATCTTCCAGACCTTCGAGCTTGGCACGCTCCTCCGTACCAGCGCACTGACGCGCATCTTCCAGACCTTCGAGCTTGGCACGCTCCTCCGTACCAGCGCACTGACGCGCATCTTCCAGACCTTCGAGCTTGGCACGCTCCTCCGTACCGGCGCTCAGACGCGCATCTTCCAGACCTTCGAGCTTGGCACGCTCTCCAGACCTCAGCGCGCCGACGCGCATCTTCCAGACCTTCGTGCTTGGCACACTCCTCCTGGCAGACGCACCCCGATGCGTCTCTCTGTTCCGACGCGCACACCAAGGTGTGGCGCGCCACTCTGTTCCTCGGCTCCGACAGTGGCTACCCGGTGGACGACATCCTCGCCACCGCCACTGTTCCAGCTCCCTGTTCCGACGCGCACACCAAGGTGTGGCGCGCACTCTGTTCCTCGGCCCGACAGTGGCTACCCGGTGGACGACATCCTCGCCACCGCCACTGTTCCAGCTCCCTGTTCCGACGCGCACACCAAGGTGTGGCGCGCACTCTGTTCCTCGGCCCGACAGTGGCTACCCGGTGGACGACATCCTCGCCACCGCCACTGTTCCAGCTCCCTGTTCCGACGCGCACACCAAGGTGTGGCGCGCACTCTGTTCCTCGGCTCCGACAGCGGCTACCCGGTGGACGATGCCCTCGTCACCGCCACTGTTCCAGCACTCTGTTCCTCGGCTCCGACAGCGGCTACCCGGTGGACGATGCCCTCGTCACCGCCACTGTTCCAGCACTCTCTCCCTCGGCTCGGACAGCCAGCCGCCCCGGTGGCGATGCCTTCGTTCCCGTTGCTGTCCCTGTACCATTACGCATGCGCCTGGGTGAGTTTTGATTGTGATGTCACTCACCCAGCGTAGTGCCCTTGCCCCCGTTCCCGCTGCTGTCCCCGTACCATTACGCATGCGCCTGGGTGAGTTTTGATTGTGATGTCACTCACCCAGCGTAGTGCCCTTGCCCCCGTTCCCGCTGCTGTCCCCGTACCTTTACGCATACGCCTGGGTGAGTTTTGATTGTGATGTCACTCACTCAGCGTAGTGCCCTTGCCCCCGTTCCCGCTGCTGTCCCCGTACCTTTACGCATACGCCTGGGTGAGTTTTGATTGTGATGTCACTCACTCAGCGTAGTGCCCTTGCCCCCGTTCCCGCTGCTGTCCCCGTACCTTTACGCATACGCCTGGGTGAGTTTTGATTGTGATGTCACTCACTCAGCGTAGTGCCCTTGCCCCCGTTCCCGCTGCTGTTCCTGTACCTTTACGCATACGCCTGGGTGAGTTTTGATTGTGATGTCACTCTCCCAGCGTATTGCCTCTGTTAGTTAGTTTGGACATTTCATCTCCCAGCGTAATGCCTCTGTTTTTGGTTCTCACTTAGAATAGTATTTTTGGACTTTACATCTCCCCCTGTGTGTTTGTCACACGAAGATATTATTACTTTGTTCACTTTGTTATTTGGACTGTTCTGCACCTGCTCTGTTTTTTCCCTTTTGTGCATTAACTCTCTCCTCTGTCCTGCAGAGCGGCCCAGATGTTTTCCCACCAGTCCCCAGTTCCTCCCTGTACCCCAGCCCGCCTCCGCGGGCCTCAGTCCCCTTTCTAGTTCCACCTAGTTCCTGTCCCAAGTTCTTCCCTTCTAGTTCCACCTAGTTCCTGTTCCCTAGTTCTCCCTTTTCTAGTTCCACCTAGTTCCTGGTCCCAAGTTCTCCCCTTCTAGTTCCACCTAGTTCCTGTTCCCTAGTTCCCCTAGTCCCCGTTTCTCCTGTTCCCTAGCTCTCCTAGTCCCTAGTCCTCTCTCCCTAGTTCTCCTTGTCCCTGGTTTACCTAGTCTCTAGTTCCTCTGTCCCAAGGCGTTCCCTTAACCTTCCCTTAGGCGTTCCCTTACTTTCCCTTAGTGTTCCCTTTTCCTGCCCGCCTCTTAAAGGCACCTTTCCTTCCCCTCATATTATATTCCTGTATTTGTGATTCTCCCTTAAAGGGACAGTGCCCTTTTCCCTGTTTTTCCCTGTTGTTCAATAAATATCTGTTTCTTGGCAAACCATCATACCTGTCTTGTGTTGTGCGATTGGGGTCGGTTACAAACCATAACAGTACGACCCCACCAAATCGACGACCCCAGCCAGCACAGACGGTGTATGTTGAGTTTGCCCTTTTTTTTCTTGTTCCCTCTAGCTCCCCTGTTAGCCCTGTTAGCTCCCCTGTTGGCTTGTTAGTCTCCCCTCTAGCTCCCCTGTTAGCCCTGTTAGCTTCCCTGTTTGCCCAGTTTAGCTTCCCTGTTAGTCCTGTTTAGCTCCCTTGTTAGCCTGTTACTCCCCTGTTTAGCTTGTTAGTCTCCCCGGTTAGCTCCCCTGTTTGCTTCCCGTTTTGCCCTGTTTGACCCCCCTGTAGCTAGCCATGCCCTGGCAGCTAACCCAGTTTCCCTCTGCATGGTCCCGGTCTGCTAGCTTGGCCCCGGCTGTTAGCACAGCCTCTATGTTAATGCAGCCTTGCAGCTGGCATAGGCCCTGTAGCTAGCCAGGCCCAAGCAGCTAACCCGGTCCCTCTGCATGGCCTCCACTTTTTTGTGTAGTTTCTCCCACTGCTAGGACTGCCCTTCAGCTAGCAAGGTCAGTATTCCCACAGCTAGGACTGTCCTTCCGGCTAGCTTGTTCTCTCATGCTGGTCCAGCCCTGTCTGCCAGCCTAGCTCCGGCAGCTAGCGCAGCCTCTATGTAGATGTAGCAGTACAGCTAGCATAGGCCCTGTAGCTATCAGTGCCTTGGCAGCTACCCTTTCCCTCTGCTAGCCTAGCTCGGCAGCTAGCGCAGCCTCTATGTTGATGTAGCAGTACAGCTAGCATAGGCCCTGTAGCTATCAGTGCCCTGGCAGCTACCCTTTCCCTCTGCTAGCCTGGCTCCGGCAGCTTGCGCAGCCTCTATGTTGATGTAGCAGTACAGCTAGCATAGGCCCTGTAGCTATCAGTGCCCTGGCAGCAACCTTCCCTCTGCTAGCCCTTTCCCGGTGCTTCCATGGTTACCCCTTAGCTACCCTGCTTGCCCCTCAGTTCCTCTAGACCAGTTGCTCTAGACCAGTTCTCTAGACCCAGTTCCTCTAGACCAGTTCCTCTAGACCAGTTCTCTAGACCAGTTCTCTAAACCAGTTCTCTAGACCAGTTCTCTTGCCCAGTTCGCTAGACTAGTTCTCTAGACCCAGTTCCTCTAGACCAGTTGCCCCTCTGCTACCCTAGTTACCCCTCGGCGACCCTGTTTCTTTTGCTAGCCCCACTCTTGTGGTGGCTTCCCCTGCTGGCTTGGCCAGTACGTCTTGTTTTGCCCCCTGCCACTCTGTCTGTATTTGTTTTGGGTCGCCGGGTGGCTCCCGTTGGAGGGGGGGATACTGTGAGGTTTTGCCCGCTGCTCACTACCTTTTCTCTGTCTTCTTTAAGCCTACTGTTAGGAATTCCCTATTCTCTGTCTTCTTTAAGCCTACTGTTAGGAATTCCCTATTCTCTGTCTTCTTTAAGCCTACTGTTAGGAATTCCCTACTCACTCTCTCTAGCCCCCACCCTCTCGTTCCTTACCCTTAGTGGCCACACCTGTTCGATATTCTATTATCTCTCGCACCTGTGGTGGCAGGCTAATTAGTCCCCCTGTGGGCTTTAAATACCAGGGCGCTTCCCCTCGTTTTGGGTGGGGTCGTGTTGTATACTTGCCGAGTCATATTCTCTAAACATCTAGACTCTTTCGGGAGATCCTCTGTCTGCCTATGCTGTTCCATTCTCCGGCGTCGAGATGTTTGCTCCAGCCTTCGCCTGCTGTCGCCGTTGCCTGAGAGTGGGACTGGTCTGCGCTCCCTAGACTTCCACGGGAGGCATCCCAGTCATCCACTTCAGACCCCCCGCGCAGCTGTCGTCCTGACGCACATCCAGACCAGCGCAGACGCTCTCCAGTCCACAGCGCGCAACGCGCATCTTCCAAGGACGCTCGAGCTTGGCACGCTCTCCAGACCAGCGCGCAACGCGCATCTTCCAGACCTTCGAGCTTGGCACGCTCCTCCGTACCAGCGCACTGACGCGCATCTTCCAGACCTTCGAGCTTGGCACGCTCCTCCGTACCAGCGCACTGACGCGCATCTTCCAGACCTTCGAGCTTGGCACGCTCCTCCGTACCGGCGCTCAGACGCGCATCTTCCAGACCTTCGAGCTTGGCACGCTCTCCAGACCTCAGCGCGCCGACGCGCATCTTCCAGACCTTCGTGCTTGGCACACTCCTCCTGGCAGACGCACCCCGATGCGTCTCTCTGTTCCGACGCGCACACCAAGGTGTGGCGCGCCACTCTGTTCCTCGGCTCCGACAGTGGCTACCCGGTGGACGACATCCTCGCCACCGCCACTGTTCCAGCTCCCTGTTCCGACGCGCACACCAAGGTGTGGCGCGCACTCTGTTCCTCGGCCCGACAGTGGCTACCCGGTGGACGACATCCTCGCCACCGCCACTGTTCCAGCTCCCTGTTCCGACGCGCACACCAAGGTGTGGCGCGCACTCTGTTCCTCGGCCCGACAGTGGCTACCCGGTGGACGACATCCTCGCCACCGCCACTGTTCCAGCTCCCTGTTCCGACGCGCACACCAAGGTGTGGCGCGCACTCTGTTCCTCGGCTCCGACAGCGGCTACCCGGTGGACGATGCCCTCGTCACCGCCACTGTTCCAGCACTCTGTTCCTCGGCTCCGACAGCGGCTACCCGGTGGACGATGCCCTCGTCACCGCCACTGTTCCAGCACTCTCTCCCTCGGCTCGGACAGCCAGCCGCCCCGGTGGCGATGCCTTCGTTCCCGTTGCTGTCCCTGTACCATTACGCATGCGCCTGGGTGAGTTTTGATTGTGATGTCACTCACCCAGCGTAGTGCCCTTGCCCCCGTTCCCGCTGCTGTCCCCGTACCATTACGCATGCGCCTGGGTGAGTTTTGATTGTGATGTCACTCACCCAGCGTAGTGCCCTTGCCCCCGTTCCCGCTGCTGTCCCCGTACCTTTACGCATACGCCTGGGTGAGTTTTGATTGTGATGTCACTCACTCAGCGTAGTGCCCTTGCCCCCGTTCCCGCTGCTGTCCCCGTACCTTTACGCATACGCCTGGGTGAGTTTTGATTGTGATGTCACTCACTCAGCGTAGTGCCCTTGCCCCCGTTCCCGCTGCTGTCCCCGTACCTTTACGCATACGCCTGGGTGAGTTTTGATTGTGATGTCACTCACTCAGCGTAGTGCCCTTGCCCCCGTTCCCGCTGCTGTTCCTGTACCTTTACGCATACGCCTGGGTGAGTTTTGATTGTGATGTCACTCTCCCAGCGTATTGCCTCTGTTAGTTAGTTTGGACATTTCATCTCCCAGCGTAATGCCTCTGTTTTTGGTTCTCACTTAGAATAGTATTTTTGGACTTTACATCTCCCCCTGTGTGTTTGTCACACGAAGATATTATTACTTTGTTCACTTTGTTATTTGGACTGTTCTGCACCTGCTCTGTTTTTTCCCTTTTGTGCATTAACTCTCTCCTCTGTCCTGCAGAGCGGCCCAGATGTTTTCCCACCAGTCCCCAGTTCCTCCCTGTACCCCAGCCCGCCTCCGCGGGCCTCAGTCCCCTTTCTAGTTCCACCTAGTTCCTGTCCCAAGTTCTTCCCTTCTAGTTCCACCTAGTTCCTGTTCCCTAGTTCTCCCTTTTCTAGTTCCACCTAGTTCCTGGTCCCAAGTTCTCCCCTTCTAGTTCCACCTAGTTCCTGTTCCCTAGTTCCCCTAGTCCCCGTTTCTCCTGTTCCCTAGCTCTCCTAGTCCCTAGTCCTCTCTCCCTAGTTCTCCTTGTCCCTGGTTTACCTAGTCTCTAGTTCCTCTGTCCCAAGGCGTTCCCTTAACCTTCCCTTAGGCGTTCCCTTACTTTCCCTTAGTGTTCCCTTTTCCTGCCCGCCTCTTAAAGGCACCTTTCCTTCCCCTCATATTATATTCCTGTATTTGTGATTCTCCCTTAAAGGGACAGTGCCCTTTTCCCTGTTTTTCCCTGTTGTTCAATAAATATCTGTTTCTTGGCAAACCATCATACCTGTCTTGTGTTGTGCGATTGGGGTCGGTTACAAACCATAACAGGCAAGCCTTATGAATTTCTTTTGTAATATAAAACGTTTATGAAGAGAAGTAGGAAAAGTACTGGCCCAAATAATATTACAATACGATAAATATGGGTATATCAAAAGTGTCAAAAGACAGGAGCGATTCACAAGAGAAGAAATCCTTCTAATAATGCCATGTGATTTCATAACTTTTTGCAAACTAGCTCAATAGGATTTTTCCATGTAGGCCTTCATCAACAAGGACACCTAAGAATTTAGTATGTGACACCTGTTTAATTTCAATATCATTAATATGTAATTTAGAGTCCTGTTTTGAATATTTTTTGTTTTTATTTCTGAAAATCATATAATTCGATGTATTAATATTTAGCCTATATTCATCTGAAACCATGTTGTGGTTTGTGCAAGTATAGAATTTGCATCTTTAATTAGGGAACCAAAGTCAGAATGTGAAAAAATATGTTTGTGTCATCAGCAAAAATAATGGGCAGAGCGGTATCAAGCTGTAAAGCAAAATCATTTATAAAACTAAGAAACAGACCTGCCCGATCAGACCAAATTTACTCTTAAATTGTCTACTGGCTAAAAGGCTGGTTAGTACAGTGATTTCCTCCTCAAATTACGACAGATGAACATGTTGTGTCTGGACCAGCCAATCACACTTCAGTCTATCTGTATGTCTATAATGAATTGAAAATGGGGGACCCTGATGTAAACAAGACGAAAGTCTTTCTCTGGTCTGCATCCCCTTAACCATTGTGTGTTTGAGCTGTACTGCATTGTACCCATTCTGCAATCTGTTAATAAAGTTTTCAATCTGTTCCTAATTTATGCAAATGACATGTCGTCAGTCAGCTTGTGACTGCAACTTGTTCCTGTTTGGGGATGACTCAGCCCTGCTGGTCTCTGACAAGAACAAGTTACAGGTTGAAAAAACCCTCAGCTCGGAACTAGGCAAAATCTGCATATGGCTCGCTGATAACAAACTATCATTACACATGGGCAAAACAGAGTCCATTCTCTTCGGTTCAAATAACAAACTCAGCAAGACCGACGGCTTCTCAGTTACAGTGGGTGACAATATTGTCACAAGGAAAGAAGAAATTACCTAACTGGGCTCCATCCTAGAGGCAAATCTTTCCTGTGACAAAATGGCATCCAATGTAATAAAACAAGTCAACCAACAAACTCGATTCTTGTACCGGATCTCCTCACTGGTAAACAAGAATACCCTGAAGACTCTGGCAGGAGCACTCATTCAAGGGTACTACTGTAAAGTCTACGACTATGCTTGCACCTCATGGTACCAAAGCACCTCAAAGGCGCTAAAAACTAAATTACAAACATCTCAAAACAAACTGGTCAGACTACTGCTTGACCTTACTCCTAGAACCCACCTCACCCCTGCCCACTTTGACAAACTAGGATGGCTTAGAGTAGACGACAGAGTACAGCAACTTGCAATGTACCCATGTACATGTCAAAATACTTCCCAAAGGTCAGTGAATACCACGATCACAACACCAGAGGGAGCTCCACAAATCATGTTAAACCCAGATTCAGCTCAAACAAGGGACTAAACACGTTTCGCAATTATGCCACATCAATGTGGAACGCCCTACCCAAAGCAGTAAAGGAATGTGAATCACTACCCACTTTCAAAAACACTCTCAAAGAACACCTACGGGAGACTGCAATTCGAAACTGGCCCCTGTAAATGTCCTAACCCAACCCAATGTACAGTAAATGACCAAGTATGGTTTTGTCAATATTCCAATGTACAGTTTTGCTTGTACAGTTGTACAGTGTGTCCCCCCCCCCCCCCCCCACCCAACCACCTCCAATGTACAGTCCCCCCCCCCCCCACCTACCCTCCAATGTACAGTTTCTACGTCAAATGTATATACTCTCTTTTCTGGACTCTTTTTGTATCACAAACAGTACTGTATTTGCAAATCTGATATGTCATAAATGTATAGATGTAGCAGTACTGTCTATCCTATCTGTATGTCGTGTATGACATATAGGCTATATGTTATGATGAATTGAAAATGGGGGACCCTGATGTAAACAAGACGAAAGTCTTTCTCTGGTCTGCATCCCCTTAACAATTGTATTTAGCTGTACTGTACTGTACGCATTATGCAATCTGTTAATAAAGTTTTCAATCAATCAATCTGTGAACGCGCCCGGACACGCGCTGATGACGCGCTACGCTACGCTGTACGTGGACATCAGATGATGTCAAAGTAGAGTGTGTGACAGATCGAGTTGAGCTGAGAGGAAAACAACAGAAGTTTGGGAATATATTCTGCAGAGCTCAGCATGTATTTTTGAGCCACCAAACACATGCGGAATAATAAACAGTTTGACCGAGGGTAAACACATATGAATAGAACGCACCACATTCAGTTGTGTGTGGAAGATTAGAGCCTGGTTTTGGATGGTGTGGAATGTAGCTAGCCAGCCTGGCACGTCAAGCAAAACAATTTTGACAGTATCGGAGAGGATTCCCCCTTGCCGCTGTCGCTAGCCTGCTAGTGAACTGTTTACTCGCCTGGCAGCTAGCTAGATTTTGGACATATTACGTCGCCTACAACGGTAAGTTTAGTGTTTTGGCTAACTTGGTAAGCTAATGTCGCCATTCTCTTCATGGTAAAAACCGTACAAACCTGACATCAACCTCTCACGTCGAACAAGCATTATTTGCATAGTAATTTTACTCTGGGAAGTTGGCTAGTAGGCTACTAGCTGAATTAACAATAACCTACTAAAATGTCTGTGGAACAAATACTGGGTTCTTGCCATGTTGTGGTGGTGGTGGTTGTTGTTGTTGTTGGTGTGTGTGTGTGTGTGTGTGTGTGATATATTAAATATCCCGTGAGAGATTCGAACCAGATGGTAACAAGAGAGACTGGCATCTTGTTTTATCCAATCTTGGCACTGCCGTTTGCTAGCTCGCAAGCTTCAGCCGGCTAGTTCTAGCTGAACAGTGTCTGTTTTTACTACTATTTTTGTTTAGTTTTTCCTAACAGGCAGGCAGGCAGAGTTCCCACATACTAACTAATGTTTTCGGCAAATATCAATATAGTGTATAACCCAGAACTTGAAACTCACTTGCCATCAGACTTGACAGATTGTCACTTACTTGATCAGATAGCCAGCTCAGAATTTCGTCTGTCTTCTCTTCTCAAAAACTACTTTGAATACAAAGAAATTAAATTAAGAAATTAACTATATTATCCATGCTATTCAAATTAGCCAGTCAGATTCAAATACTTTACAACCCAGGTTCTCTTCCATAATCAGTTACGTCTCAATAACCTCATTCTACAAATGTCTGCCCACTTTCTTATCTAAATCTGGGTTGGGGGGAGGCTATGATTTCAGCAGTGCTGAAAATGATTATACAGTAGGCTACATGTTAATGGCTTCCAAACTAGAGTGACAAGAGGAGGTTGGTGTGTCATCCCAAGTGCTTTGACAGGGGATGGCCTGGGTTCAACAGGACTGGCCGGGGTTTTACTCTCAACTCAAGCCTTTCAAGTTCAAGTTTCAGGTTTCTTTTATTACCACATGGCTCGGCTGGTGGAATTAATCTCAGTACAGATGGAATGGCTGTAACAATACACATACAACACCAGTGCAAACATAAAGGGCACAAGTGCAAAAAAGAAAAAACATACACTACAGTAAACAACTCCACATACCATACGATTACACAGACGTTGTGTATTTATCAACTGTACGACTTCTGGGAAGAAGCTCCGGTCAAAGCGTTCTGTCCTGCCTCCTAGTGACCTGTACCTTCTGCCAGAGGGTAGATGGTGAGATGGGTGGAGAGGGTCATCCGTGATCTTGATTGCTCGTGAGATGGTGCGTTGTGTGTATATGGAGTCCAGTGTGGGGAGTTTGCTGCCTATGATCTTTGATGCTCTGGTGATAATTCTATCCATTATTTTGATTGTGTGCTTTATCTGTTTCCATACCAGACAGTAATGGATAGTGACACTGACAGGATGCTCTGGATCATAACTGTAAAATTGGACCAGTAGACCATGCCTGAGTTTTGTGACGATACCTTCCTCTCTTCAGGTGGAAAACCTCACAGCTCTCTGTTATCTCAAAATGTTTTAATACTTTCAGGGGAGTGCATAGTACAACACTTTGAAGAGTGATGTGTTTCTCCTACCATTGCCTTTTAAGTTTGCTTTAATCACAGTAACGTTGGCGAGCTAGCTAAATTATATCGCGCGCGAACTCTGGTCTTTGGAACGTTTGATAGTATTTACTGAGGATGGCCAGATGTTGATATTTAAACTTTAAAAATTATTGCAGCGCGAAGCTTCAGCAAACTACAAATCGCTGCTGACCGACAAAAGAGAATCCCTCACTGAGGAAAACGCAAAGGCCTAACCATCATGTATCACAATGGTGATGTCAGCCAGAGATGGGGAGAAGCATGAACCTTTAACACATTGGTTGCCAACTGCCATGCGTTGGTTGCCAATAACGAGATTTCTCGTTATTTAATCGTTATTTCTTTTATTAGCGATATCCATTCATTTTTCATCCGTCCAGCCTGACATTATCATTGGGAATGGCTCTGAGCTCGAAAAGGGCAAATACCGCCCCCTATCGTCTCCCGGATGGTAATGCACATCATTGGATTGGATTGAGTGGAAAAGTGCATCAGAGAAATACTCCGGTCCAGGATTTTCCTATCTCTGGCAAGCAGTGTTGTGTTACCAGATTCACTGGCGAGTGATATGATTTTGTATTATTTAAATATTTAATTATTATTTAGTTATTGCACTGCACTGGCAGTTGAACTGCATTGAACTGAACTGAATTGAAAGAAATAAACCTCATAACCTAACTGGCACTGTTTGCAGATGTACTGTTATTAAAGTTAGTTAAAAACATAATTTTGTATTGTTTTTTTTGGTTAAATCCAAAGGAAAAAATATAAAATCTGAGAAATCCGAAAACGGGAACATTTAAAACCGAGAAATCCGAAAACAGGAAAATTCATATCCGAAAACAGGAAAAGATAAAAAAAAAATGATTTCATAGGGCCCTAGTTAAGGTTGAGTTAATAAATTCACTCTGAAAATCTGCTAGGCTCTGATAAACTGACTCTTTGGTCAGAGTGTCCAGTGTGCATTCTGAGCCCTCAGAATTTCCGAACAACTTGAATGTGCTCGCTCTGACACTGGTTATAAATAGTTGTATTTACAACTATTGTGTTGTATGTGCCTCCCTGTATTGTAAATAGTTCATATGTAAGATTGTAAGTAAGTAAGTAAACTTTATTTGTATAGCACCTTTCTCAGATAAAATCACAAAGTGCTTCACAGAAGTAAAACATAGCAACATAGAGATGAACGCACTACACAATACACATAAAACAATTCTGACACATCGTAAGCATAGGCATAGTTACAATTAAATAACTAAATATGAGTGCAACTAAAAACAAAACAACAATATGTGTGTTGTCACTACTGTATGTATAATTGTAAATAAGTTAATTTATGTGTTGTAAATAAATATTGTTAATATTTATGTACCTAATTTATGTGCAATCGTTTCATTTCAGCTCAGTGTAGAGAAATGCACAGATACTAACAATCGCCTTACTGCGTGCGACGACACTGTTGACACCCCGTATCCGTGACACGCGTGCCCCGCGACAACACTAGTAGTTTTGGGGGGCCTACCACCCCCCCTGGAAAAAATCCTAGGGGAAACACACTATAAAAATAACGAATGACTCATTAGTCCTTGTGTCTCTCTCTTCTCTTAATATTTTAATGTTCTGTACCATTTGATATTAAATTATATTAAACAGTGAGAGTCATGGACTGGAAGCAAAGTATTTAACATTTAATTACTTTCAGGGGAGTGCGTAGTTTTACACTTTGAAGAGGGATGCGTGGACCTACCATAAACTGACAGACCCTCATTGTGTCACAACTGAAAACGAAACTTTCCTGGCGCTGGCTCAGAAACAACCTGTGACCTTTGGTAAAATCGCTGTGGTTTTGGAGCGTTAGCCCTCTGGTTTGTTTGCCTGTCAAGCTTGAGCGTAAAGGTGATGTTTGCATTTTACCCACAAGCCTTTTCACCCAGTAGATAGGTTTACTACACAGTGGCATGTGTCACTGGGACGAAGGACGAAGAAGCCACAGTAATAGTAATCGATCAGTATTCTTCTCTCTGCCACCACCTCTGTCTCTTGCTTCATTTCCCTTTCTTTCAATAAATCCTTCAGACAAAAGGACTGTCCATTTTAAGTTCTCAGACGACTCGGCTCTTTACATATCTTTAACTAAAGACTGTATATTTGGGTGTTTTGTTTATAATTCAACACTAGACTTTGTGTGTAATTTTAGACGATGGAGTGCATTCATACACAAATTATTTACGTTGTCTAGCCTATTATCTTTCACCTTGTCTATCCTAACCTATTGTTTTTCACGTTGTCTAGCCTATTATCTTTCACGTTGTCTAGCCTATACCTAGCCTATTATCTTTCACGTTGTCTAGCCTAACCTAGCCTATTATCTTTCACATTGTCTAGCCCAGGGTTGGCCAACCAGTCAGAGACTGAAGAGCCACAAAAATTACTGTGTTACCACAAAGAGCCACCAGCGTTTCTCAACCTTTTTTTTCAGTCACTGCACCCTTCATGTGTTTATAGGTCTCACCCTCTGGCCTCTTGCTAATGTTGCTAATGTCTTTTTTATTTTGGCCTCACAGGGTTAAAAGTACCCTGTGAGACCCACGGTTGCAAAATTACAAAATCACTTTTAGCCATTTAAAAAAAGAATGTTTATTTAAAAAATGTTAAGCACATGTATAGTCAATTGGTCCTGTTGTTCAGCCTCACAATGCTATTGGATAGTAAATGTGTTTATATGTCCCAGCCTCTGGCCTCTGAAGTTGCTAATGTCTTTTTAATTTGGGCCTCACAGGGTTAACCTCTTAAGCCCGAGATATACAGTAAAAGTGTATATTTTCAGCATTACGCAGGGCTGTACGCTAAGCTTTTTCACTAGGGGCACACTTGCCTCTAAATGAGAAATTTAGGGGCAAAAAATATTTTTTAGGGGCACATTTTTAAATAACAATTTTACCATTATTAAACAAATATGTTCCTCCTGCCTCATTACTGTGGTCCTTTTATTTAACATTTAAGTGCGTTTGTTTTCAGGTTTGTATCTTTTATAATGAACCAACTGAGAAAGTGTGTAAATCACTAATAGAACAAAAACAACTAACTGTGTGTGTGTGTGTGTGTGTGTGTGTGCGCGCGCTTGTGTAGTGCTCCTTGAATGAGATCATCACAACACACACACCATTAATCAGGAGGACAAGAAACTCTGCATACATTTGTTTCACAATGAAAAGTGCTTTAGAAATCAAATGAATTATTATTATTGTAAATAACCCCATGAAAGGTTTATTATTTGTATGGGTAATTACCTGCTTCATATTTGTGATGTTACTGGTTTCAGTGTGTGCCTAAAGTGATCAATGTGTTGGGCCGTTTATAGAGATCTATGCCAATTAATGTTTATGTATATCCGGGACTTTTTTTTTTATAAGAATTGAGAGGTATTTGTATATATGACCTTTATTTTGAAAACTGTTGCAACGCAACCTTATTTACATTTGCGCTTTTGACAGTGAAATGTTCAGTCCAACTTAGCTCGAAGGAAAGACTAATAAAAAAGGTTTAATTGACCCGTATGAGGCTCTTACGGTAGGACTTTGTTTATAGAAGTGGAATGTAATACTATGCAAAACGAGAAATAAACAGTGATTTTACCAGCAGTAAAGTTGCAAGCCACTTTCATTTCATATACGGGGAAACGACAATTATTAGTATTATCTTATTTGCATATTGTCTCATTATTAGATAGATAGATAGGTTGATACTTTATTGATCCGCGGTGTCAATTTAAGTAGACAGTATTTCACGTCCTAATAGTGGGGTACTCACGTAATGCATGGCTGATCCTGAACGTTAGAAGTTTCCGTGTCCCCGTCAATCAATCATCACATCATCACGTCAATCATCATCATCTTATCCTCTCTCCACATCGGACGTGGTTGTCATAAAATGGACTGATATCCATTATCCACTCCGTTGTTCTTGCGGAGCAAGAGCCATATTATTATTTAAAGGAAGCGGCCACATTCAGTTTCGTTTCGCTAGGAATTATGGGATTTGGTGTTGGATGTATAGACTACGCAGACAGGGACATGGTCTTTAATCGCACGATAGACTACAAGTACCAAGTATATAGCGTGACCCAGATTCACTCCACGAAAATCTTTTTTTCACTCAGGCTATCGCAGTAAGTTCATTCATTGCCGACAGATTCTTTCATAGCACCACGACATTGTGTCGCACTGTACAGCCTTGGTTGTAGGCTAATGTTTAAAAAAAAAAGTATCCAATTTGTATGGATTAATTTAGGAGTGAAATGCGAATGAAGGGTTGAAATCTCTACTCGCAACGTTGCTACCAGATATAATATTTCAATCGCAACGGCCAAATTAAGGGGCAATTTGCGACGAGATCATCGCAGTGTACAGCCCTGTTACGTTTGTTTACCAATGATTTTAACTGTTATTAGTGAAATATAAGATTATAGAAATCTCAGGGCATTGAGTCGTAAACCGTCGCATATTGACAGGAGGAAGTGGCACAGCCAAAAGTGATTGTAGTCTTTTGAAGGAAGAGACTCGGGGCTAGGGCTGGGCGATATGGAAAAAAATCATATCGCGATAACGATATGATAATGTTATCATATTTCTCGATATCGATAATTATAGATAATTCGATATCGATAATTGTTATAAGTATTAATTTTTTATTTTTTTTTTAAACAACAACTGTATGTTTATTTTGCAGCAATTCTTTGTCATTGCCGCCATCTTTAGTGTTACATCCCCTCACACTCCAGTTCGCAGGCTGCAGCTGGTTTAAAAGCGAAAGTAAACCGGCTTCTCTGCTGGCTGTGGCTCCAGGGGAGTTGAACAGTTCTGGCTCTGCTAGTTTATTTTCGATCTTTTGGCGCTTTTTTGGTGAACAAACCACCGCACATGTGCACCGTGACTCGTGACTGGTGTCTAGTTCTGCTAGCACACATAGCCTACTGTGTACAGACGGTTTCAAACTGTATTTTAAATTAGAAAGCAAACAAAATAAATGGACAAGAGAAAAATAAATCTCAATTTGGTCAGTATTGTCATTTGGACAAGCAAAGCCATTACTTTAATTTGCAGGCAAGAAAGACAAGTCTGTCCACTGTCTCTGGTTTTAAAACTGCCCTGTTGCAGGTAAAAAAAAAAATAATATATATATATTAAAGAGAAAAAAAAACGATTTTTCGATATATTTTTTTATTTCGATATTCGATATCAATTATTAAAATATATCGCGATATTTATCGTTATATCGCCCAGCCCTACTCAGGGCTTTCGAATTTCGAAAAACTACCCTACCCAGCTCACACCAGCCCCCTGTCAATCATCTGACTTCTGGATTTACTTTTTTATTTCTCTTATTTTTTGGGATTATCTCCCACAAACCTGAACGTTATTGCCATAAAACAGAACGCAGTTAGTTTCTCTACCTTTCTGTGAACGTCTTGCAAAAAACGGTGTTGCAATACGATGAAAAATATAAAAAAGATGGCAGAATTCAGTACTGTATCTACAATCCATTTATTAATTTGCTTAGACTTTTCAGGTCTGGTCAATTTTAGCATGGTGTTATTCACAGTCAAAGATATATATATATATATATTTTTTTTTTAATATAATTGATATTCTCCTTTGGTTCATTACAATTTACTCAAGTCTAGTAACAGACACACTATTTCTGACACTGATCCATATATGTCCCTAGATTCAGATACCAAGAACATGCAAATGGACATTTAAAATAAAAAAAAGGTTTATTCTACGTCCTTATAGAATGAGTGACCAAAAAGAAAAAAGAAAATCTTTTTTTTAAGAGCCGCATGCGGGCCACCCCTGGTCTAGCCTAACCTAGCCTATTATCTTTCACGTCGTCTATCCTAACCTAGCCTATTATCTTTCATGTTGTCTAGCCTAACCTAGCCTATTATCTTTCACGTTGTCTAGTCTAACCTAGCCTATTATCTTTCACGTTGTCTAGCCTAACCTAGTCTATTATCTTTCATGTTGTCTCTAGCCTATTATCTTTCCTGTTGTCTAGCCTAACCTAGCCTATTATCTTCCACGTTGTCTAGCCCAAGATATATATTTTTTTAAATATATATATTTTTTTAATGCAGTCAGGCCACTGAACTTAGAGGCAGGCCAGGCCAGTGTTTCTAGTTGCAGCGGCGTAATAGTTAAATAACCTAGGTGGGGAACAACCAGGAGATCACTGCAACTCACACAAGTTGGAGAACTATCTCTCTCTTTCTCTCTCTTGCTCACACACACACACACACACACACACACAAAGGGAGCCGCATGTGATTGGTGGAGGCGGGACCCTTACTGTTGCTAATCATTGACACATGCTAGCCTGTAATAATCCCCCCCAGAAAAATCTACTTTGCATTTGATATATTGTAAATATATGCCATCACACACACTGGCATTTAAAGGGTTAGAATTATAAAATGAATATGTGGTGTTATGATCAGGGCTCAAGTTGAATAAAAGATTGTATTTTTTCAATCTGACATTACAAAAAAACAGAAAATCCATCAAAATCAGTGTTGTTGCTAATCATACATAATATGCTAGCCTGTTTTTTAACAATAATTTGTGATGCCATCACAAACACTGGCATTTAAAGGGTACAAATAAAAAAATTCCTGCACCAGAATGCAGGAAAAAAAGTGGCCTGACTAGGGCTATATTTCCTGGCCTGAATGATTTCCCCAGTCCAGCCCTGGTTAAAAGCCTCCAATGCTTATTGGTGTGTGTGCGTTTGAACGTTTGCATGTTTCAACCATACATTTCCATTTATAAAAAATGTTAAAAAATTTACCTCCTATAATAGTGGGTGTCGCGGCTCTCTGACATGTTATTTTGGGGGTCACGGCCTGAAAACGTTGGGAACCCCTGGTCTAGCCTAACATAGCCTATGCTCTTTACACTCCAGTCTCTTCCCAGTCTCCAGTAGGGATGCACCGATATGAAAATTGGCCACCGATACCGATTGTTCAACTAACACAATCGGCCGATACCGATACCGATACTTGTGGCAAAAAATAAGTATTTGTAATTTTATTATTATAATTTTTTTTTTTTTATATATTTTTTTTAATATATATATTTTTTAATGAAACTACTGTATATTTGTATGTGTATGTTTGTATTTGTAGGCCTCTTTACTTACTTAAAAAAAGGAAACATCAAGAAATATGTTTATGGTATTAATTCCACCATGCCATGTATCACTATTATTATTATATCCCTCTCCCAGTATCGTCTGGCCGCTCTGGCGGCCTGCAGATGGATACTATTCTCTCAACCAGAGCTTTCAACCAATGCAATAGAACCATTTTGATTGACAGTCGATTCGGCCAATTACGCCACACCGCTAGCACCCACCTCCTGCTGTTCTTACCACCAATCGGCAAGCGTTTATTCATTTTTTACTTCGGGGCATGCCGCCATTGAAGTGATCTGCTTGCGAGAGCACAACAAACTTAACGTAGCTAATACGTTAGCTGCCCGCCGACCATCGCTCCACAGGATGACCAAACGAGACACAATGATTTTACTGCAACAAATGTTATAATAAAACAAAGCCTTTCTATACATTTGTCTGGTTGAAAAGATTGCAGAATGGGTAGTTGGGTACGGAATGGAACTGAGCTATGAACAACGGAGTAATACCTTGCTTGCTTGCTTGCTATCTTCGGGTAAATAATATGCTGATATTATTGAAGGTGTAACACTAACTATATAACGTTAATGCCACAAAACGAATGTTTGTGTCATTTTAACAGCAGATACTTTCTTAAATGCCACATCGTCCCGACAGAGCGCTGTTGACGGGGAGCTGTGATGGGTTCGCTTGGTGGTGTTATTAGTAGGGATGCACGATAATTATCGGGCCGATAATTATCGGGCCGATATCAGCAATTATGACGTCATCCCGATAAACCCGATAACGTTATTGATAGCTCCGATAATATAATAAATTTTTTTGTTAAAAGAAATCCGGTGTGGGTGGATTTGGATGAAGGGCGCTTGTTTTTATTATAGCCTCCTCCCGTTTTGCCAGTACTGTGGTAAAACTGATAGCGTGTGGTTTAGGAACAGGGAGTTTTTCACAAATCCAGCGCTTGGCTGTGACGTAGTCATAGGGCTGGGCGATATGGAAAAAAATCATATCGCGATAATGATATGATAATTTTATTTTATTTCTCGATATCGATAATTATCGAATTGTTATAAGTATAATTTTTTTTTTTTTTTTTTTTTTTTTTTTTTTTAACAACAGATGTATGTTTATTTTGCAGCAATTCTTTGTCATTGCCGCCATCTTTAGTGTTACATCCCCTCACACTCCAGTTCTCAGGCTGCAGCTGGTTTAAAAGCTAAAGTAAACCGGCTTCTCTGCTGGCTGTGGCTCCAGAGGAGTTGAACAGTTCTGGCTCTGCTAGTTTATTTTCGATCTTTTGGCGCTTTTTTGGTGGACAAACCACCGCACATGTGCACTGTGACTCGTGACTGGAGTCTAGTTCTGCTAGCACACATAGCCTACTGTGTACAGACGGTTTCAAAATGTATTTTAAATTAGAAAGCAAACAAAATAAATGGACAAGAGAAAAAGAAATCTGAATTTGGTCAGTATTGTCATTTGGACAAGCAAAGCCATTACTTTAAGTTGCAGGCAAGAAAGACAAGTCTGTCCACTGTCTCTGGTTTTAAAACTGCCCTGTTGCAGGTAAAAAAAAAATAAAATAGATTTTTCGTTTTTTTTTTAATTTCGATATTCGATATCGATTATTAAAATATATCGCGATATTTATCGTTATCGTTATATCGCCCAGCCCTACGTAGTCACGTTACATTCGGAGGCATACAGTCGATCTGCCAATTACGTCCCACTGCTTGCACCCACCTCTTCTTCTTACCACCAATCAGAAGCTCTCGTTCGTTTATTTACCTCCGGATTGTCAGCCATTACTCTACTCGGAGCTCAGGCTATTAACGTTAGTTCCCCGCCAGCCACATTGACAAGTACCAGCGCTTATACATTACTGGCAAATGTCTTGTTGCACTTGTGGCAACGAGCGTTGTCGGCATCGACTTTAGTAAAATAGACCCAGACTTTTGAACGTTTCGTTCTGTCCGCCAGGCCCATGATGAGAGCAGAGCTGTCTGTACTCTGCAGCACCCGTGTGTGTGTGTGAGTGAGTGTGTGTGTGTGTGTGGGAGGGGAAGAGAGGAGAGAGCACAGCACAGCCTTCTCCTCTCGCAGGCAGAGACAAACGGCCAACAAGATTAGTTTGCGACGTTTAAATTCCTAAAAAAAAACTCCATAATTTCTCGAGTACCGATAGCAGTACCGATGACGTCGGAGCTTATAAATACTAAAAAGAGGAAGAAAAAAAAATTGATCCAAAAAAATATATATATATATACATTTAAAAAAAAATATTATAATACAATAAATATCGGTTATCGGTATCGGTTATCGACTTGAGGAGCATAAAGTTATCGATATCGGTGTCAAAAAATCAATATCGTGCATCCCTCGTTATTAGCATTGAACAGCTAACCGAAAGCTAGCGTTACCTAACGTTAAAGGTTTAGCCATAACGTTACGTTGGCTAAAGTTGGGGCTATTCATAATCCAGCAATAATGGCTGCAGACCTGCAAGCAAAGTACAGCAAGTTGGCAAAGGAGTATTCCAACGTAAATCACATTTTCACCAGTAACGTTAGTCTTCTGCCTCCCGGTAGCTCATGCTAGCTAACCTAGCTCATGTTAGCGTCGTCACTGAGCGACCACCTCGCGTACACAATTAATGACATGTTGCGGACAGCCATATCAGTGACAATGTTTAGCTTTTAGTGCCAAATGATAAGAGTCTGAAGCGGAGTCTCAAAAGAGAATGTTGAATATTTAGTAGTAAATGCCACATCGTCCCGACAGAGCGCTGTTGACGGGGAGCTGTGATGGGTTCGCTTGGTGGTGTTATTAGCATTGAACAGCTAACCGAAAGCTAGCGTTACCTAACGTTAAAGGTAGGGGTGCACCGATATATCGGTCGGGTATCGGTATCGGCCGATAAGTGCCTTGTTGACTGCTATCGGCCTATCGGCCGATAAGCTCAAATGTGCCGATAGCAGTCGCCGATAAATAACCCATCAATTTGTGTAGCGTCAAAAGGCAAAAAAAAAAAAAGTTCACTCGCAACCTACCTGCACAACGCCCGCCGTCCCCCACACACACACACACAAGCTACTGCATCAAAGTAACTACTTATGATTAACAAGGCATTCGTTTTGTGGCATTAACGTTATATAGTTAGTGTTACACGGACAATAACATCAGCATATTATTATTACCCATAGCAGCAAGGCATTACTCCGAGTCCGTTCATAGCTCAGTTCCATTCCGCTGCTCATTCCGTACCCAACTACCCACTACTAGTTAGTTAGCACCATCCAGGCATCAACGTGAGCTCCCGGTACGGTAGCTAGTTAGTTAGCACCATCCAGGCATCAACGTGAGCTCCCGGTACGGTAGCTAGTTAGTTAGCACCATCCAGGCATCAACGTGAGCTCCCGGTACGGTAGCTAGTTAGTTAGCACCATCCAGGCATCAACGTGAGCTCCCGGTACGGTAGCTAGTTAGTTAGCACCATCCAGGCATCAACGTGAGCTCCCGGTACGGTAGCTAGTTAGTTAATAACGTTATATAGTTAGTGTTACACGTTCAATATAACATCAGCATATTATTTACCCGAACACAGCAAGTAAGCAAGGCCAGTTCCATTCCGTTGCTCATTCCGTACCAAACTACCCATTCTGCAATCTGTTAATAAAGTTTTCAACCAGTCAAATGTATAGAAAGGCTTTGTTTTATTATAACATTTGTTGCAGTAAAATCATTATGTCTCATTTGGTCATGCTGTGGAGCGCTGGTCGGCGGGCCGGGCAGCTAAGGTATTAGCTACGTTAAGTTTGTTGTGATGTGCTCTCTAGTGAGTCGCAAGCAGATCAATGGCGGCATGCCCGAAAGTAGAAAATGAATAAACGCTTGCCGATTGGTGGTAAGAACAGCAGGAGGTGGGTGCTAGCGGTGTGGCGTAATTGGCCGAATCGACTGTCAATCAAAATGGTTCCATTGCATTGGTTGAAAGCTCTGGTTGAGAGAATAGTATCCCGCTGCAGGCCGCCAGAATGGTTCCATTGCATTGGTTGAAAGCTCTGGTTGAGAAAATAGTATCCCTCTGCAGGCCGCCAGACGATACTGGGAGAGAGATAGTGATACCATAAACATATTTCTTGATGTTTCCTTTTTTTAAGTAAGTAAAGAGGCCTACAAATACAAACATACACATACAAATATACAGTAGTTTCATAAAAAAAGATTTTTTTTTTTTTTTTTTACAAATACTTATATACAAATATACAAATATCGGTATCGGTATCGGCCGATAGTATTAGTTGAACAATCGGTATCGGTGGCCAATTTTCATATCGGTGCATCCCTAGTTAAAGGTTTAGCCATAACGTTACGTTGGCTAAAGTTGGGGCTATTCATAATCCAGCAATAATGGCTGCAGACCTGCAAGCAAAGTACAGCAAGTTGGCAAAGGAGTATTCCAACGTAAATCACATTTTCACCAGTAACGTTAGTCTTCTGCCTCCCGGTAGCTCATGCTAGCTAACCTAGCTCATGTTAGCGTCGTCACTGAGCGACCACCTCGCGTACACAATTAATGACATGTTGCGGACAGCCATATCGGTGACAATGTTTAGCTTTTAGTCCCAAATGATAAGAGTCTGAAGCGGAGTCTCAAAAGAGAATGTTGAATATTTAGTAGTAACTTTGATGCAGTAGCTTGTGTGTGTGTGGGGGACTGGGGGCTGCGCCGTTGGCAGGACGCAACTGAATTTATCGGCTACTGCCATCGGCACATTCCAGCTTATCGGCCGATAGGCCGATTGCAGTCAACAAGGCACTTATCGGCCGATACCGATACCCGACCGATACATCGGTGCACCCCTAGTCTCCAGTCTCTTTCCTCTACAACTTATCCACCAACTCAAAACTCTTTGACTCACTCTGTTTCTCTTACACAACCTCTCTGCCCCCCCCGCCCCAACCACCCCATGCTTTTTATGGTAGGGGGTAATAGTGTCTGCCTGCTAGAGGCTTTTCTTCCTTCCTTGTAGCCGACATACTCACGCCACCCAGACATTTGACGTCACCCTCATAATTCTCACTTTCAGTCTGTCAAGCAGACCCTCTCTCTTTTCCTTCCTCTCTCTCGGTCTGTCAGCTTTGCAGGTGTTATACTGTAAGCCCCCCACACACACCACTCCCACTACATGCTGTAGAGTTTATGCTTATGGGGGGTAGGCCTTGATTTATGGGACTCAGCACATCCAACCAGCTCCTTGTGTCAGTACAAATCATTCCTCCAAGTTCCTAGTTTCTCCTCACATGCACGCCCTATTGAAAATATATTGTCAAGTCCATGTCTGTCTCCTAGGGCTGGGACTAGGGATGCCCCGATCACGTTTTTTGCCACCGATACCGATCACCGATCGTCGTGATCCATATCGGCCGATACCGATCCGACACCGATTGTTTTTGATTAAAAAGAAATTAAAAATTATTTTATATAAAAAGTTTTTTTTTTTTTTTTTATAAAATATATATATTATATAATAATTATATAATATATATATTTTATAAAAAAAAAAAAAAAAAACTTTTTTATATAAAATAGACTTGTACTTGTATTATCTGCGACTGCGAGACATCGCCACCACGCAACAAGTCAAAATGCTCACTATCTGCAAACAGCTCCACTGTCTGTGTGTACTCTAGTAGCCCAGCTCAAAAGGATTCTCCGGCGCTGCAGCGGGACCCCATTGGTAACGTTAAGTGCTTTGGTCGTTTCACATTCAGCAAGCCCTCAGCTCGAATACGCATTAAATCAATGTTATAAGACATTGATATCAAGAGCTACCTGTAGCTACTGCTAGCCGGCTAGATGACGTTAAGACAGAACTTTAGTTCAATGGGACATTTCGTTTTGAACAGTAAACGAACGTCAGCTAACACAAGCTAACTGAGGTATGAACATGAACTACTAGACGTTCTGGATCATTTGTTGATATCAGGAGCTATCGGTAGCTAGCCGGCTAAATACCGTTAGACAATGCCTACTAAACGTGAATAGTTGACTGGGTAATTTTGTTTAAACAGTAACAATAGCTAGGTAGCTAACGTTAGCGCAGGTCGAATGCAGTGCACTACAGACTCGAGCAGAGGAGCCGCACCTCTTTGTTTACAAACTCTACACGGGGGCGGGCGGGGCTAGGGAGGAGGAGCAGCGGCAGTTTGCAGGTCGTGTGTGTCTGAGACAGACAGCGAGTGAGAGCTTCGCTTGATCGGTTTCCGCTATCGGCGAATATGACTAATTATCGGAATTCACAGATTGCATATTTATACTGAGTATCGGCCGATAACGATCGGTGGCCGATCGATCGGGGCATCCCTAGCTGGGACTATATGCCAACTCCCAATTAAATTCTATCTCAATACTTGCGATTTTTGTTTACTTGTCTTAACACTGTACCAGGTTAGCAAGCTGTAGGTTGTTAGCTAACGTCTGCATCTACAGTAGTCTCCAAAACGTCACTCGCTCTTTCTCTTTTTCTCCCAAGAGTCAAGGGATGGTTATCGTTAGGATTTTATCGATACTACTACTCTTATCGATACTGCTTAACGGTTCGGTACTTTATCGATACTCTTATCTGTTCTTTTTGATTATTTTGCAGGAAAAAAATATTTAATTAAGAACGGAATCGACATTGCTTTATTATTATTTTATATAAATATAAATACATATTATTTCTTCAGCAGCAACAGAAGCAGCAATGTTTTAAATGTGTCTGAATTATAGATTTTATAATCAACGACAAATGTAAGATAAAAATAATAGAAAAATTATTAAAACAATTTGTTTTACAGCAAAAGGCTAACAGAAGTTAAAACAAACAGTTGCATGGCAACAAATAAAATAATAATAAAATGAATAAATAAAATATTTAATAAATAAATAGGCTACATGTCTCTTTGTGTTACAAATTGTGCTCACTGATATGAACATAGGCCTCTTTACTTACTTAAAAGAAGGAAACATCAAGAAATATCTTTATGGTATTCCACCATGCCATGTGTGTTTTATTTTATAATGCTCATGATTATTTCTTAAGTCTGAGTCATACAATACTCACTGGCTTTCATAAACTAACTTGTCTTGCTCAATGCATGTCAGGTAGGTAGACCACAACAGAACAATTTTGATTGACAGTCGATTCTGCCAATTACGTCACACTGCTTGCACCCACCTCTGCTGTTCTTACCACCAATCGGAAGCTCTTTGGTTTTTTTTTACTTCCGGAATGTCCACCATTATTCTACTCGAGACACTCAACTACCGGAGCTCACACTAACAACAATGTTAGCTCCCCGCCGGCCACATTGACGAGAACCAGCGCTTATACATTACTGGCAAATGTTTTGTTGCACTTGTGGCAACAAGTGCTGTCGGCATCGACTTTAGTAAAATATACCCAGACTTTCGAACTTTCCGTTCTATCCGCCATGATGAGAGCAGAGCTGTCTGTAGCCTACAACTTGAGAGTTCTGAAGCACCGATAGCAGAACCGATAACGTAGGATCTTATCAATTCTAATTTAGAACCGGTTCCCGTTTAGAACCGGGTTTCGGGGGGCATCCCTCACCAAATAATGTTCCTTTTCCCCCTTGCTTGATGTAACCCTGCCTTGTAACAAGCATTTCAATTAAATACATATTTCCTTGTGTCTAAACATGGGAACATGGGCTATGTACGCTAGATGGTACAAATATTAAGTGATATAATTCCACCCCCATCACCACTATTGTGATCTGTACAAGGCCAACACATGCCGATAATTGAAACAAATAAAGGCCAATGTTGTATTGCAGTGTGTGTGTGGGGGGGGGAGGTTACACTACACACTACTGACAGGTGGGACTCATGTTGTATGGTTCCCCTCTTCACCCAGCAACAGTCATTAGTGAGTGTGGGTAAGCAGGGTTTATTGGCTGTCTGAATAGCAGCACCCACCACAAATGGGCCAACAACCAATCAGATGCCCACTTGTCTGACTTAGCTGTAATGGGTTTAGTGGTGGCGGATCTGGTAAGCTAGTAGAATGTTGGCCACCTAAAGCTCAGTGGGTCGTTGGTGGTCAGATGGTCATCCGTGGCATCTGGGGGGTTGGTCCAGGACAAGGACTTAGAGGAAGGACTTAATGATGGTTTGACAACTGCAGCTTAACCATGTCTCTTTTAGCCTGTGAACCAATTAACCCTGGAAGTTGTCTGGGTTTGACTTAACCAGAGATGCCACAGTTGATCATACACTGATTGAAATGAGACCAGTTTTTCGTAAATGATGAGGTAGAAGGCCTACTTGAACCCCCGATCCTCCAAACAAGCCGTACATGCATCAGCTGTCAACCATCATACAAGGTTGTATTTTGGTCCATTTCATAGAAGTGTATTATAACTTGCCCAGAAAAGGTGTCATTCAAAGATAATCAAAAGCACAGTATTTAGAGTAAATAGTATTCATATACAATATAATAAAAATAGATTAGTATTAGATTTGTTTTGGACACTGGGATCTGCCTACTCGATTGCAGTGGTCATCCAAAAACAGAGATGGCAGTCAGGAGTCTTCTGGTGAAAGAGTTAATCTTGAAGTTGAAGCCAATAAATGCTATATAGTTATACTGAAAATATCCCAGAAGTGTTGGGCTTAAGCGGCACGCCTAGTAAACGTTCCTGTATGTTGCAGACACAGTTTTCTTCAGTCAATGGCATTGTAGCATTGATATACATTGTTCCGTTGTGGACCAATAGCAACAAAAACGTTTCCCACAGAAAAAGCTGATAATGACTCTGTGACACGGATGAGCTGAAGGGATTTGTGCTCTACTCATGTCTGTCTGCTGATGTTGACTCACTTTGTTTTTCATTGGGTGACAGCCAGCAAATCCTTCACAAACTTCCCACGTCATTGTGGTTTTGTTGGCCTATGAAATATACAAAAAAAGTAGTCTGTATGTCAGCATTGTGGTTTTGAGTGTTTTTATTTTTTAGATGCAGTAACTACTAATTTCCCCTGTTTTGTAATAAAACGGTTTGTTTAAATCTACACTGTAAAAAGAATTGTACAGTAAATGTCTGGCAGCAACGGTTGCCAAATACTTACTGTCAAATTACAGTTAAATCAAATACATTTACAGATTAAAACCTTTATTTAATGGTTAATATTTTGATAAAAGGTAATTTACTGTATTTTTATGGCATTTACACTTAAAGTAGAAAAACAAAAGTAATCTGTAAAATAATGGTGAATTTCCTGTGAAAAAACATTATTTCTTTTACAGTATAGGCTACATCTTAACAGCAATGAGATGTGAGGACAGTTTACCTTGGGCCTACATTCCTCAGAAGGAAAACAATTAGGCTGAGTCTGCTGTTTGCTGACAACCTTGCACTTTTTTACTCATTTGTGTTGGCTAAAGCCTATGTTGCAATCGTCTCCAGGGTCAGAGCTCAGAGGCATTGGGCCTCATGCATGAAGCGATATAAGAACAGATTTCGTTCTTAACTAGCATTTCCTCTTACTTTGTTCTTACTAGGGCTGGGCGATATGACCAAAAACGTTATTGCGATAAAATTATAAAATTATTTTCATATAATTCGATATCGATAATTATCGTCGATATAATGTCTGTCAAGTTTAATTAACTTCTTATGCTGCTGCGAATGTCTCAAGTCGAGTTGATGTCGTCATCAGTCCGCGCACGTTAGCAGTTAGCCGACAAGCGGAGTATCTCATGACAATAAATATGACACTAAAATACTCTCTTCCGCCACAATATATTGAAACGAACTGTATACCCCACACTACTATAAACGTGGCCTCAGAATTCAAAACACACACATACTCGGCACGTAAATATATAAAACAGTGCCGTGCAAGCTAGTTATCCTAGCCAGCCTGTTGTATCTAAGCGGTGTATTCCATGACAATGTGCTAAATATGACACTAAAATACTCTCTTCCGCCACAATATATTGAAACAACGTCCACTGTATACCCCCACTACTATAAACGTGGCCTCAGAATTCACGCCACACACATACTCGGCACGTAAATATATAAAACATCGCCGTGCAAGCTAATTAGCCTAGCAAGCCTTGTTGTTGAGTGAGTCCTACCTCCTTCCGGGTCTACTTCGCTCTCGGCCATCTCCTTCACTGATTGGTTGTTAGCTGTTGTGCGTAAGCACGTCATCACGTAACGTTGGTTGTTGTTAGTGAGTGTGCTGAGCCGAGGCTGAACGGAGCCAAGCTTGGAAAATCGATATATCGAAACTTTGCGACCACATTTCATGTTTATTTCGAGGAAATAATTTATCGCGATAGTTATCGTTATCGTTTTATCGCCCAGCCCTAGTTCTTACCTGTGATTCAGCAAAGTTTTCTTATTGTTGCTTTTTTCTCAGGCAAGAACAAATTATAAGAGTGGTCGAGAGCACTCTTACCGAAATAAGAAATTCTTGCCCCAAAAGAATTTAATAAAAAAGCCTACCATTGGTTAATTGCCCCCAAATACGACTTTAAAAATACAGAACTTTTCAATAATAATAATAATTATTATTATAACTTATTGCGTGCGTTCTGTCTGAAATAGATTATATATTGCTGTTAGAACAGTTATGCTCTGGCCGCCCAGGAAATTGATTGATTGAAGATTTTATTAACCGATTGCAGAATGGGTACAATACAGTACAGCTCAATACACACAATTGTTAACACTTTCCGTGCCACGGGTCCGGTGCCCCGGAACCCCGCTGCGTGCCACCACCCACTTCAATGATAGAGCTCTCATATTTGCGAACGCATAAACTATATCTTAAATTATGTGTATAATATGGCCGTCGCTTATCAATGACTTGTTTGCAGTCAACATTGTTGAAACGGATTGTTTTTTAATTGGTTCATTTCCGTTTTATACCATTTTGAAAAACGCTTGTTTTATGAATGTTCCAGAACATTTCAGAAGATTCTGTGATAATCGCCCTTTAGTGGAACGTTGTCATTTTTCGGCCTATTTATGAATCGTTTTCAAATAAACGCTAGATTATCGATAGTATATGTGTACTTATGCACGATATAGAAGCGGGCTGAAAAATCGATTATCCATTTCCTGATCAGCACACACATACACACACACACGCACGCACACACACACATAGGGCCCACGTTGATATCTCTGTGAAAAAAGCTCTGATTATCCCAAGACTGGTAAAAATAGATTCCTTACCTCAGATCAGATGTTCTCCAAAAAGATTATTCCTGATCGCCATTCCAAATATCGATTGCGTTTATTGATCCAACGCTGGGTGGTCGAAACACAGATTCCACACTGTTCTGATGGTCCACAATGAATCCGATCGGCTCGAGTTACATGCCTGAGAAGTAAAATGTGGAAGCAGGATCCCCCCCCCCCCCCCCCATGCGTTTCATTCAATCCATTCCAAAGGGGTGCAGTACCACACGGATAGACGATAGGAGGCGGTATTTTCCCAATGGAGCTCAGAGAGACTTCCAGTGGTAACGGCAGGCTAGATTGATGAAATACAAATGGAAATCGCTAATAAAAATAAAACGATTAAAAACGAGATCTCTCGTCGGCTGGCACTCAACGGTTGGCATGAACTAACGAGAAATCTCATCGCTGGCACTCAAAGTGTTAAGGGGAGGCAGACCAGAGAAATACTTTTGTCTTGTTTACATCAGGGTCCCCCATTTTCAATTCATAATGACATTTATGACATACACAACATACAGATATACAGATATATATCATGACATTTATGACATGACATACAGATATGCAGTACTGTATACGTAGCATAGAACACATATTTAGAGATCGTCTATATCAGTGGTTCCCAAACTTCTGTTTTATGCGGACCACTAGATTGTTATCAAGAACATTTGCGGACCACCTCGTATGCAAACAGTAAAACATAAATAAATAAACAACTGACCCAGTAATACACGAGACCCTCTTCTTGGACCAAGTAGGTTTCGTCGATAATCCAATGTACAGTTACCCCCACCCGCCTACCCATCCCCCCCCACCCCACCCCACCCACCCAACCACCTCCAATGTACAGTGCCCCACCCCCCACCCCACCCCACCCCACCTACGCAACCCCCCCCCACCTCCAATGTACAGTTTCTACATCAAATGTATATACTCTCTTTTTTTTTTACTCTTTTTGTATCACAAACAGACAGTACTGCATTTGTAGATCTGGTATGTCGTAAATGTATAGATGTTAGAACGGATGTTCGAACCATCGTTTTTAATCATGCAAACAATTTGCTCCTAAATAGGGAGGTGTAGTCTGACGTCACTTTGGACCGCCTGCGAGGTCCACCCGTATAGGGATTTATCTTTGGGAAAATGGATTATCGGCTATTGTAACAATTCTACCTCATGAACATTTGGAAAGCTTTCAATTTTTGCACAAAATGAGTTCCCTTCTATCTCTAACATTATTTGTTAAGCATTTTTGGTTGAAATAAAATTCAGCGATATTTTTCTTTACAATTAATTGCGAATATTTTCATGTTGAGCTATAGATTGTGGATGAATAAGCACAGAAAGGTACACTATGCAAATGTTGATGCTTTATTTGTTTTAAACGAGACTATTTAGAAATGGACAATGGGCAAATACATTGTGTTTTCAAGATGATGGACCGGCCGGAAACAGCAATCATGTAACCACTACACCTCCCTATAGACCAGGAAGTAACCACTACACCTCCCTATAGACCAGGAAGTAACCACTACACCTCCCTATAGACCAGGAAGTAACCACTACACCTCCCTATACTAATAGTCTTTCGGGTATTTTATTTTATTAATATTTTTTTTTAATTTCCCCCCCATCCCACTGTTAGTCGTTATGCCAATTCCCAACCCCCTTCCTGGTTGTTGCGCACTCCCCCCTACTGTTGGTCCGGGAGGCATGAGACTGTCGCATGCTTTCCTCCGACGCATGTGCAGCCAGCCTGGCAGCGCAGATTCTCACCGGGAGAGTGTAACGTGTGGAAGGTCACACTACCTCCCTCCAGATCCTACCCTTGCTGTGTAGGCGCCCCGACCGAACTGTAGGGGTCGCTGTCCACAACGCCCAGGACCCACCCATCAGCTTTCCCACCGCTAACACTGCCAATTGTGTTAGTATGAACGACCAGCCAAGCTGATAGCAACGCCGAGGGCTGGATTCGTTCGAACCCAGCGTCTCCAGCGTTGATGGCGAGCGCCTTGCCCACTACACCACCTAGCCGCCCGGGTATTTTATTTAGAAAAATGGCGTAAGCGTACTGTTGAGTCTTGACTAGCAAAGTTTAAGCACATAGCGCACATTGAGTAGTAGATATACCTACTTACTGGTCACGGAAGGCTTGAATAACGTTTGAATGATATTATCCATTTTGTGAATACATTTGTTGAAACAGCTTTGTTGGCCGACGGCTCCTGCTATCTTAACGTTAGCTAAAGCTAAAGGGCTGCGGTCTAACGTTACATAGCTTAATTAACGTGTATAACATACCTGTGTAACGTTAAGCAGCTTGTGTTCTGCTGGGAAAGCATCACTGCATACACTTTGTTTAATCCAAATGTCCATTCGGAAACGTTGTATTATGAAACCAGTATGAGACGCTGTGTTTTTTTATCGTTTCAATTCTCACATGGCTTTTTTGTTTATCCCGTCATTCAGCGAATAATAATGGCAGGGTGATGATCAGAGCCAGATCGGGGCTGGTCTTTGCATAATGCACGTGTTATAGCCAATCAAAGGCAGAGTTTTTTTTTAGAACGCACATGGCCACGGGGGGGAAAAAACGATACATACACACAGACAGACCTGCTGGGAGCACCAGTGCGACAAGGGAAAACATCCAGTCGCACGGCACTGAGATTTGGTTGCAAAATGCGACCAAAACGGGCGCACCCTGGAGCCCTGTATGTTATGATGAATTGAAAATGGGGGACCCTGATGTAAACAAGACAAAAGTCTTTCTCTGGTCTCCATCCCCTTAACAATTGTGTGTATTGAGCTGTACTGTATTGTACCCATTCTGCAATCTGTTAATACAATTTTCAATCAATCAATCAATCAAGACCCACGTCGCGGGCACTGCGTTCCGTTCTCAGAATGGATTTGAGAGAGATGTGTCATTCAGTTTGACTTGGAGCACGCACTGTACTATGCGCACTGCCAGTCATCAGGCTATATATGCGGAGATATTCGCACCCTAGATCTATTTGCAGAGCCAGATGAGTGGCAACCTGTGCGATTGGCTCTTGACAACGCACAGTCGTTCAGTATTGACAAAGCCTACAGTACTTTGCTGGAACGATTCATTTTGTACGTACTGTATACAGTACGTGTGTATGCGCGCACTGCGGGAGGTGGCCAGAAGCGTGCAACTAGCCAACTACTATTATATTACTATATTAATACAGTATATTCCACTATATAGCTATAGGTGCTGTATGAATTGACAATACATTTGATTCCTATCTAATTTTGATCCATCGCAAAGCGCTCCAGCGCTTGAATACGACCGGGGGATCCGATGCAGACCCACGGCTCTCGTATTATAATGAGCCCGCGACGTGTGTCTCTGTATGCAAAAGACTTGCACGAGAACGCGCATCCAGTTTAGAATGAGTGGGATTCACCATTAAAAAAACCTGGGTAAGATTTGGACTTTAAGAACGGCTTGATTAATGTGGCGGTGGCTTTTCTTATTGTTCTCTTAACACAGGGGTCCCCAAAGTGGGGGTCGCGAGTCGCGACCCGCCGCAGGGGGGGGGTCGCCAGATGATTATTATTATTATTTTTTTTTTATGCAGTCAGGCCGCCTGAATACTTTCGACAACAAATGTTTGTTTTCCGCGTCTCTGATTGGCCCGCGCGTTTCTGGTCATGTGACATGTGCGCCAATCGTGGGACCGCAAGTTTATACACTGGTTAAGCTTAGGCGCTCTTTCGAAGTTGGTTAAGGTTAGAGTTTGTCTTAGAGCATGGCGATAGAACGCCAGGTAGTTTGCAGGCTGTTAGACCCGGAAATAGGCGCAGAACTTGCTGTCCCACGATTGGCGCACATGTCACATGACCTGGCCAATCAGAGCGCAAAACTCGAACGCGGAAACAAACTTTTGTTGTCGAAAGTATTCACGCAGTCAGGCCACTGAACTTAGAAGCAGGCCAGGCCAGTGTTTCTAGTTGCAGCAGCGCAATAGTTAGATAACCTAGGTGGGGAACAACCAGGAGATCACTGCAACTCACACAAGTTGGAGAACTATCTTTCTCTCTCTCTCTTGCTCTCACACACACAAAGGGAGCCGCATGTGATTGGTGGAGGCGGGACCCTTATAAAAAACTGTTGTTGCTAATCATTGACACATGCTAGCCTGTAATAATCCCCCCCAGAAAAATCTACTTTGCATTTGATATATTGCAAATATATGCCATCACACACACTGGCATTTAAAGGGTTAGAATTATAAAATGAATATGTGGTGTTATGATCAGGGCTGAAGTTGAATAAAAGATTGTATTATTTTCAATCTGACATTACAAAAAAACAGAAAATCCATCAAAAGCAGTCAGGGTACAAAATAGTTACACGCCCAGCGCCATTGACTTGTAGATTTATTCTTTGGCGATTAGAATTTAAGGTCTGCCCGCCACCTGGCGGCTAACAAAATACACTGCATCTACCGCTTCTCCTCCGCTCCAATCCACTCCCTCCAGGCCGCTCACAGTGGTTTAACACTGATGTAATATACATGTAGTACAATGCCAAAGCAACAGATGGCGATGTACAAACATGAAGGCCATTTTCAACCAATGAGAAGGGTGAACCTGTGATATCCTGTTCAGGCTTTGTCACTCACATCCTGTTAGAAAAAGTTTTGACGCCATTGTTGTTGTCGTTAGCTTACATGCTAACGTTAATGGCAGCGACCATAGCATTGTGGCTAGGCTAGCTATCATCGCTTAATAGAGCTAGTGAATGGATAAACAACGTTATTTAACATTGCAGAATGGGTACAATTATAATGCGGCTCAATACAAACAATTGTTAAGGGGCCCAGGGGGTGTAGACTGTTGTAGTTTGAGCTAATTTACACCATGCTCAAAAAAAAAGAAATCTGCCGAGCGATGTGGCGCTGGGAGCGGGGAGAGCTCGATTCAAGGCGAGCGGAGAGCGACTTGGGGGTGGGGTCAACATGAGCGATTATTAGCGGAGAAATTTGTTTACTTATATCGCTTCATCCAGGGTTCCAACTTGTGTTGACAAAATGCAACCCTGCTCAGCTACGGGGAATCAGCGCTCTCTCTCTAGACTAGAAAGGTGCACTCAGTAGAGCACAGATGTCCGCCAGGGCGGCAGCCACACATAATAATAATAAATAGATTGGATTTGTAATGCACTTTTTGTTCACTGGGATCCCAAAGTGCTACACTACATGGTTAAAACAGTTAAAAAAATAGAAATAAAATAGTTATTAGTAAAACAAATAAAATAAAATACAGAATAAAAATAAGATAAAAATAGAACATAGTTAATTAAAAACATAGTATAAACAGACAATTTAAAAACAAAAGCGCAATAAAATTAAAATAAAAAGCTAACAGTCAAAGGCCTTTTTGAACAGGTAGGTTTTCAGGTCTGCCTTCTCTATCTATCTATCTATCTAGCTATCTATCTATCTATCTATCTATCTATCTATCTATCTATCTATCTATCTATCTATCTATCTATCCATCTATCTCCATCTATCTCTATCTATCTATCTATCTATCTATCTATCTATCTATCTATCTATCTATCTATCTATCTATCTATCTATCTATCTATCTATCTACCTACCTACCTCTCTCTCTCTCTCTCTCTCTCTCTCTCTCTCTCTCTCTCTCTCTCTCTCTCTCTCTCTCTCTCTCTCTCTCTCTCTCTCTCTCTCTCTCTCTCTCTCTCTCTCTCTCTCTCTCTCTCTCTCTCTCTCTTCCCCCCCCCCCCCCCCAAAATGATTTAAAGTGGCCAAACGTTACAATATAAATACTAATTGGATTTGTGGCTGGTAAAAAATCTGCCCGGCTGGTAGTTTTTAAAATCTACCAGCCAAATGGCTGGTAAGTCAAAAAGTTACGTTTGTTCCCTGAAAGCAGTGTTGTTGCTAATCATACATATTATGCTACGTAGCCTGTTTTTTAACAATAATTTGTGATGCCATCACAAACACTGGCATTTAAAGGGTACAAATAAAAAAATTCCTGTACCAGAATGCAGGAAATGAAGTCTTTGTAACAAGAAATGTCCTGGTGGTGGCCTGACTGGGGCTATATTTTGCACTATATTTCCTGGCCTGAATGATTTCCCCAGTCCGGCCCTGGTTAAAAGCCTCCAATGCTTATTAGTGTGTGTGCGTTTGAACGTGTGCATGTTTCAACCATACATTTCCATTTATTAAAAAAAAAACTCTCACTCTCTCTAATAGTAGTGGTAGACTGATATGGGTGTTTTAAAGCAGGGGTTCCCAAAGTTGTCAGGCCGCGACCCCCGAAATAACGGTGTCAGAGAGCCGTGACCCCCACTATTATAGGAGGTAAAAAAATAATAATAAATAAAATATTATACTTTTCTTTTTTTATAAATGGAAATGTATGGTTGAACCATGCAAACGTTCAAACGCAGAGAGAGAGAGAGAGAGAGAGAGAGAGAGAGAGAGAGAGAGAGAACCTTTTTCATAAAATTGTATGATACCCAAAAATTACCTAGTAATTAATTTAGGCTATTTTCTTTTTTTTATAGTATTCTTTTTACCAAAGATATTAGCATATTGGACAATTAAATTAATTGCTAAATTGCGGTGCAATATTTAGCCCCTCTACTGGTAAGCTAGTATGACCTAGGGGCTCAGGAGGTAGAGCAGTCGTCTGGCAATCCGGAGGTTCCCGGTTCGATTCCCGGGCAGCGTGTCGATGTGTCCTTGAGCAAGACACTTAACCCCTAATTGCTCCCGATGAGCAGGTTGGCACCTTGCATGGTTGCCTCCGCCGTCGGTGTGTGAGTGAATGGGTAAAATGTGAGTAACAAATTTGGATAAAAGCGCTATATAAAAAAGCAGCCATTTACCATTTACCTAGTTGCCATCTACAGATTCCTTGCGATTCTAGTTTCACAAAATGATAATCTTGACAGGCCGATATTGGATAACCCTTCCTGTAGAGGGCCTTGGTCCGTCCGTCAGTCCGTCCAGTCCAGTTTATTGTTCAAGTATAGTCCACAACCATCTCCTTGATCTTGCTGATTTTTAAGTTGAATGTGATTGTTGTTGCACCACCGGGGCTCTGTACTCCTCGTTGTCAATCATAATGTAACTGACAATGGAGGAGTTGTCTGAGAACTTCTGTAGGTGGCACATACCCGAGTTGAAGCAGAAGTCGGAGGTATAGAGGGTGAACACGAATGGTGATGGTTAGGGTTGGGTACCGTTCACATTTGAACCGATACCGGTACCCAACGGTACCTTTTTTGGTACTTTACTCTCAAAAAATGTAATCTACCTACCTCAGTTGTAAAAAATGTGTCCAAACTTTAAATTAATTATTATTTATATAGAACAATTTGTTTATATATATATACAGGGGTGGGAATCACCAGAGGCCTCACGATACTATCACGATACTTGAGTCACGATACGATAGTATTGCGATACTAAATATATTGCGATATGCTGAGTATTGTGATATTAATATTGCGATTTATATATATATTTTTTTTTATCTATTTTTTCTCCCATTTTCTATTTCTCTCCCATCCCAATTTCGTATCGTCCAATTCTACCCTCCCCTGTCTCGAACGCTGTTAGGCCATGCCTCCCACAAGCCGGCTGCAATGTGGACTAAGCCTTACATCACGTGTCCCCTCCGGTACTCAAGGAAGCAGCAGTCGCATCTTTTCACCTGCACAGCGCGATCTCTCAGCGTCGGGGGTCTGCGTTTGGGGGGCACGCCGCCCCCGTCACTTCCTGATTCTGCTGCGCAGGCGCACCAACCGACCTGTAGGAGTCGCTGTCCACAACGTCCGATCCCCACCCCATCAGCTTCCCACCCCCTAATACTGCCAATTGTATTAGTATAAACGACCAGCCAAGCTGATAGCAATGCGGAGAGCTGGGCTCGAACCCAGCGTCTCCTGCATTGGTGGTGAGCGCCTTGCCCACTGCACCACCTAGCCGCCCGATTTATTACCTTTTTTCAACTGCAAAGTAAACCTTTGTCAACATGTTTTATCTAATAAAATAAAGTTCAGTCTGTTCATCTCACTTCAATAATTTTTATTGCAGAACATGGTATTTTCTCAAGCAGACAGATGTAAACACTGTAATCTGTGTTGCATGTACCTGACAAACTGAACTGTTTGTATTACAGTCATATTCCAACTTAACTGAATGCACATGTGTGCGTGTGTGTGGACTACTGTACTATTACAGGTATTGAAATGAACAATGCAACTTCCTTATACAAAAAAAATTTAATATTGATTCTTGGCGTCCCTGTATCGATACAGTATCGCCACGGAAAGTATCGCGATACTACTACTACGTATCGATTTTTTCCCCCACCCCTACACACACATATCTTTAAATAAAAGATAATGTTTTACAAAATAACAAGTATAAAACGATTAAACAAACCATGCATGACAATATAAATAACTACAATCAGAATCCGTAACCAGTAACCACACTTGTGACCGTTTTCGGCTTGCCATTGCCCTGACGGCTTTGTTGTTGTTGAATCAAGTCAAATAAGTAAGCGTGTATTGTGCGCATGAACGTTGACATGAGGCACACTTCATTTTTCTTTTTCTATTCATTCTGTTTAAACCATTGTGGTTTTTCTTCACAGTTGCAGATAAAGATTAGGCTACACTAATATTATAGTATTAAAAAAAAATGATGAGTTATATTCACATTGACGACCATGGCTTGCAGTGTAATATATGGCTGGAGGACAACGCTTTGTCAACAAACCGATGTACTTTCTAACAGCTATATATATACTTTATAGTATTGCTATCTGTCCATTCTCATTGTCACTTGAGTGCATAAACCGTGCCTTCATAATGGCTTAAAGAAAATAAAAATCCATCTGTTGGTTGTCATTTTATAGCGCTGTGAATATAAGGTTTATCGCAGTTTTCGCCTAGTCTTTTTTCTGGGGAGCTAGATAATAGGCTAAAGGCTAGTCACGTTATATCAAACGCCATTTCTGCTGTATATACGAATGAAATAAAACAAACTGCGTAGCATCCAGACTATTACAGAGCATCTATGGATGAAATGGGGGCGGCGGGGGACGCCGATTACTATTATTGATTACACGTCACTCACCTACGTCACTCACCACAGTCACAACAATGGCATGTGTGAATTCTCATGGCAAGTAGTAGGGCCTCAAACTCACAGCCAGCAGTTCTATGTCCAGGGGAGCAGATGCATTCTTTTACAATAATGTGACCGGGATTACACCAACGGGAGTTAACAAAGGCAGCAAGCGCTCTGTCTTTCCTCTTACCGCTCTGTTTATCCCCATCAGCTTGCACCACTGTGAAGCCGCCTGTTTCAACTGTACAGCCTCGACTCCGTGAAGCACAGCAAGCTGGACTCCCTGTATTCACTTTGTTTTTTCACCAGGGCTGAAAGCTCATACGTCTTGTTGGTCAGTGATCACACATTTCCCATAACAACAGATGCCAAGTAAGGCTTAAACCTCCTGTTCTTCCTCTTGCTCTCCTTCACGATCGCCCTCATCTCCCGTTTGTGTATCTATCTCAGCAGGTAGATCCTTCTGTGGCTCTGCAACTCAGTCCCGAAGAGCTGCTTCACGCATATAAGCAAGGTGTCTGCCGGCGGTCAAGTCCATGATTCCATTGTTGTCCTCTTCCATTGTTCTAGCTAGACTCTAAGGTCTAACTGGCTAAAGAAGCTATGAATAATTATTTACATGTACATAAAACAATGGTAGGCCTACTGTCACTTATACAAAGAGCTAAGTAGTAGAAAGTTAGAAATCAAGACCATTAGAAATAAGGTAGAAATACAGGGAGCTGCTAGGTAGGGGTGGGAATCGCCAGAGACCTCACGATACGATACTATTGCGATACTTGCGATACGATAGTATCGTGATACTAAATATATTGCGATACGCTGAGTATTGCTATATTAACACTTTCAGTGCCACGGACGACATATCTCGTTTTATTAGGCCCCCCACTGAGTGCCCACGACGACAAATATTGTTTTATTTGTTTATTAGCGATCTGATTTCATATTTCATCAACCGAGTCTCCCGTTGGTACAGCAGCTCCTCCAGCAGCTCAGAATGGAAAAAAGCGCCCCCTATCGTCTATCCCTGTGTAACTGCAGGTCAGTCGCTTAAACATGGAAGTCATCGCGGGACGGGAATCAGCCTGGAATATATATTCACAGTAGCCAATACTCAATCAATAAGTGTGATCGATATTTGGAATGGCGATCAGGAATTGGAATGATCTTTTTGGAGAACATCTGATCTGAGGAAAGGAATCTATTTTACCAGTCTTGGGATAATCAGAGTTGTATTCGCTGAGATCTCAGTGTTTGCCCTATGTGTGTGTGTGTGCGCGATCGCTGATGAGGAAATCAGAATAGATTTTTCAGCTTGCGTATCTAGCGTGTATACGTACACATATACTATCGATAATCTACCGTTTATTTGAAAACGATTCATAAATAGGCAGAAAAATTACCGTTTTTGTGTATTCTAGAATATTCCAGTAAACGTCTTTTATCATGGAATCTTTATATTTTCCTTGAAAACAGGGGTTTTCAAAATGCTATAAAACGAAAATGAACCGATAAAAAAACAATCCGCTTCGACAATGTTGACTGGAAAACGAGTCATTGATAAGCGACGGGCAGATTAGACACATTGCCATAATTTAAAACATAGATCGTTTTTAACGCTAACATTGAAGTGGATGGTGGGCATTCAACCGGTAAATCAAGGTTAAGCAAGGGCTCTGAAAGTGTTAATATTGCGATATTTTTATTTTTTATCAATTTTTATTTATTACCTTTTTTCAACTGCAAAGTAAAACTTTGTCAACATGTTTTATCTAATAAAATAAAGTTCAGTCTGTTCATCTCACTTCAATAATTTTTATTGCAGAACATGGTATTTTCTCAAGCAGACAGATGTAAACACTGTAATCTGTGTTGCATGTACCTGACAAACTGAACTGTTTGTATTACAGTCATATTCCAACTTAACTGTGTGTGTGTGTGTGTGTGTGTGTGTGTGTGTGTGTGTGTGTGTGTGTGTGTGTGTGTGTGTGTGTGTGTGTGTGTGTGTGTGTGTGTGTGTGTGTGTGTGTGTGTGTGTGTGTGTGTGTGTGTGTGTGTGTGTGTGTGTGTGTGTGTGTGTGTGTGTGGACTACTGTACTATTACATGTATTGAAATGAACAATGCAACTTCCTTATACAAATATATTTTTTTTAATGAATAATTAAATATCGATACTTGGCGTCCCTGTATCGATACAGTATCACCACGCAAAATATCGCGATACTACTACGTATCGATTTTTTCCCCCCACCCCTACTGCTAGGACAGGCTGTCACCCACAACAGCTCCTGACTCCTGGTATGAAATTGGGGAAATTGTCAGACATCAGTGATCCGCTACTTTAGTCTGGTGTTGGCCTCATATCTGTGTATGTGTATCTGCATCACTCGAATAAACTAATGAAGTCTGGCATAGAGGCTTCACTAGTGAGGTCCTGGAACACGGAGAGGTTGCTGATCTGTTCGGTCGGGAAGAGGGAAAAAGTCATGGAATGCATCAAAATCACAGAGCCTGGAGCACAGACGACACCTAATTTAGATGCTACTCCAACTCAAGAATACGGTCATAATAAACACTGCTGTTTGCAGAACACAAATAGAAATGGAATATTGTTGCATCCTCTGACATGACATTGGAGTCTAGTGTAGGCTAAACTGTTATATATCACATGCACTATTAACACATTGAGTGCCAACGACGAGATTAGTCGTGCTAACTCGCCATGCGTTGAGTGCCAATGACGAGTTTTCTCGTCGTTTAATCGTTATTTCTTTTATTAGCGATATCCATTCATTTTTCATCCATCCAGCCTGACGTTATCATTGTGAATGGATCTGAGCTCGAAAAGGGCAAATACCGCCGCCTATCGTCTCCCGGATGGTAATGCACATCATTGGATTGGGTGGGCATGTGCATCAGAAAGAAAGTCCGGTCCGGGGTTTTCCCATCTCTGGCAAGCAGTATCGTGTTATCACATTCACTGGCGAGGCTCGGAGCAGCGTCAATTATGTGTTTTGGTGCTATAACGTTGGTTCAATAAACGCAATCAATATTTGGAATGGCGATCAGGAATTGGATGAATCTTTTTGCAGAACATCTGATGTGAGGTAAAGACTCTATTTTACCAGTATTGGGTTAATCAGATGTTTCTTTCTCAGCCATCGCAGCGTGTCTGTGTGTGTGTGTGTATGACGTTAGCGCTGACCAGGTCATGGATAATAGATTTTTCAGCCCGCTTCTCTAGCGTGCATAAGTACACATATACTATCGATAATCTAGCATTTATTTGAAAACTATTCATAAATCAGCCGAAAAATTACAACGTGTTTTGTGTATTCCACTAAAGAGCTATTATCGCGGAATTTCTCTGGAATTACTAGAACTCTCCAAAACTATACTCGTATTCAAAGCGGTATAAAACGGAAATGTACCAATGAAAAAACGATCCGTTTCGTACATGTTGACTGCAAGCAAGTCATTGATAAGCAAGGGGTATTTTACATACATTTACTATAATTTAAGATATAGTTTAAGCCTTCGCAAATTTCCCCGACCTCCCATTGACTTCAGTGCTGGCACTCTAGCCCATATATGGTCAAAGGCACGTGGCACTCGATGTGTTAAGTAGGGATGGCACAATAAAAAAAAATCATGTCCGATACCGATATCACAGCCTTGCGTATCTGCCGATACCGATCCTACCCCCCCCCCCCCCCCCCCCCCCCCATCTTAACACATTGAGTGCCAACGACGATAAATCTCGCTGTTGGCCGCCATGCGTTGAGTGCCAACGAGAAATCTCGTTATTTAATCATTATTTCTTTTATTAGCGATGTCATTTTTCATCAATCCAGCCTCACGTTATCATTGGGACTGTCTCTGAGCTCGAAAAGGGCAAATACCGCCCCCTATCGTTTCCCGGATGGTATTGCACCCATTGTAATGGACTCAATGGAAATGCATGGGGGGAAAAAACTCCGGATTCCACATTTTACTTCTGAGACTATTGCATTCATTGAGGGGACTGGAAGCAGCGTGGATTATGTGTTTCGAGGTTGGATCGTTGGATCAATAAACGCGATCGATATTTGGAATGGCGATCAGGAATTGGAATAATCTTTTTGCAGAACATCTGATGTGAGGTAAGGACTTTATTTTACCAGTCTTGGGGTAATCGGATGTTTTTTCACATATTTCACAACGTGTCTCATATGTGTGTGTGTGTGTGGCGTTAGCCAGGCAGGGCATAGATAATAGATTTTTCAGCCCGCTTCTCTAGCGTGCATAAGTACACATAATACTATCGATAATCTAGCATTTATTTGAAAACTATTCATAAATAGGCAGAAAAATGACAACGTGTTTTGTGTATTCCAGTAAAGGGCGATTTTCGCTGATTTTTCTGGAATCACTAGAAATCTTCAAAACGGTATAAAACGGAAATGTACTGATGAAAAAACTATCCGTTTCGTACATGTTGACTGCAAGTAGGGCTGGGCGATATGACGATATTATATAAATATCGGGTACAGTTCATTAACGATACACTTTTTAAACGTATCGTGGATATCGTGATGTTTTGCCCTCGCGTTAGAGGCCGCCGCGGCTGAGATGAGACTAAAAGCGCAGTGCTAAATGCTTTCCTCTCCCTCTCGCCTCTCCCTCTTGCAGAAAAAAAAAGTCAGTCACACACACACACTTGCCCAAATTACGTCATCTACACGCACATACACGCACGCAAGCGCACACACCTAGCCAGAGACAGAGAGGCGGTGGCTTGTGCTAGGGATGCCCCCTGAAACCCAGGAGTAAGCTCCGACGTTAACGGTACTGCTATCGGTAAATTAGTCTATGAGCGGATTAGCTACGGAGCTAACAGAGTGTACCATCCATCTGCGACGCAACAGTGGCTGCAACAGTGGACACGGAGTAATGTTAACGTTATGTCGAGTTCATACTACACTACACGTATGAACCCGACATAACGTTACCGTTACTCCGTTTTCATGAAGTGTTTAATTAGCAGCAATCTGTTGTTGAAAATGTAACGTTAACCGGAAAACCGGAAATGGAATGAGAGGACAGGAAGCCGTCATGAAGTCGGCTTCTGGACCTTGTAGTCATATATATTGTAGTCTTTTAGTCTTATTAACTAAAAGATTTTAACAAAATAAAAAGCAGCAGCACTATTGGATAACTGAGTCATGTTTGCTATGTATTTCTCTCTTTAGGGGAGTAGGACATTTGTTTCACAGTTTTAGCATGATGTTTTATAGATGGCTAGGTTAAACACAGGTTTTTGTTTTTAAGAGGGGGGGTTTGATTTGATTTGATTGAAGTTTATTTCAAGTATGCAACACAACAAACAAACATCAAGTACAGATATAGCCTTAAGCCGTTCAAATAATAAATGTATACATACATGTAAATAAATAAATAGTTACAATATGTAATCTAATCATCTAAATCTAATCTAATATATAATCTAAAAAAACTAAAGGCTAAAATGCTAAATATATAATCTAAGAATCTAATATATAATATAAAAATGCTAAATGCATGAGTCTTTTGTCTTTAATGTTCGCGTGCAAACTCAAATACTGTCTTGGTAAGCCTCATAATGAATTGTTTGGGGAAAAAAGGAAAAACATCGTGATGTGTATCGTGTATCGCCGAAAGGTCAGAAAATATCGTGATATCATATTTAGGCCATATCGCCCAGCCCTAACTGCAAGCAAGTCATTGATAAGCGACGGTTGTATTAGACACATAGCCATCATTTAAGATATAGTTTATGCGTTCGCAAATATCCCTGTCCTCTCATTGACTAAAGCGCTGGCACTCAAGCGATAAATAGCGCACCCCCTGCTGGCAATCAAAGTGTTAAAAACAAACCCGTCTTTAACCTAACCATCTATAAAACATAATGCTAAAACTGTGAAACAAATGTCCTACTCCCCTAAAAGTAGCCCCTTTCGTGACTGTGATGCACGCCAACAGGGTTGGACGAGTGAATACACAGTCCCTTATTCCTCCATAGGAAAATCCCATAATTAACTCTGAAGAACTGGTCCATGAAACGCTCGCTGTACAAGTATCGCAGAGACATTTCCAAGGTACTCACAGTTGCACGAGGGTTTCAGACAGAGAAACGCAATGGTTTGAAAGCTCGGCGTTGCTAATAAACATTTAAAAAAAAAATTATAAACTGGTCAACACTGCTCAAAACGTCTTTAGCTGCCTGATGTGCCTGCACTGTGATCACAGCGCAATGCCGGAAATAAAGCTGTGTTGACCAGTTTATAAAAAATATTTAAAATGTTTATTAGCAACGCCAAGCTTTAAAACCATTGCATTTCTCTGTCCGAAACCCTTGTGCAGCTGTGAGTACCTTTGAAATTTCTCTGCGATACTTGTACAACATGCGTTTCGCGGAGGACCAGTTATTCAGAGTTAATTGTGGGATTTTCCTATGGAGGAATAAGGGAGCATCACAGTCACGAAAGGGGCTACCCTAAAAGAAGAAATACATTACTCAATTATGCAATAGTGCTGCTACTTTTTATTTTGTTCAAATCTTTTAGTTAATAAGACTACAGCGATTTCATGACGGCTTCCTGTCCTCACCCCCGTTTTCCGGGGTACAATGCCTTTTTCTTCTTTGAGCTTAAAATAACTCCACACAGCTGACGTGGTCGCGGTGCTCACGTTTAGCTAACGCTGTTGTCGGGCTACTACTGTTCACGTGATGGCACACTTTACGGCATGTATCGGATCGGAAAATACTTCCTGTTTTTCCGATATCCGATCCTGTGAATTTGGCCAGTATTGGGCCGATACCGATACTGAGTATCGGATCGGTGCCATCCCTACTATTAAGCCCACAACAATGGGACTTACAAGTTGTCCTCAACCATACTCTTCATCACACAGCACAACTAGGTTTGGGGCTTCATATGCCAAAATATTTAGATACCATGACCTATCGCCGGCCTGTATTGATTCGCCAACAACAACTTTGGCCTGCTAGGGACTGGTTTGGAAAAGCTCAACAACAATCCATAACCAATCGCCAGCCTGTTTTATTATCTGAAGCGGCTAGTCTGAAAAAGCGCAGCCAACACAATTTTCTTCTTGACCGTTTAACAGTGTTGGTGAGAGTTGCCTTTTTCACACAGTTCACCTGTACAAAGCTCCAAAGCTGTGTTCAGAGGCCATTGTGTGACCTGATTGATGTTTCTCAAGAATGCTTTTTAAAGTGGCAATCCATATTAACACTCATTGGAGGCCATCGCTTAAGTGCGTGAGAGGGCGCTAGAGCGCCACCGCTTTAATCAATGGGAGGACTGCGAGATTTGCGAGTGCTTAAAATATATCTTAAATTATGGCTATGGGTCTAATACACCCGTCGATTATCAGTGAGTTGCTTCCAGTCAACATGTACAAAACGGATTGTTATTTCATCTGTACATTTCCGTCTTATACCGTTTTGAATACGAGTATAGTTTTGGTGATTTCTAGTAATTCCAGAGAAAGACGCGATAATAGCCCTTTAGTGGAATACACAAAACACGTTGTAATTTTTCGGCTGATTATCGAATCTTCCTGAAATCAACGCTAGATCATCATTATTATCCTTCCTCGTGCAGAAATGAAAAGAGCACTGGACCACGGCCCCCCCCCCCCTCCTGCATCCCAACGGCACACAGCCACACATACACACACAGATACAGCGTCGATCGGGGTAGAAATACATATCGGATCAACGATCAAATTTATATACAGTATAGTGTTCTTACCTTGTATCTGATGTAATAATCCAGAAATAATCCAATTATCTGATTGCCATTTGAAGTACTGGGCGCGGAGGTCCGTGCCACGTTCAACAGCATTGCATATTGAGGGGGGGGGGGGGGGCAGCCTCGCAGATGTATCGTTGAAACAGGTTACCTCGCCTGAGTATTTAAACCATGCCCGCACGGCTTGGATCGTCCCAGAAAAGAAACGACACCATTCCCAGTGGAGTGCAATACTAGCCGGAAGGCGTAGGCGGCGGTATTTGCCGTTTTGCGAGCTCAGACCCATTCCCAACGATAACATCAGGCTGGATGGATGAAAATGAATGGATATCGCTAATAAAAGAAATGATGATTAAAACCCGACTATACTCGTGATTGGCGCTCAAGCGATGTCGAGTACATTTACATTTAGTCATTTAGCTGACGCTTTTATCCAAAACGACTTACAAGTTCTGTACGACAAGTCATCAGGAAGGGCACAACTCTATCAGTTGAGTAACAATGTTCATCAAAGTGTTGAGTGCTACAGTGTAGGTTAGTTTATTAGGACAAGTGCATGACAGTAAGGTTAGTTATGGTTAGATTTTTTTTAGGGATGCTCGATATTGTTTTTTTTACCGATACCGATATACCGATATTGTCCAACTCTTAATTTCCGATACCGATATCAACCGATATTAACCGATACCCAGGGTTAGAAGTTAACATTTTTTTTCAAGGGCTTTTTTTGCCCCCCTTAATAGATTTTCGGGGGCTTTTTTTGTATTTCGGGGGCACAACATTTTTATAATGAAAATTAACATAAAGATTATAAAACATTGTTGACACTTTTTTTTACAGTCTTCGTCCCTATGTTTGATAACGTAATGTTAAAGTGGAGATGAAGCATAGCGATAAATACATATTCATAGCATCACATTAGTATTTAGATTGTCGTATTCGATTTATATAGAATAATCTTCAGGACGAGAAGATTGCATTTAGATATTTATTCAAAGGTAAGTATTCGTTAAGCATGAGTGTAACTCCATCCACGGCTGGCAGCCAACTGACTGTCAGGACCCCTTGTCAGGTATACATAATAGGAAGGTGCGCCTGGCACGCCTGTCGTAAATGATATATTCAAAGCATGAATATTATAGTAAATGATATATTCAAAGCATGAATATTACATCCTCCTTCTTTTAAAGAAAGCTTTATAAGCTATGAACAAAATTGAAATAAAGAAAGGTTGTGCAATACTCTGTAAGAGTTTCTTTGTAAACAATAACAAGTGCGTTACCTGTGTCAGGACCAGGCAATGTAAACAGGTAGGATTAATATGTTAAACATAAAAGATTCATGTATCAAGGTATTACAGTTCGTATTGTGTGCCCTCTTATTCTGGAAAGTCTGCTTTAATATTTGAATACTTCAGCTGTGAATAAGGTATGTATTCATGGCTTATTTGGTCGTGTCTCAACACTCTTACCATATGCAGTTCTTATTTGTAGAATTAGCTTGCTAACCAAATGGGAATATATCGACAATTAAGCAAGGTAAGTAGGTCATAGATTCAACACATATAGTAAGTCATCATTTCAACATACATTAATATTTTGTTACATTTCACCACCCCTTTTTTTTTTTTTTTTTTTCTCCAATGGGGTAAATGGTGTTATAATAGGGCAGCGATCCGCCTGCACCATGTACATTTATAGGTCTAAAATGTCCCGAGGCTTCACTGCTCGGCCGGATCTGGTGTAGTATGAAGCTGAGTTCTCTTCTGAGTCCTCTGACAGTTCAGGGTCGTTGGTCTCCGGCGGTTGATCGACGCTCTCTGGACTTGGCATACCGTCGCTGTCCTGGAAGTGTTCCTCTTTTGTGTCCCTCAGGTGCCTGCGGTTGCGGCGGTATTCGCGTCCATCTTGGGTGCGAACGTGGTATGACCGTGCAGTGTCGGCTGGTTGTATGACTACTGCTGGCCTCCAGCGTCCATGTTCTTGTAGCCTGACAGATTCACCACAATGTAGTGGGGGCAGCGGTCTAGCTGACCTGTCATAGTATTTCTTCTGGTGCTGTTGTCTCTGCACTCGCTTGTCATGTCCATCTTTGGGGCTTACTACCCCTGGCCGCAGCTGTTGGTTGGTGCTCGGGAGGGTTGAGCGTAGCCTGCGGCTCATCAACAGCTGTGCCGGCGATTTGAAGTTGTCGACTGGGGTGTTACGATATTCCAGGAGGCTTAGGTACGGGTCTCTTCCGTCTGCCTTAGCCTTGTCCATGAGTGATTTTGCCATCTTCACAGTTCTCTCCGCTAGTCCGTTGCTTTGCGGATAGTGTGGGCTTGACGTGACGTGTGTAAACTCCCACGACTTGGCGAATGCCTCGAACTCTTTAGACTTGTATTGTGGTCCGTTGTCTGAGACTATGGTCTCTGGGACGCCATGCCTGGCACAGGCTGCCTTTAGCTTGTGGACAACAGCTGCCGATGTGGTGCTGTGAAGTCTGTCTAGTTCGAAGAATCTGCTGTAGTAGTCGACGGTCACAACATAGTCCTGGTTGTTCCAGTTAAAGAGATCTGTCCCTACAACCTGCCAGGGGCGGTCTGGGATACGATGAGTCATCATGGGCTCCTTGGTGTTTGATGGGCGGCGCTCTTGGCATATTGAGCACTTCTCCACGACTTGCTCTATATGTCTACCCATTCCAGGCCAGAACATGATGTCTCGTGCTCTCAGTTTGCATTTTTCCATTCCCATGTGGCCTGCATGGATCTTGATCAGCATCTCTCCTCTGAGGCTGGTAGGGATGACTATTTTCTCCCCTTTGAAAATGATTCCATTCGTTTTGGATAGTTCATCTCTGTGATTCCAGTATTCGGTGATGTTCTGGGGGCATTGTTTTCTTTCCTCAGGCCATCCCTCCAGGATAGCCTGGCTGAGCAGCTTTAGCTGTGTGTCATTGTCTGTTGTTTCTCTGATCTCCTGTAGCCTGTCGTCGTGTACAGGTAAGCTGTTGTATACCATGTGTACCTGAAGGTCCATCCCTTCACTGAGACCGTCGTCGTGAGAGGTGAGTGATTTCCTGGACAGCGTGTCGGCTACTGGGATGTCTTTCCCAGGGCGGTGCACGATCGTGAAGTTGTACTTGTGTAGTTGCAGTATCATCCTCTGTAACCGCGGTGGGGCTGCGGCGATCGGCTTCTTCATGATCGACTCCAGGGGCTTGTGGTCAGATTGCACCATAACATGGCGACCGTAGGCATATTGGTGGAAGCGTTTGAATCCATAAAGGACTGCGTACATCTCCTTTTCGATTTGTGCGTAGTTGACCTCGCTGTCCGTGAGTGATCTGGATGCGTAGCTAATGGGCCTTCCTTCCTGCATCAGCACAGCACCCAGACCATACTTTGATGCGTCCACTTGTAAGCTGAGCTCCTTATCTGGGTCAAAGTAGATGAGGACTGGCCCAGGTTCACTGGTAAGTATGTCTTTCATCTTTTGGAATGCAGCGTCGTGCTGCGCGTCCCACAGGAACTCATTCGATTGTTTAAGCAGCTGTCTCATGGGTGCGTTGATCTCGGAGAGGCTCGGGGCGAACTTCGCCAGATAGTTGACCATACCTAGCACGGTCTCCAGTTCTGCACGGCTCTTTGGCGCCTCCATCTCCTTGATGGCAGCTATCTTGCCTGGGTCAGGCTTCATGCCGTCAGCTGAAAGGATGTGCCCGAAGTAGCTCACTTCAGTGGCTCCGATGGTGCACTTGTCTGCGTTGAGCCGAACGCCTCTCTCCCGTGATCTCACCAACATTGCATGTAGGTTCTTATCGTGTTCCTCTCTGGTCGCGCCATATACAAGGATGTCGTCTACTATAGCTGCTACTCCGTTCAGTCCCTCGTATGTCTCGTCGATTTTTCGTTGGAACTCGTCCTGGGCAGAAGCGAGCCCAAATGGTAATCGTAGGAATCTGTATCGTCCAAACAGTGTGTTGAACGTCGTCAGCTTCGATGATTCTGTGGAGAGCTTGATGGACCAGTATCCCGACCTTGCATCCAGTACGCTGAAATAGCGTGCGCCTGTTAGTCTGGGTGTGATGTCCTCTAGTGTCGGCAGAGGGTAGTGCGGGCGCTTGATAGCCTTGTTTAGCTCCTTAGGATCCAAACATAGTCTGAGCTTGCCTGTGCGTGGTTTCTCAACAATGACCAGTGCACTGACCCACTCCGTTGGTTCGATGACTCTAGCGATGATCTGTGTGTCTTCCATACTCTGTAGCTCCTTCTTTAGTCGGCCACGCAGGGCGATCGGTGTCCTTCTCAGTGGGCAGACTACTGGCGTGGCGTCTGGGTCTATATGGATGTGACACTCTCCTGGGAATAGTCCTATCCCTTTAAACACGTCGTGGTATTCTTCCATGATGGTCTGTTTATCTGTGTGTGCATTTACTGACAACACTAGTTTAATGAGGTCCATATTCAGGCATGCCTGTAAACCTAGAACTGGGGGTGCCTGAGTGTCTACTATGTAAAAGTCTAACAACATGCCACGCTCTTTGTATTTACACTTTAACGTGCATGTGCCCTTTACCACTAGCTTCTCTCCACCATATCCTGTCAGTCTGCGTGAAGTAGGCTGTATTTTGCGTTTATCTTGTAAACTGTGATACTCTCTCAAAGGAATTACATTTACTTGTGCACCTGTGTCTAGCTTAAATTTAAGCTCTGTGCCCTGTTTTCCTACTTGTATGTCTGCGAACGCTTGTTCTGTTGCATCTGTTGCTGGTTCCATTTTCCACACTACGTGCACTGTTTCCCCCTAGCTACACAGTTATCCCCTTCCTTGTGAGCTCTACTCCCACAGTATCCACAGTTCTTACGTGTGTCTGTGTCGCTCGCTCTGTTCGCTCTCTCTGTCCACTCTGCTCTGGGGCGATATCTCTGTGCGCTATACTTCTGTTCATGTCTGTGTACCTCGTGCACGAGCTGCTCCTGCGCGCTGCTCGTGGCGCCAGTAAAGCTCTTTATCTGTGATTGTGCTAGCTCGTGGGCTCTAGCTATATCTACCGCTTTGTCTAACGACAAGTCTGATCCAACGTTTAATAGTTTCTCTCTTACTTTTGCTGAGTGTATGCCAAACACTATGCGGTCTCTAACCATCTCATCATTGTTCACATATGCACAGTCCTTCACGAGTAGTTTCAATGCAGTGACAAATTGTTCAAATGACTCGCTAGGTTGCTGGGTTTTCTCATGGAATTTGTACCTAGCGAAAATCGTGTTCCTCCTTGGAAGTACGTATGCTTCGAAATTGTCATAGTAGCTCTTCAATACCTTTGCTTCATCTGCACTGAGAGTCCATGTGTTGTGAATGTCTCTCCCTCTTTCTCCGCTCCACAGTAGCAGGTAGCTACATTTCTCGTCCTCTCCTTTCTTCTTGAGTGGGCCCGAAAACATTAGCTCTGCATGCTGCCTGAACTTCTTCCATTCTCCCGGTAAGTCCAGAGAATCCCAATTCATCCGTGGCGACGGGACTCCGTTGATATCCATGTTCATCCTGCTTCTGACACCATGTCGTATTCGATTTATATAGAATAATCTTCAGGACGAGGAGATTGCATTTAGATATTTATTCAAAGGTAAGTATTCGTTAAGCATGAGTGTAACTCCATCCACGGCTGGCAGCCAACTGACTGTCAGGACCCCTTGTCAGGTATACATAATAGGAAGGTGTGCCTGGCGCGCCTGTCGTAAATTATATATTCAAAGCATGAATATTATAGTAAATGATATATTCAAAGCATGAATATTACATAGATAAGCCACAGAAAAAATCACGTTATAAAAATAAGGAGTTTCTAAGAAAAAACGATTTGTAATGTCCATTTATGTAGCATTTATGAACATGTGCGCCGCCATTTTGTTGCTGACGTCACAGTGTTGGTTTGGTGTATACACTGTGGGTTAGCTGCATAGTAAACATGGACTGTCGGGTCAGTCAAATGTTGCCTACCAAACAACGGGACCGCGGTGGTTCTTTTTGTATTGCTCCTGACTGTTCAAACTAATTTACCGTGTGAAAGAGAGAGGAAAGTTGGTTAATTTCCACAAACTACCAGTGAAAAAAACAGTGTTGTTGGCACGTTGGCTCAGGCTGGCTGCACTCAGGCGGCGCGATCAGCCTGTTGGACAGGGAATGAAGATCTGCAGCGAACACTTCATTGCCTCGGATTATGTTGTTGTTGTTGTCCAGAAGACCACTAATCAGCTGAAGCCTGGTGCGGTTCCCTCGGTCTTCGACAGACAGACCGGCAGTTCAGCGTCGGGACCATTTAGCCTGCTAGCTACATAGCTCCACTTCTACCAGCCGGGTACCGCCGGGAGCGATGGCTAGCTAGTTAGCACCAGCCGGGAGCGATGCACCAGCCGGGAGCGATGGCTAGCTAGTTAGCACCAGCCGGGAGCGATGGCTAGCTAGTTAGCACCAGCCGGGAGCGATGGCTAGCTAGTTAGCACCAGCCGGGAGCGATGCACCAGCCGGGAGCGATGGCTAGCTAGTTAGCACCAGCCGGGAGCGATGCACCACCCGGGAGCGATGGCTAGCTAGTTAGCACCAGCCGGGAGCGATGCACCACCCGGGAGCGATGGCTAGCTAGTTAGCACCAGCCGGGAGCGATGGCTAGCTAGTTAGCACCAGCCGGGAGCGATGGCTAGCTAGTTAGCACCAGCCGGGAGCGATGGCTAGCTAGTTAGCACCAGCCGGGAGCGATGCACCACCCGGGAGCGATGGCTAGCTAGTTAGCACCAGCCGGGAGCGATGCACCACCCGGGAGCGATGGCTAGCTCCCGGCTGGTGCTAACTAGCTAGCCATTGCTCCCGGCTGGTGCTAACTAGCTAGCCATCGCTCCCGGCTGGTGCATCGCTCCCGGCTGGTGCTAACTAGCTAGCCATCGCTCCCGGCTGGTGCTAACTAGCTAGCCATCGCTCCCGGCTGGTGCATCGCTCCCAGCTGGTGCTAACTAGCTAGCCATCGCTCCCGGCTGGTGCTAACTAGCTAGCCATCGCTCCCGGCTGGTGCTAACTAGCTAGCCATCGCTCCCGGCTGGTGCTAACTAGCTAGCCATCGCTCCCGGCTGGTGCATCGCTCCCGGCTGGTGCTAACTAGCTAGCCATCGCTCCCGGCGGTACCCGGCTGGTAGAAGTGGAGCTATGTAGCTAGCAGGCTAAATGGTCCCGACGCTGAACTGCCGGTCTGTCTGTCGAAGACCGAGGGAACCGCACCAGGCTTCAGCTGATTAGTGATCTTCTGGACAAACCTCCCATCCTCTTCAAAGCCCCCCTCAACAACATAATCCGAGGCAATGAAATGTTGCCCGCAGATCTTCGTCCACTGTCCAACAGGTGGATCGCGCCGCTTCAGTGCAGCCAGCCAACGCGCCAATAAAAGTGTTTTTTTCACTGGTAATTTGTGGAAATGAACCACCGTTCCTCTCTCTTTCATGCGGTAAAATTCGTTCGAACAGCCGGGAGCAATACAAAAAGCACCACCGCGGTCCCGATGTTTGGTAGGCAACATTTTATTTACAGACTGACCCGACAATCCATAGGCATCTAACCAACAGTGTATACTAGGAGCCAGACCCAACCAGCCCCATGACGTCAGCAACAAAATGGCGGCGCCCATGTTGAAAACAGGGATATTATATTTGCTTTTTCAGACAAATAAGCTAGATTTCACATTTGATTATAGGACCCTGTCTTACACAAGGTACACAACAAACAAACTAGGATCACATTGCTCACTGCTTCATCTCCCCTTTAATGTCTCCATATATAGGGCTCTACGCTAACCTTTTTCCCAAGGAGCACATGTGCTCCTAAATAAAATGTTAATAAATAAAATCTAAATACAAATTTAGGAGCACACAAAGAAATTTAGGAGCACAGTGACAATTGTTCAAGTAACACACACGCACGCGCGCGCGCGCGCACACACACACACACACACTAGGGATGCACGATAATTATCGGGCCGATATCAGCAATTATGACGTCATCCCGATAAACCCGATAACGTTATTGATAGCTCCGATAATATAATAAATTTTTTGGTTAAAAGAAATCCGGTGTGGGTGGATTTGGATGAAGGGCGCTTGTTTTTATTATAGCCTCCTCCCGTTTTGCCAGTACTGTGGTAAAACTGATAGCGTGTGGTTTAGGAACAGGGAGTTTTTCACAAATCTAGCGCTCCCTTTCTTGGCTGTGACGTAGTCACGTTACATTCGGAGGCAGACAGTCGATCTGCCAATTACGTCCCACTGCTTGCACCCACCTCTTCTTCTTACCACCAATCAGAAGCTCTCGTTCGGTTATTTACCTCCGGATTGTCAGCCATTACTCTACTCGGAGCTCAGGCTATTAACGTTAGTTCCCCGCCAGCCACATTGACAAGTACCAGCGCTTATACATTACTGGCAAATGTCTTGTTGCACTTGTGGCAACGAGCGTTGTCAGCATCGACTTTAGTAAAATAGACCCAGACTTTTGAACGTTTCGTTCTGTCCGCCAGGCCCATGATGAGAGCAGAGCTGTCTGTACTCTGCAGCACCCGTGTGTGTGTGTGTGTGAGTGTGTGTGTGGGAGGGGAAGAGAGGAGAGAGCACAGCACAGCCTGCTCCTCTCGCAGGCAGAGACAAACGGCCAACAAGATTAGTTTGCGACGTTTAAATTCCTAAAAAAAAAACTCCATAATTTCTCGAGTACCGATGACGTCGCAGCTTATAAATACTAAAAAAAAAAAAAATGTATCAAAAAAAAAATATATATATATATACATTTAAAAAAAAATATTATAATACAATAAATATCGGTTATCGACTTGAGGAGCATAAAGTTATCGGTATTGATATCGGTGTCAAAAAATCAATATCGTGCATCCCTAACACACACACACACACACACACACGATGTGTGACATGGCTTGGTTTCATGTTTTGAGGTACCTTCAATTATCTATAATACATACATACTCTTATCTAAATAGATTAAATATGATTCTCCCTGAGGGCAAGTTGTGTTGTTGTCTTGATATATCTACAAATAGCAGACTAATAGCCGGTTGCCTCTGGATCAATGAATGTCTAATATTGAATAATATTATTAGCTATTTTATTTTTAACACTTTGGTTGCCTAAGGTTAAATTCATGATATACCATAGATTGCCAGCGCTATTTGTCTATGGAGAAAGTCCCCTTCTTTGCAGGGCTATAACTTTTTAAATTCTATTGCTACATTGCCATTATTAGGGCCCATTCAAAGTCCTATATGTATTGTTCATTGTGTAGCAACGTTAAACTTTTTCATTCACATATTCATAGTAAAGTATGGTCTAATGTATAAGTATGTTTTCATCTCTTTCTGCAGCTTTCTCCAGAACGTGATATATAGCCCCAAATGCATTATATTGATGATGAAATACAGTTTGATGGCAATCAGCGCGATATAAAAAATTCCAACTAGACGTACTTCTAGAAGTTACTACACGTCATCTGATGTTGACCGGATGGGCTAGGGGGCGTTTATAATTCCGTGGGCAGCGTTATACCAATCATCTAATGTGGGTCAAATGTTGATAATAGCAGTTAGTATCTAAGACGGTAACGTTACACGCTGAAACTCACCCCAGTCTCCGCGCGCCGTTGGGCGATCATCGTCGAGTAGAAATTTTATCATTATGGGATATATTTTTACCCGGTCCATCTCCAGCTTGTATAATGGTATATACATCCAAATCATGTTGTTTATCGAGTTATTGCCAATCGATCACCGTGTAGCGTGACGAGCCAGAGTCCCATGAACCATAGCGAGCGCCCGGAAGTACTACGGTCGTCATGACAACCTCTATTCAACATCCTGTTTTGGCGATTGCGCCGATCGGCCACCAGATGGCGCTCCTGAACCGCCAGAGAGCTCAGTGGGTCCTGCTGGTGGATCTCAGGCCAGCGGAGGGACATTATGAATCCGATCGCAGATTTTTGAAATATTGATATAAGGACGCTGTACAGCGTCCCCCGGCAACTTTAGCATGGCCAGCAAAGACGTGAAAAGACGTGTCCCGGCACTCAAAGTGTTAACATCCCCAATTCCAACAGTCAAGAGGCTTGTTTCATATTGATACATGAAAAACCCCACACACGCAACAACATCCACCTCAAACACAACAAAAGAACAGAGCATCTCATGAACTTATGTCATGCCATGGACTCTATGGACAGTCAGCTGAACTCGCACCAATGCATAGGGAAATAGTCAGACATCCCAGAATTATTTCATAATACAAGTTTTGAATGGACGTTTGGATTAAAATCATCCCGAAGACAGCACTGGAACGTTTGTGAGTATAGGCTCTGGCCAGATCTATCAATGAAATACGTTGCGCGCTCAGCGCTGTGGAATAAAGGAAATGCGCATCGGGATTGGATTTGGATGTTATTCTTTGAAGTTGTGTTACAAATGGAACGGTCTTTCCCCGCCGAACACAAGTTACTTAACGTTACACAGGTCACGCTATGCAGATGCTTAGCTTGCTAACCTTAAGATAGCAGTGTAACTTAAGTTACACTATGCATGCTTGATGAAAGCAGAGCTCTCTCTGTCTGCGTTCGCACCTCAAGTACCTGTAACACGCAGCGGGCCCCGCCTCAGTCCCTCCTTGCATTCCACCCAAAAACTGAATTTCAGTCCAGTTTCTGAACTATTAACAGCGGAGCTGTTTTGTAATCTTCACTCGTCTCGCACACTGCAAGTAAATGATTTTTCCGGTTCGCACACACACATATTATTAGGGGCAAATACGAGGGAAATGCTCGCACTGTAGAGCATATATATAATTAGTAAACTGTCGGGGGCTTTTCTTGCCCCCCTTAACTGATTTTCGAGGGCATTTGGTCAATTTTCGAGGGCATTTTGCCCCAAGCCCCCGTTAATTTCTAACCCTGCCGATACCGATATATGCAGGGTCCCCCCCCCCCCCCCAAAATTTTTATAATTTCAGGTAATTAACATTACATATCTCTTGTTGTGGAATTAACACAACATTATGCATACTTTTGACAATAAATAAAATCTGAATTTGTTCTTACTTGCTTGCCTGGGTAAATAAATAAAGGTTATAGAAATGTTAAAAATAAAATAAAAATAAAAATAAAAAAATTGAAAACCGACACCGATATTTTCCGATATCACATTTGAATGCCGATATCGGCCGACAATATCGGTAGGCCGATAATATCGGACATCCCTAATTTTTATTTTTTTTTAATTCAGATAATGGTTGAAGAAGTGCGTCTTTAGTCGACGGCGAAATATTGGACGGGTTTCGGCTGTCTTAACTGGGGTGGGTAGTTCATTCCATTGTGCCCCACACCATTGTGGGGCAAGGACTGAGAATAGGCGACTTCTCTTTGATGACCCTCCTGGAGCTTGGATAGGAGTAGGTCTGAGGCGGCCAGAAGATGCAGAGCGTAGGGGTCTTGAGAGTGTGTAGTTAGAGACCATTGACCGGAGGTAGGCGGGAGCGGTTCCCTTTGCCGCGCAGTATGCCAGGTCGAGGGCCTTGAAGCGGATTCGTGCAGCAATGGGGAGCCAGTGCAGGTCCCTAAAAATTGGGTGACATGGGCCGACTTTGGTAGGTTTGAGATCAGGCGGGCCGCTGCGTTCTGAATGAGTTGAAGAGGCTTAGTGGCAGTGGCCGGGAGGCCAGCGAGCAGTGCGTTGCAGTAGTCGAGGCGGGAGATGACTGTTGACTGGACGAGGAGTTGGGTGGCTTCTAAGGGGCGGATCCTTCTGACGTTGCTCAGGAGGAATCTGCAGGTGCTGGTTGTTGCTGCGATGTGAGCAGAGAAGTTCAACTGGTCGTCGAGGACAACACCAAGGTTCCAATTCTGTTTTGCTTAGGTTCAGTTTGAGGTGGTTGGTCGTCATCCAGGCGGAGATGTCGGACAGACAGGCCGAGATTTGCTCAGAGATGTGGATATCTGAGGGAGGGAAGGAGAGGAAGAGTTGAGTATCGTCGGCATAACAATGATAGGAGAAGCCATGGGACGTGATAATGTTACCCAGTAGGGATGCACCGATATGAAAATTTGCCACCGATACCGATACCGATTGTTCAACTAACACAATCGGCCGATACCGATATTTGTGGCAATATTTTTTATTTTATTTTTTTTGTAATATATATATATTTTTTTTTAATATTATTTTTATTTTTTTATGAAACTACTGTATATTTGTATGTCTCTAAATGTTTTAATGAATTGAAGATGGAGGACCCTTATGTAAAAACGCCGAAAGTCTTTTTCTGGTCCACTGAACTGTACTGTACCCACTCTGCAATCTGTCAATAAAGCTTTCAATCAGACAAATGCACAGAAAAGCCCTTATTATAACCAAATAACAAAAAATTATATTATTGTTTATGAAAATGTTTTAGCCCTATGCTTGACTATTATTTTAGCCATGGCAACAAATAAAATAATAAAATTAATAAATAAAATATTAAATAAATAGGCTACACGTCTCTTTTTGTGTTACAAATTGTGCTCACCGATATGAACATAGGCCTCTTTACTTACTTAAAAAAAGGAAACATCAAGAAATAGCACTATCTCTCTCCCAGTATGGTCTGCCGGGCTGCAGCTGGATACTATTGTCTCAACCAGAGCTCTCAACCAATGCAATGCAACAGAACAATTTTGATTGACAGTCGATTCTGCCAATTATGCCTCACCGCTTGCACCCGCCTCTGCTGTTATCACCAATCGCAAGCGCGTATTCGTTTTTTACTTCCTGGATTGCCGCCATTGCTCTGCAGCGAGAGAACAACAACAAACCAACGCGCTAATAACGTTAGCTCTCCGCCGACCACGAATAGATTACCAGCGCTCCGCAGGATGACCAAACGAGGCATAATTATTTTACTGCAACGAATGTTATAATAAAACAAAGCTTTTCTATACATTTGTCTGATTGAAAACTTTATTAACAGATTGCAGAATGGGTACAACTCAGTACCGGCTCTAAGCAACGGAAGGAATTGAGCTATGAATTGAGTAATGCTTGCTACTTGCTATGTTCGGGTAAATAATATGCTGATGTTATTGAACGTGTAACACTAACTATATAACGTTAATGCCACAAAACGAATGTCTTTGTTAATCATAAGTAGTAACTTTGATGCAGTAGCTTGTGTGTGTGTGGGGGCGGCGTTGTCAGCAGGTTGCTTGACTGAACTTTGTTTTGCCTTTTGACGCGACACAAATTGATGGATATTTATCGGCTACTGCCATCGGCACATCTGAGCTTATCGGCCGATAGGCCGATTGCAGTCAACAAGGCACTTATCGGCCGATACCGATACCCGACCGATACATTGATGCACCCCTATTACCCAGTGATTTAGTGTAGAGGGAGAAGAGAAGGGGTCCTAGAACCGAGCCCTGGGGGACACCCGTCCGCAGGGGGCGGGTGGCCGACCGGGTCCCTCTCCATGACACTTGGTAGGAGCGGTCATTGAGGTATGATGTCAGCCATGTCAGTGCAGAGCCAGCCACTCTCATTCCTGCGAGGGCCGCAAGGAGGATCTGATGGTTGACTGTGTCGAAGGCTGCAGATAGATCTAGGAGAATCAGGACAGAGGAGAGGCCTTTCGCTTTTGCTAAGTGAAGTGCCTCTGTGACCGCAATGAGGGCCGTTTCCGTGGAGTGGCCAGTCCGGAAGCCAGACTGATTAGGGTCTAGGAGGTCATTCTGTAAGAGATAAGCAGTAAGTTGGTTGGATACAGCACGTTCAAGTGTTTTAGAAAGGAAGGAGAGAAGAGAGACAGGACGGTAGTTAACCCGACTATCATCGTGACTGGCGTCCAATGAGTTAAGATCCTCATTTTTGTTTATTCATTATCTATTGGTGATAAGTGGTCATTGCTGTTGTAGTTTTGCTCTGCATTGACTTTCTTTCCATCTTGAAAATGTATGCTAACTACTGAGTTAATATTCTATTCATTCTCAACATGAATAGAAGTGCTAGATGATTTTCCTTGGAATGTCTTACCAGACACCAGTGTTGAGAACAGCCAAGAACAGCAAATGTAAAAACATTCATGAACTGGTTCGAAATTAAAGGGGGCTTGGGGCAAAATGCCCTCAAAAATGGACCAAATGCCCTCGAAAATCAGTTTAATTATATATATAATTATATGCTCTACAGTGCGAGCATTTCACTCGCATTTGCCCCTAAGAATATGTGTGTGCGAACCGGAAAAATAATTTACTCGCAGCGAGTGAAGATTACAACCTCGGTAGTGCTTTTTTCGCTCTGCTGCTAATCGTTCAAAAACTACAAGTCCCACATTCCACAAGCCGCATACACGTTCCAATCACAGTAGAGTTTCCTGTGGTGACGCGACTGGTTTCATGCGAGAGAAAGGAAACGATAACACAGTACGCGCTGGAAAAGAAAGTCACAGTACCATAGGCAAGTTATACATCAGAATCAGACAACACAAAAAATTCAGCCAGCCATGAAGCCCATTCATTTTTATTTTGAGCGAAAGAGAGACGAGGAAAAAGAGGAATCCGGCGAGGCAGCTAATGTTACTGAGGCCAGTGAGGCAGATAACGTTATATTGATGGCTGACAACGCTAGCGAAGTTACCACACGCACATACACACACACACGCACACTGTGGGCCAGCCAGTGACTTTGGTGGTGTGTGCTATTGCACAGATGTGTGTCCCGTTCCCGTTTGCACACGCACGTAAGCCATCACTGGGAACGCTCAGAGGAAAGGGGGGGCTGAGAATATCTGTGTGTGTGTCTCGCTCTCTCTCCCTCTCTCTCCCTCTCTACATCTCTCTCTCCTGAACCTATTTCATTCAAAAGGAAGATATTGATGGACAGTAGCTATAGTATAAATGATAGCTCAGTTGTAGCTAGGGCTGTACCGAATGTCATTTAACATTCAAATCTTCTATTGAAGTATTCTAACGAAGCTTCGAATGTCTGTAAAAAGAAATGTTGGTAAAAAAAAAAATCCTTTTTTAATCCTCAAAGTAAATCCTCAATTTGAATAAAGTGATTAATATGATTAAATTAGTATTTTTTTTTATTAAATCAACTTTCTTTAATGAATATAACTCATCAGTTTCGTCAACATAAATAATCCAATAAGGGCACGGTTGGTACGAAAGTGATGGTGACGTCTTATAGTATAATATTAGTGTAGCCTAAATTTTATCTGCAACTGTGAAGAAAAACTCCATTGTTTTAAACAGATTGAATAGACATATACAAAAAAGATATATTTTTTTTACATTTCTTTTTTCGAATGTTGATTTAGAATTCGAATGTCAACATTATGATCGAAGCTTCGAAGCATTCGGTACAGCCCTAGTTGTAGCTGTAACAGAATAATTGTATTTACTATTAATTAACTATTATTCAATAGCGTTTCAATTATAATGAATTAAATAATTGTATAAAGAATTTTCCATGTTCTGTCATCTAATAATATATTCCATTACCTTTCCTATCTGTATCTGTATCAAAGTCAAAATGTTGGTATCGTGACAACTAGGGATGGGTACCGAATTCGGTACTTTTGAGGTACCGAACCGAAATACGTCGGTACTACAGAGTATAGATTCAAGTGAGATACCAAAAAAAAATAAAAATTTATATATATATTTTTTTACATTTTTTTGAATTTTTTTTTTCATGTCAACGTTCACACGCACAATATATGCTTACCTAGGATTTGACTTGATTCAACAACAAAGCAGTCGGAGCAATGGCAAGCCGAAAACGGTCGAAATTGTAGTTATTTGAAGTTTGGATTTCTTTTTACGACCGAGGTAGGTAAATTAAATTTCTTGAGACTAAAGTACCGAAAAAGGTACCGTTGGGTACCGGTATCGATTCACAGGTACCGGTACCGTATCGGTTCAAATGTGAAAGGTACCCATCCCTAGTCACAACACTACAACATAGGGGTGGACGGTATAAACGGTATAAACGGTATTAATTTGCTCTACGGTATGGATTTTGACTATACCGTGTAACCGGTAGCGCAGCTCTAAAATAGCAATGACGTCATGTAACCACAGCGCGACTATTTCAATCGCATTTGCCCCTAAAAATAGATAGAATTAGTCATAGATAATAGATATGTGCAAACTGGAAAAAGTTATTTAGGAGGCTTCGCGCAGTGGGCGTGTCAACACGCAATTGTCATTTCATAATAAACACATATCACCGCGGCGCACAGCAAGTTTCAATTTCAGTTCCTGGCATTTTTAACCAGTGGAGAAAGGTAAGAGATGTCCCTATCGTTTTTCTTATATGAATTATTCTACGTTAATAAAACATACCTGGTGATCAACTACAGTTTGCTGTAAACATTATGATATGCGTGTAGTGTTATGATAACGAGAGGACGGGAGGACGGCTGCAGCAGTGGATTTGCGAATAGCATGCAGCTGCAGAGCCGCAGAGCCAGCGGCGCTTTCAGGTCTCACAGGCCCGCTCAACAGCGCCCCCCCACCCAACGGCTGAAAGCTGTGACCAGACCTGAAAGCGCCGCTGACTCTGCGGCTCTGCAGCTACATATGCTTCTAGCAAAATCCAGCATCCAGCCCGCTGTTAGCAATGGGAGCAGCACGGACTCGGGACTTATTTTATTTGGAATATAATGACTTTATACGCAAAAGTAACCTAGTTTTAAGTTAAAATATTATAAATCTACATGCCTTGAGGATGTCATTCTTTATATAGCCTGCCTATCAGGCAAAAAAAATTATTCTAACGGAAACACTGATACCGTGATATATACCGTTACCGTCTATGCTTCAAATTATACCGTGATATAAATTTTAGACCATACCGTCCACCCCTACTACAACATACAAAAGCAGCTTGACAACCGATATCCTTTGCGTCTACTAGGCATGGGCCAATGTGTGATTTTGGTGGTATGTGCTATTTGCACAGATGTTTGGCCCTTAGTATGCACACGCACAGTATAATATGCATGTAATAAATAGTTTGTTAATAAACTCTGTTACTTGAAACATTTTCACTGTGCTCCTAAATTTCTTTGTGTGCTCCTAAATCTTTATTTAGATTTTATTTATTAAAATTTTATTTAGGAGCACATGTGCTCCTTGGGAAAAAGGTTAGTGTAGAGCCCTTTATGGAGACATTAACATTACGTTATCAAACATAGGGACGAAGACTGTAAAAAAAATACAGCGCCTTGCGCCACCAAGACAGCGGCAGCCACTAAATGGCATATGGTAAGGGTCGACAATGTTTTATAATTCTTGTTAATTTTCATCGTAGAAATTATGTGCCCCCGAAATACAAAAAAAGCCCCCGAAAATCAATTAAGGGGGGCAAAAAAAGCCATGAAAGAAAAAGGTAATTTCTAACCCTGATCATTGTATCATCTCAATAATGACAATTGCACTAACGGATTTTCTCTGTGGAAAAGTTGATCTTGCCATTTTTCAATAGTTGGCAATATTTTCTTTTTTACACTGATTGGCTGAATGAGTTTGTCTGTCAAGGCAAACTGTACCCTTGCCCTCTGAAATTAGTCTGGCCAGCTAGAAGTCCAGGCTCAGTTTGTGGTAGCTAATGAACCTATGCTATGTTTACTGAGTTATGTTATGCTATGTTCATCTCCCGCCTCGACTACTGCAACGCACTGCTAGCTGGCCTCCCGGCCACTGCCACCAAGCCTCTTCAACTCATTCAAAATGCAGCGGCCCGCCTGATCTCAAACCTACCGAAGTCAGCCCATGTCACCCCACTTCTTAGGGACCTGCACTGGCTCCCCATTGCTGCACGTATCCGCTTCAAGGCCCTCGACCTAGCATACCGTGCGGCAAAGGGAACCGCTCCCGCCTACCTCCGGTCAATGGTCTCTAACTACACACCCTCAAGACCCCTACGCTCTGCGTCTTCTGGCCGCCTCAGATCTACTCCTATCCAAGCTCCCGGAGGGTCATCAAAGAGAAGCCGCCTATTCTCAGTCCTTGCCCCACAATGGTGGAATGAACTACCCATCCCAGTTAGGACAGCCGAATCCCGTCCAATCTTTCGCCGTCGACTAAAGACTCACTTCTTCAACCATTATCTGAAATGATAATAAAAAAAAAAAAAAAAAAAATCTAACCCCGACTAACCTTAATGTCATGCACTTGTCCTAATAAACTAACCTACACTGTAACACGCAACACTTTGATGAACATTGTTACTCAGCTGATAGAGTTATACCCTTCTTGCTGTCTTGTCGCACAGAACTTGTAAGTCGCTTTGGATAAAAGCGTCAGCTAAATGACTAAATGTAAATGTAAATGAGTAACGTTAACACTTTCAGTGCCCATCACGTCATATGACGTTTTATCAGCCCCCCCCCCTGAATGCCCACGACGACAATTATCGTTATATTTTTTTATTAGCGATCTGAATTCATATTTCATCAACCAAGTCTCCCGTTGGTACACCAGCCCCATCAGCAGCTCAGAATGGAAAAAAGCGCCCCCTATCGTCTATCCCTGAGTAACTGCACGTCAGTCGCTTAGATTGACCTGGGATCAGTGATATGTAGAGGCGGGGCCAGCTGGCTCCCTGAGCTGGCAAGCCGTCTGATGAACATGGAAGTCATCGCGGGACGGGAATCAGCCTGGAATATATATTCACAGTAGCCAATCGATAGTAGACAGTAGTGATCGATTTTTGGAATGGCGATCAGGAATTGGAATGATCTTTTTGGAGAACATCTTATCTGAGGTAAGGAATCTATTTTACCAGTCTTGGGATAATCAGAGTTGTATTCGCTGAGATATCAACGTGTCCCCTATGTGTGATGTGTCTCTGAGGAACTAAGAGAATCGATTTTCAGCTCGCGGCCCCAGCGTGCATACGTGGGTCATTGACGGATAAGACTTTTCAATAGGCCAATTTTAAAATACAAAAAATAAGGATATATTTGTCCATTTTTCAAACATTTGGAATGTAGTGTATACATGCATTTATGCAAAAAGAATTAAGAGATTTTAATGTTTTTAAAGTTGAATTAATAGGACATGGCCTTAATAAAAGTAATTTGGGGCGACCGTAATTTATCTCAAAATTTTTATATTTCCTTAACATTACTAATATTTTAACAGGTATCAGTAATTAAATATACATCTTAAGAAAGACAGGCTTGTGTGCCCTTACATTTTTTGTAAACCATGATTTCACAAGTTTATTCTATAATGGCAGTGTCTCCCTCGTAATGCAGTTACAATACCCATATATGCTCTAAAACCCATAAAACTGATTTAAAATGTGCAGGGCTGTACACTGCGATGATATCGTCGCGAATTGCCCCTTTAATTGGCCGTTGCGATTGGTAAATATTATCTGGGGGCGGGCTTGCGAGTAGTGCTTTCAAGCCTTGCATTCGCATTTCACTCCTAAATTATCCAAGGCGTGTGATGACGCCACTCACGCGAGCTGAGCAGTGAGCACTCAGCAGGTATGATCAGCGGGAACAATCGACTGAGCACTCACTCTGATAGACTGGCTGACTGTCTGATTTAGCTATGAAGAAAAGTAAAGTTAGTATTGCTTCATATTTTCGACGCGTTCGACCTCCTATAGTGAGCCGAACTGAACTGAACTCACACGGAGAGAGCTGCGGCGTCTGCTGCTCCTCCTCCCTGGCGCACCCGTGGCTGTTGTAAACACTAGTCTCTAGTGGGACACTGCTGGGACCTCGGTGAGCCTGCCAGCCGGCTAGCTACTGATAGCTATCAACAAATGCTCCAGTAAGTCTAGTAGTGCATGATAGCTCGCGTTAGCTTACTGTTCAAAACGAAACGTCCCATTAAACTAAATAGTTCAGATAGCTCCTGATATCAATGTCTTATAACACTGAGTCGATGCGTATTCGAGCTGAGGGCACGCTGAATATAGTCAATAGGGTCCAGCTGCAGCGCCGGAGAATCCTGGCCGTAGCTGGAGGCTACAGTATAGGGTCCAGCTGCAGCTCCGGGGAATCCTGGCCGTAGCTGGAGGCTACTAGAGTACACACAGACAGTGGAGCTGGTTGCATATAGCGAGCATTTAGACTTGTTGCGTGGTGGCGATGTCTCGCAGATAATACAACTACAAGTATGATTATATAATATATATATTTTATTAAAAAAAAATTATATAAAATAATTTCTTTTCTTTTTTTTTTTTAAATCAAAAACAATCGATATAAATAATGGTAAAATTGTTATTTAAAAATGTGCCCCTAAAAAATATTTTTTGCCCCTAAATTTCTCATTTAGGGGCAAGTGTGCCCCTAGTGAAAAAGCTTAGAGTACAGCCCTGAATGTGTACAGATAGTATCCACTTAAGCATAGTATACCAGTGATTAATATTTGAGCCAAAACTGATGGATATTCTATTTTGAATTTAGTACAGTTATTGACAATCATTGGTTACCCCGCATGACAAATGGTCGCCCCAAATGATGAGAGTAGTTAAAAGTCTATTTAAAATGTTACACAATGCAGTTCAGACAAAAGAAAACGGAACAATGTTTTTATTACAATCTTTTCAAGTGGTCAACAAAAATATTCTTCAATTCATTCAAATATCACAAAAGTAAAACATGTTAACATGCGAGGGCCCACATGTGGGCCCTCTTGAGGAAGATTTTCCCACCTGCACTTTGGCGACCTCTACCGGCTCGGGTGTGCATATATTTTAATACAATATATATATCGAATTAAAGCCCTATTTGTTGCCTGTCGATAGCCATTTCAGGTGACACAATCCGTTCAGCGGTTCTCGAGTTACATGCCGATATGTGAGGTGTGCGCCGAAGTACACAGTGTTGTACAAATACAACACCGACTCCCGGGGCTCTAGCTCCGTCAATCATTTGGCACGGTAGGTTACAAGCTTCGTCAGGAACATTCAAATATCACATGTTAAAAACATTAAACATTCAAAAAGTTAAAGTGCAATACACATTACATGCTTCAGGAACTTTAACATTTCACAAATGTCCATTTTCATGTCCTCATATCATCATTGGTTTTGTCAATGTATGAGAGCGAGAAGGTGGATTAAGTAGCATCACTTTTGTGATGGTAGTCACATTGGACATGGATTAACAATTTAAGTCAATAATAAAAGGTAAACAGAGTTGTATGTATGGAATAAAAATTAAACACCAACACAGTTCTATAGTCAATAAACAATAACCACCAACATAGTTGCATGGATGAAATCAACGCTAAACAACTACAACACAGTTGTATCAGTTCCTTTTAGGGATGGCACGATACAACTTATTCATGTCCGATACTGATATCACAGCCTTGAGTATCTGCCAATACCGATACCCATCCGATACTCCCTTAAAAAACAAAAAACCTGTGTTTAACCTAGCCATCTATTAAAAAAAAGCCAAATCAAAAACTCTCCTAAAGGAAGAAATACATACCACACATGACTCAGTTACGCAATAGTGCTGCTGCTTTTTATTTTGTTCAAATTATTTAGTTAATACGTTAATAAGACTACAGCGATTCCATGACGGCTTCCTGTCCTCACGTCTAAAACGTCTGTTTACCGGTACAATGCGTGGAGTTTCCAATCATTGGTAAACAAACATAGTGCTGAAAATATACACTTTGACTGCTGTTTTGATAGGGTTAGGGTCTTTACTCTTGGCTACATTTGAAAAAGAAACACAACATTGTACTTATTTGAGATAGCCGTGTCAGAGATAATGACTGTTTGGCAACATGAAGTGAGGCTAAGCGTCGGAAACCTACATTTTCAACAACAGAAAGGGGCTGGTCGTCCAGCACAATAAATGTGGTTATTTTCTCGGTTTTCTTCAGCTTTGCTTTGTTACTGTCTGCAGGGAGTTTCTCTCGCTTCTGAATGGTTTCCAGCTATGTTAGCTGCTGCGACAAAACGTTTCCTCTTGGCATTCGTTGCACATATGAACTCGGCATACTCCCTTTCCATGATTAATCTGCAAGTGTTGTGTGGTGTTGAAGTTTCCAGTGTTGCTGCCACCCCTAGAAATACTTGCGTCGCAGATATTACACTTGGCTGTGTCGTGTTATTCCACAAGTATACATGCAAGTCCTCTGTATTTGTTTGTGCATGTCTTCATTCTGTTAGCTCCACCATACAGGTCCATTATTATCCGCTCTTAGTCTACTCTGCCCTGTGTACCTGTCTGTGACCCCAGTACGGTGGCCTGTACTGTGTCGTATTAATGCACACACATTAGCATAACACCACAGGCTGTTTTGCATTTCTCTTCTTTGAGCTTAAAATAACTCCACACAGCTGACATGATCGCGGCGCGCTGCTAACAAGTTGACTTGCGTTTAGTTAATGCTAACGTTGTTGTCACGCTACTACTGTTCACATGATGGCATGCTTTACGGCCTGTATCGGATCTCCAATCCTGTGAATTTGGCCAGTATCGGATTGGTACCATCCCTAGTTCCTTTTATATTATCTCATGGTAAACTGCAGGCATTTCAAATTGAGGTACATGTGCATGTTTTAACAAATCAGGCAACCTGAATACCTAGAATAAGAAGCACACCAAAAAACAAAACACTGATATTTTTTACATTTAAGTTAAATGATTAATGTTCGGTTATGACATCATACGGTGACATCACGAATGTTCTAGAACGTTCGATCATGACATCATACTGTGACATCACAAATGTTCCAGAACGTTCGATCATGACATCATACTGTGACATCACAAATGTTCTAGAACGTTCAGTCATGACATCATACTGTGACATCACAAATGTTCTAGAATGTGCTATTATGACAAAAAGACGGTTCAATGACTTTATCTAAATCCAATCAATATTCCTAATGCCGTGTCAATGTAAGGTTATAAAAATAAACATATAAACATTCATACAATACAATATAGCTTTGGCTCCTACAGTCAACATTCCCCAAAGATATATCAAACACGAAACACACTTTGATCAGATTATAATGGAGATGTTGCACAGTGCAATCCACTGAACATTTATTGTTGAAATATGTCACTGTTGATCATGAGCTGGATATATAACCTATGGTTTCAAGGGATGTTAAACCTACTGTAGAATCAAAGTAAATGTTAGTGATTCAAATCCTCATTTAGAGGTAGGGGATCCACCACAGCTTGCCCTGCTGCTCTTCTCTACTTCTACACCAGCCAGAACTGGTGGAGTGTTCTCCATGGATGGTGGTGTCAGGTCCAGCATCGCCTTTTCCATCTTTTTCCTTCTCCCTGTAACCTCTGGATGCAGCCTTCTCCCTCTCCGATAGCTCATCTGACTTCACGGAATCTTGCCCTGTTGTTTTCTTCTCTGGTAGCTGAAACAATGGTGTATAATGTGATACTGATTCTGGTGGGCTAAATTACATACAAACTTAAGTTCAAGATATTACAGAAAAGGTCATTCCTAATCCTACTAACATGACAGTTTGAAATACACCAGAGAAAAATATACTGCATGTTACCTACCTATTAGGGCTGGGCGATATGGCCTAAATATGATATCACGATATTTTCTGACCTTTCGACGATACGCATCACGATGTTTTTCTTTTTTTCCCCAAACAATTCATTATGAGGCTTACCAAGACAGTATTTGAGTTTGCAAGCTAACATTAAAGACAAAATAAAATACCCAAGCATTTAGCATTTTTATATTATATATTAGATTTAGATTATTGGATTATTAGATTATATATTGCATATATTTAGCAATGAGATATTATATGATTTAGATATGAAATATGATGAATTGAAAATGGGGGACCCTGATGTAAACAAGACGAAAGTCTTTCTCTGGTCTGCATCCCCTTAACAATTGTATATATTGAGCTGTACTGTACCCATTCTGCAATATGTTAATAAAGTTTTAAATCAATCAATCAATCAATCAATAGGATTTTAGCATTTTTATGAAACTACTGTATATTTGTATGTCTCTAAATGTTTTGATGAATTGAAAATGGAGGACCCTTATGTAAAAAAGCCGAAAGTCTTTTTCTGGTCATCATCCTCCAGTCAGTCCACTGTTGTTGTATTGAGCTGTACTGTATTGTACCCATTCTGCAATCGTTAATAACGTTTTCATTCATTCAATCATTCAGCCGGCAACAGAATAATTTTGATTGACAGTCGAGTCTGCCAATTACGTCATACCGCTTGTACCCGCCCTGCTGTTCTTAGCACCAATCGGCAAGCGCTATTCTTTTTTTACATTCCTGAATGCCCTCCATTGATTTTAACGAGAGCTCAGCTCAACGACAACAACAACAGCTCACCGCAGCCGACGAGTGATTACTAGCGCACCGCAGCATGACAACGAGGCATAATGATTTTACTGCAACAAATGTTATAATAAAAGCCTTTCCATACATCTGTCTGATTGAAAACTTTATTAACAGACCGCAGAATGGGCACGCACAACTCGGCACGGACTGAGATATGAACAGTAACGCTTGCTATCTATGTCGTCATCGGACGTTGCTATGTTTGGGTAAATACGCTGATGTGTAACTATATAACGTGTAACTATATAATGTTAATGCCACAAAACTAATGCCTTTGTTAATCATAAGTACTAACTTTGATGCAGTAGTGTGTGTGTGGGAGCGGCGTTCAAAAGTTTGAACGGGGTGGACCAGATTGACGCAACACAATCCTCTTGGTCAAAACATCACGATATCCACGATACGTTAAAAAAGTGTATCGTTAATGAACTGTACCCGATATTTATATAATATCGTCATATCGCCCAGCCCTACTACCTATAGTTTTTTTTACCTTCTCTTTTCCTGGCAAGATAGTCGGCTCTTGCTGTAGGGTCTGCATTGACCCGCTGTCTGTAGTGAGCAGTCTTCTGTTTGCTTGTTTGTGCCATTTAGAAAATAGGTTAAACTAGTTAAACATGACTAATACATGTACAATTACCTAAATGGAATGTCATGCTATACCGTTTAAAAAAAATTCTCGTAAGATTGTACAATACTAAAAAAGAAAGGTTAATTCCTAAATAGGAATGAAAAATTACAGAAATGTTGAAAAATATGTTAAAGTATACAAAGAGTTATGCTAAAACAAAGAACTTTATGTATATAAATCATGAATAAAATATAAATATACAGAAACTACAAATACAGGACATATATCGATCATCTAAAACACTCTGCAGTGGTCGCCCCACATGATACTCTGTCGCCCATATGATGTTTTTAAGGTCAGTCAAATATTACAGGCTAACCATTAGCTACAGAAACCAAACTAGCTAGCTCTTACCACATGTCACTATCAAATTCATCATCAAAATATAGATTTTCAGATAAAACGTATTATTCACAGTTTTGGGGCGGTCGTCCCACAAGACATCCAAAAGTGGCAACTACATTACAGCAGTTAAAAAATAGATTTATTTGCCAATATGAAAGAGACTTACTAACCTGCTAGTTGTTTCTCTGGGTCCCTCACATGTGACTGGCTGATGCAACATCCTGTCCTTGAAGTGGTTTCAAAATAAAAGTCCCACAATTGTGTTTTCTTGATGGTCGCCCCAGATGATATTTCATAAAATTAACATATGCGGACAACATTCGTTTGTATATTATGATGGAAGTATATGTGCAAATGCTTCATAATTTTGTCAATGAATGCAAAACATGTTTGAAATTATGCCAAATAGGGCAAGGGAAATATTTAAATAGATTTAAAGTGATTTTAAGCCAGGCGGCTACGTGGCGTAGTGGGCAAGGCGCTCGCCACGACTGCGGAGACGCTGGGATCGCCTGTTCGATCCCAGCGCTCCACATTGCTTTCAGTTTAGCTGGTCGTCCATACTAATACACATTGGCCGTATTAGGGGGTGGGAAACTGATGGGTGGGATCGGGCGTTGTGGACAGCGACTCCTACAGGTCGGTTGGTGCGCCTGCGCAGTAGAATCAGGAAGTGTCGGGGGCAGTGTGAGCCTCCCACGCGTTACTCCTCGCCACTGAGAGATCGAGCTGCGCAGGTGAAAAGATGTGACTGCTGTTACCTCAAGTACCGGAGGGGACTTGTGCTATGTATGACTTAGTCCACATTGCAGCCGGCTTGTGGGAGGCAAGAAACAGCGTTCGTGACAGGGGAGGGTTGAATTGGATGATACGAAATTGGGATGGGAGAAAATATAGAAAAATGGGAGAAAAAGTGGATCAAAAAAAAAAAAGTGATTTTAAGCCGGTTGTCCAAATAGAAGTCAATGCTGGACGGTCGCCCCACATGGACATTTGACACTTCAGATAGCAGAAAAATGACCAATAACTCAAATGTTTGGAGGAGTTAGAGTGGGTCTGTATATGGGGAAGGTATTAGAGATACATGTAATCTTTTTATGAATTTTAATGTTTTTTTAAGGTAATAAATTCAGTGGGACAGAAAAAATAGGCGTCACGTCATCTAGCGTTTATTTGAAAACTATTCATAAATAGGCCGAAAAATTACAAACGTTTTTGTGTATTCTAGAATATTCCAGTAAACGTCTTTTATCATGGAATCTTTTTATTTTCCTTGAAAACGAGGGCTTTTCAAAATGCTATCAAACGAAAATGAACCGATAAAAAAACAATCCGCTTCGACAATGTTGACTGGAAAACGAGTCATTGATAAGCGACGGGCAGATTAGACACATAGCCATAATTTAAAACATAGATTAGGCGTTATTAACGCCAACATTGAAGTGGATGGTGGGCATTCAAGCACTAAATCGTGCGCCCCCTGCTGGCACTGAAAGTGTTAATGGGAAATAAAAGAATAACAAAACAGATAACATTAAATCTTACACTAAATGTATTGCCAGATTATCAAAGTGACATGGGATGGGAGGTGTTCGTTCGAATAGGTGCCAGTCCAAATTTGGGAAGTCCCAGATTTTGTCCTGGCAGGATCCAGAACAAATGAAGCCAAGGGCTTGGCCAGTTTCATAGCATTGGCTGATCATGTCCCAACATAGGTTTTTCTGCTCCAATTACCTTTTCTGATGAAACTGAAGGGAAAGCTCAAACTTGTTCTTCACCTTTACAACCGGTCATTCTGGTTCTCAAAATCTCTTGAAATCAACTGGTATTGAGAGACTCTTCTCAACTGCTATGACACAAGTGTTGGTGTTTAATCCTGATAGATAGGAAGGTAACAGATGATAATCTTAAAGGGATACTGACAGCCTATTAGCCTCTTGCTTTGGATCAATGCAACTCAGGGTTATCCCTGGTTTTTATTACACTAGTCAGGGTTTCCGTTAGAATTTTTTTTTGCCGGTCTGAGTGTCTGGTAGATTTCAATCTACCGGACAAATGGGATCAATTCCGGTCCGAGTTTATTGAGCTTAAAAACAATTGATAGGCCTATATAAAGAATGACATCCTCAAGGCATTTATAATATTTTAACTTAAAGGAAAACTCCAACATTTTGGGAAATTAGCTTATTTAACATCTTCCCTGGAGTTAGACAAGAAGATACATACCTTTTTTGTCTCTGTGCGTGCATTTAGCTTTGGGAACAGTCGCTCCGTTAGCGTAGCTTAGCTTCATCACTGGAAGTAGAGATGTTCCGATACCATTTTTTCCTTTCCGATCCGATTCCGATACCTAAGCTTTGGGTATCGGCCGATACCGATACTTATCAGATACCAGTGCATACATTAAAAAGAAAAAAAAAAGAAAAAAAAAGTATATCGGCGGGGCAGCTAGAGGGGGCGGGTGTTATTATGCAAATTCACCATATGACGTCCCATATAGGCAAATTTTCAGATGACTCACTTGAGGGAGGGACATTATTGTGAGGGGAGAATTGGAAGAATGCGCCAAATCGAGAATTAGAGACATAGATTCTATTACTATAAGTCCACATAGCTAGAAAATAACCCTAAACACAGGAAAAGGTCATTTATAAGATAGTTCCCCTTTAACACAAACCTAAACTAACGTTACAACTAACCTAAAGTTAGTTTAGGTTCGTGTTAACGTTAGATAATGTACAAAATAAACATTTTCCGCTGCTATAAATGTCGCACTTTTATTTTGAAAACCCCAGAAAGGAAGTTGAAATCACTGACTGCGCTCAGAGAGGAGTGGTTAGGCAAAAAATTGTTCAGAGTATATTTGCTTATAAAACGTAATTGTGTAATTCAATTATTTTTTATTTCTCCACGTGGTGAATACACAGGTCACAACATGTTTACATGAACGTTTTGGAGTTGTATTTGGAGTGTATTTCGTGACTGTATACAGTGTAAGGGAACGTCAGGCTCCGGATCTCCCCCACTTCCAGTGATGAAGCTCCGGATCTCCCCCACTTCCAGTGATGAAGCTAAGCTACGCTAACGGAGCGACTGTTCCCAAAGCTAAATGCATGCACAGAGACAAAAAAGGTATGCATCTTCTTGTCTAACTCCAGGGAAGATGTTAAATAAGCTAATTTCCCAAAATGTTGGAGTTTTCCTTTAAAACTAGGCTACTTTTGCGTATATACAGTCATTAATATATTCCAAATAAAATAAGTCCCTCGAGACTTCGTGCTGCTGCCGACTTGAGGTGTCGGTGGGCAGTCTGCCCGACATTAATAAACAGCAGTCTGTTATAATCACATTTTTATGAGCTAACGAATTCCGTTATATTGGACATTTGTATTAATTATATCAAGCGAAGAACTGAGAAATTTGGCAGAGAGAGACGGCAACATTATCGTGGGTTTGCGTGATGTATATCTCCACCTCCCAACGACTTGGTGCTGGTCATAATGTCCGGTGAAAATAATTCCCTCTAAGCACAATTTGATTATTTGAATTGTATTAAAATAGGCTAAAATTAAATAGCCTATGCGATGAACGAAACAATCATTACATTTGTTTCATCGTTGCTTCACCAAGCAGGTCTAATAATGTTGTCAGCGGGAGCTTGCTGCTAGATTTGCGAGAAGCATGCAGCTGCAGACCCGCAGAGCAGCAGTGTTTTCAGGTCCGGTCTGGGGACCGCTCAGCAGCGCCCCCCAACAGCTGAATTTCCAATGGCTGAATTGGAGTACTGCACTGTGCCGGCAAGGCTGGTGGGTTCTGTGGCTCTGCAGCTGCATGCTTCTCGCAAACCCAGCACTAAGCTCTCGCTGACAACATCGTTAGACCTGCTTGGTGAAGCAACGATGAAACAAATGTAATGATTGTTTCGTTCATCGCATAGGCTATTTAATTTTAGCCTATTTTAATACAATTCAAATAATCAAATTGTGCTTAGAGGGAATTATTTTCACCGGACATTATGACCGAAGAGATTAAAATATGTCGGACTTCAACAGATTTTGCCGGTCAAATACCGGTAATTACCGGCTAACGGAAACCCTGACACTAGTATTTTATGACCTCATGAATATGTAGCACTAGGGCTGGAAGGTATATTGAATATAAAGGTATATACCATCATGGATCCACGCAAAGGTATGGATTTTTACTATACCGTTCAGGGCTCTACAGTGCGACCATATTGCTCGCATATGCCCCTAAAAATATGTGTGTGCGAACCTGAAAAATCAATTAGTCAAGTCGAGTCAAGAGTTTTATTTGTCACGGCATACAAGTATACAATGAAATGCGGCTGGTCTTGCCCGCAACGATGTGCAATACAGTGGTACAACATATAATAGAATCCAATAAAAAACAACATTGTGCAATAAACAGGTAACAAGCAGGTAACATGGTGGGACATCTCGGTATCTGTACATAGTTATTTACATAGCATGTAGGACATGCTAGATCCTTTGGTAGTGCATGCTATTTTTAAAGTGACCTTTCCTTTTTGGCCATAAGTGTGGGCGTGTGCGGCATGAGTGTGTGCCTGCTCATGTTAAAGTGGCTGCTAGTGTGCGAGCGTGCACAGCGTGCGCGTCGTGTGTGTGCTCATGTGTGCTTGTGTGTGGAAAGTTCAGTGCTCTGTGGCACTCAGTGTTCATTGTTCAGGGCTCTGATAGCCTGGGGGAAGAAGCTGAGCCGAAGCCTCTCTGTCCTAGTAGCTGGGGTTCGCAGGCGTCTGCCTGACCTCAGCAGCTGGAACAGACTGTTATTGGGGTGGTGGGGGTCTTTCATTATTCTGCAGGCTGTGTGCAAGTGCAGATTACAGCCTCAGTCGTTCTTTTTATTTCTCCGCTGAGAATCGTTAAACTACAAGTCCCACATTGCACTCAAGCCAACGGTCCAATCACAGTAGAGTGACGTGACTGGTTTCATGGGAAATAAAGCAAATGACCAATCGGAAGCTCTCATTTTGCTTGTTTATTTCCTGAAAGTCTGCCATTGCGATCAGGGCTCTTATTGCGATATGCGAGCGTTTTCCGAGACACTAACTTATTATAGTCTCTTACCAATAGCAATAGATTTTAGAACACCTAGATTTAGCGATAGCAATAGTAATATAACGTTAATGCAACAAAACGAATGCCTTGCTTTGTTAATCATAACGTTGATGCAGTAGCGTAGGGCTGGGCGATATAACGATAACGATAAATATCGCGATATATTTGAATAATCGATATCGAATAACGAAAAAAATAAATTTTTGACCTGCAACAGGGCAGAGACAGTGGACAGACTTGTCTTTCTTGCCTGCAACTTAAAGTAATGGCTTTGCTTGTCCAAATGACAATACTGACCAAATTGAGATTTATTTTTCTCTTGTCCATTTATTTTGTTTGCTTTCTAATTTAAAATACAGTTTGAAACCGTCTGTACACAGTAGGCTATGTGTGCTAGCAGAGCTAGTCTCCAGTCAGGAGTCACGGTGCACATGTGCGGTGGTTTGTCCACCAAAAAAGTGCCAAAAGATAGAAAAGAAACTAGCAGAGCCAGAACTGTTCAACTCCCCTGGAGCCACAGCCAGCAGAGAAGCCGGTTTACTTTCGCTTTTAAACCAGCTGCAGCCTGAGAACTGGAGTGTGAGGGGATGTAACACTAAAGATGGCGGCAACGACAAAGAATTGCTGCAAAATAAACATACATCTGTTGTCTAAAAAAAAGAAGAAAAAAAATTATTTTATACTTATAACAATTTCGATAATTATCGATATCGAGAAATATGATAACATTATCATATCGTTATCGCGATATGATTTTTTGCCATATCGCCCAGCCCTACAGTAGCGTATGTCGTTGTGTTGACTGTAACGGACATGATAACAACATAACACTGTACACATTCAAATTGCGATAATCGATTCTAACATTTTCAAATCGATGCAGTTGAATTTTCCCCTTAGGATCGATGCATTGTTACACCCCTACACCAAAGTAACTGGCCCACTGTGTATGTGTGTACAGCTAACTTGGCTAGCGTTATCAACACAGCAGAGGTGGGCAATAGGGTCCAGCTGCAGCGCCGGACGGCCGGAGTGCAAGCGGTGTGACGTAATTGGCAGACTCGACTGTCAATCAATGGTCTACCTGACACGCAAACTCATAAACAATGTTTCTGTACTGGAGGTGTACAGTATTTCAATAGGCAACCCTGAAAGGATTATTTTTCTAGAAGAGCAACACAGCCAAAACATAGGCATTGTATGCATAAAAGGGGCAAAAGCTAAAGTTAAGTGACTGTTACTTTTGTAGCAGTAGTTTGATTTGATAGTGTATTTGATAGGGACAGCACATGTTAATGAACATCAAGTACAACATGTAAACATGCAGGGTTGTAGCAAGAGCTAATTTACACACATGCACGCACAGTACAAATATACATTTATTTTTAAAAAAATAAAAGAAAACTTACTTGAAATATTTTCACTGTGCTCCTAAATATTTTTGGGTGCTCCTAAATTTTTTTGTGTGCTCCTACATTTTTTCATTTAGGAGCACATGTGCTCTTTGGGAAAAAGGTTAGCGTAGAGCCCTGCCGTTGTCCATGATATATACATAGCGTAAAGAATATATAAAATATATAATAAAAATATTCCTTGCATAAGTATTAAAAATGTAAAAACCGTCAAATACTGTTATACCATCAAAACTACGAAAAATATTGTGATATATTTTGGCCATATCGCCAAGCCCTATGTAGTACCACCTTTTTGAACTTTAACTTTGTCAGTTAATGTACAATATTATCACCTCAGACGGAAACTGATTTGATCTCTGCAACGTCATCTGCAAAATCCTGGATTGAACCCTCAGCACTGCAAGACCACAACTGATGCCTGAACAGGACGTTTACTTTCTCTATAGAGGCCCCATGTGAACAGATTTGATTCAACCCAGAGGGCATTTCATAATTTTAATGAAACCATTGTTTGAAAAGAGGCTAGTCTCCCATTTAGGCCTTTGTGAGAATTAACGCATTGTATACATAGCCTAAGCCCTGCCATTTCTTTGCCATTTTTCCCATGGGTATGTTTTGCTCCCATAATCTCTCTTTCAGGTTGTATTTCATGAACATCCTGGGGCATTTAAGCCCCAAGCTACTGTTCCTGTCTGACCCTGACTACATGACACTAACTTGCAAACGTCTAGTTACTCCCCATCACAGCCTATTCAGAATAATCACATTGTCGATGAGTCGATAGTCTTCATCCATTGATGAGTTGTAAGTATGAATCCTTTGTGTTTGCTCCAACCCCCCGCCAAAGACTCCCACTGGTTCAAGACAATGTGTATTTACCAGCGATGTGGGTCAGGGGTGAAGGGTCATGTCTCTCAAAGGGCTTTGATGGTCACAGAGGGAGGAGCAACAGTTCACCACGTCTGCATCATGAGAGAGAGAGAGAGAGAGACTTGTTTGTCCAGCGGACAGGGGCACATTGGAGCAGCACACAAACACACGCACACACCAGATTAAGAGGTCAATAACAACTAGGGGTGGGAATCACCAGTTTCATCACGATACGATATCGATTCTTTGGACAACGATACGATATTTGCCGATATCACAAAGTCTGCCACGATACGATTCGATTGAGGTGCCTGCGATCGATATGAGGCGATATTATGTGCCCATTTAACACAATCAGTCACATTTAGATAAACAAAAAAAAGGCTACGGAAATATCAATTGATGTTTTTATTTTTGAGCTCTTCCAGACATTTAAATGAAAAACAATCTATTGTTTTTAATACAAATAGACCTCCTGTTCACTTTTTATATATTGAGCTTTACACTTTAAGTAAAATGTTTTGGAACTCACAACATGCAAGCTAAAACCCCTTCCTCTCCCAAACTTCCTACAATTGTTTTATGTTGCATGATGATCATGAATACATTTATTATGTATTCATGTTTAAATATCAACATTATCTGTCCATCCTCAGTAACACACGCACACGCACACACAGAATGCCCCTCCCCCAGTCCCCCACAGAAAGGTAGACTGCCCCCGCCCCTCCTCCTTCCCCTCGCCTCTCTCCTGTTCTCTCACGGTTAGCTGCTTAGCTTAGTTAGCTTAAGCAGCCAACGTGACGTTCATTTAGATATTTAATGTGACGTGGGCATAAAGGAATGGCGACGATGCAAAGCATGTTGGATGCATTTGATCCGTTGCGGGGAAAAAACTGCACAGACTTATATCGGGTCGCAAAATAGACGCTCTGTAGCCCTGCTCTGCTGTAATATCTTATCTACACGAGTTTCACAATACTGGGCGCCGGCGGATATGACTTGCGTGATTTTCAAAATAAGAGTATCGCAATATGAATCGATCTTTTTACGTTGCATCGATCCTATTTGATTATTGATAATAGATCGATATATCGATCTGGATCGATGTATCGTCCCACCCCTAATAACCCACCAACATCACACACACACACACACACCAGAATAAGAGGTCAATAACAACCCACCAACAGTCATCACACACACACACGCACACACCAGAATAAGAGGTCAATAACAACCCACCAACAGTCATCACACACACACCAGAATAAGAGGTCAATAACAACCCACCAACAGTCATCTCACACACACACACACACACACACACACACACACACACACACACACACACACACACACACACACACACACACACACACACACACACACCAGGATAGAGCACTGTTTAGAATACAAATCTCATCCTTCCTCACTCATGGCCATTATTTTATTCTTATTCTTATTTTAGACTTTTGACTAACTAAATGTTCATTGTGAGCGATCTGTGGTCATGAATTACCCTTGGGATCAATAAATTACTTCTATTCTAACTGTATCTATGTTCATGCCAATTGACTAAAATGGGGTGTGGTACTGTGGTCTATCGCAAATAGGTTGCAGCTATTGTGAATTTGCGTTTTTACTCAATCACTTCCTTACCTAAACCTGGTTATTGTGTAGAATTAGTGCTACTTTGCTGATTCTCTACCAGGTTCAGGACCTGTAACGTTACATCAAACAACTCTTCCATATAGTAGTATGGCTGAATTGACTTATCTCAAACTCCACCCTCCTTTCTTGATCCTCCAATCACAACTGTTGCTTTCCTCAGACAAGGAAAGCAACAGTTCTAATTGGAGGATCACGAAAAGAGGGCGAGGTTTGACATGGGTAAATTGTGTGTGTGTTCTGTGTGTACGTGTCCCCCCGCTGACTAGCTTGCTTGACCATTCATCAGATCATAAGTTCATCAGGACGATCTGTTCTAAAATACATCAGCAGTCTTACTCCCCCCACCATGCATGATGGAAATGGGCCCAACACGCTATTGCTAATGACGTCAGAAGTCGGTAGTATTGGAGCTCAGCCTCAAAGTAGCCCTTCCCATCCCATCTCGCCTCAAAGCCTGCCCATAGATTATCCCTGTCCAGCGAGCCGGCTCTCCTTTCCCTCATAATCCACTCTTACTCAACTCTGGGGGAAATGAATGCATTCTTTGGTCTTGTCTTAATCACAACTACAAAAGCTGGAGATTGTTGGGAAAGATTTAGAAGTTTAGCGTTATGATCCCTAGTTTCGGGGTCCAGGCAGCCATGCGTGCCCATCTTGCGCGATTGGCCCATTGGTAAACGCACAGCGGTGGTGATGTCATTGTATGACAATCATGCATTGAATCTGCCAAAGCTTTTCCACACGGTCAGAATCTCTGAAATAGAGATCAAATAGGCCTACCAACTGACTGTGTGGTGTAACAGTGATACATTGGGAAACGTATGAGCTTACACTACAATATTTGCTGAAGTTACGCAAATGTTGGCAAAGCATTTCAATGTTTTTTTTTTCTTTTTTGCTACAAAACACCCCCTTTCCCCCTGTGACCTCCTGATGCAAATGGTACAAAGGAACTTGGTGAACTCCTAAAGAAAATGGATCGCTGTTAGCTGTCTTCCCTTGAACTTGATGTTTGAAACTTGTCTGTACAACTTGCACACACACACGCGCGCGCGCATACGCATACAAAAGGCCCCGAGGCCAGGGGGAAGAAAGCAGGGCTGTTGAGCAGGAAGTGGGGAATGTGGGTAAAGGTCACTGGCGCCAGCTGATCCGCCAAGCAGAGTTTGGCCGGGAGGCACAGCAGCGTCTTCAGTACAGACAACACCGGACACCTCAGACCTTGGGCTCCCACCCAACAACAGGTGTCTGAATAGCGAGCACAACACTGTCCGGACCCAAACACGGCACACCTGTACCGTACGTGTAGCTGCGAGCAAGGCAGTGTTCATTGAGAAACAGCAGACTGATAGCAGGTCAGTCCAGGAGAACAAGGATGTAAATGTTAAGGTTACTTTTCATCATTTTACAAGAGAATGTTGTTCTATAGGCTACAAAAAGGTTTCTATGCCATAGACTTCTTGAGTTGTGAGGCACTATATACCAGGTATTTGTCATAGGGCTGGGCGATATAACGATAACGATAAATATTGCGATATATTTGAATAATCGATATCGAATATCGAGAAGAGAAAAAAAGCGTTTTTTTTTTTTTTTTTTTTTTATATATTTTTTGTGACCTGCAACAGGGCAGTTTTAAAACCAGAGATAGTGGACAGACTTGTCTTTCTTGCCTGCAACTTAAAGTAATGGCTTTGCTTGTCCAAATGACAATACTGACCAAATTGAGATTTATTTTTCTCTTGTCCATTTATTTTGTTTGCTTTCTAATTTAAAATACAGTTTGAAACCGTCTGTACACAGTAGGCTATGTGTGCTAGCAGAGCTAGACTCCAGTCACGAGTCACGGTGCACATGTGCGGTGGTTTGTCCACCAAAAAAGCGCCAAAAGATCGAAAATAAACTAGCAGAGCCAGAACTGTTCAACTCCCCTGGAGCCACAGCCAGCAGAGAAGCCGGTTTACTTTAGCTTTTAAACCAGCTGCAGCCTGAGAACTGGAGTGTGAGGGGATGTAACACTAAAGATGGCGGCAAGGACAAAGAATTGCTGCAAAATAAACATACATCTGTTGTTTATATAAAAAAAAAAAATGTATATACTTATAATTATCTATCGATAAATATGATAACATTATCATATCGTTATCGCGATTTTTTTCCATATCGCCCAGCCCTAATTTGTCATCTGCATTTAACCCACTACAAGCGACTTTGAGTACTCAGAAAATAGCTATATAAATTGAATGTATTATTATTGTTATCACTATGTTTTTAGGAGCAGTAGGCAGCCAGTGTTTACCTGTAGTTACCTTTTAACCAAGGTAAGCATAATCTGTAATAGAATACTAGAATATTAAAAATAATAGAATATTTTTAAAGCATGGGATGGGATGGTATATAGTTTTTGTAGTGTCAGTCCCGCCATCCCCCACGTCATTTTCGCAATGTTGCTATTTTTGTATTTGTAGTAAGACTTGAAATAGTTTTCAATTGCAGATTTCAATGACGTGACGCTTGCTTTGACAGTTTACATCCTTCTGTGCCAATACACTACTGCAGGGCTGCCAACTTCTCAGATAACCTTGGAGTGAGACACGATGGAAGTTGGGAAGTCTGCAAATGACTGCACGGTGCACGCTGAAGACTTTTATTTTTATTTGATACATTTTTGTACTTGAAGTAAACAAACATGGCTATTTTACGGCCACTTCCCCAGTTTCATAACTTCTGACTATTAAAAAAACCCACCAGACAGATCATTGACCTAGTGGCCAAATACAGCAAACCTCAGTATACAATGTGGACAGGGTGGAGTCGGTGAGTGAGTTGGTGAGGGACGTTCACTCTTCTAGGCCGGTCCCCTACACTACAGGGTCCAGCAAAAAATTTACTTTTTGAAAAGTAAACACGTGTACACAATAGGCATGGGCGGTATGACGGTATTAAGGTATACCGGGGTATTTACTATTTAGAGATACCGACGGTATTGAAAATCAATACCGTCAAAATCACAGATCCATTTCAGTTTATATTACAGTGAAACAGAGTTTTAACAGTGGTTGGTTGTAGTGCACTGCACACACGCGCCAGCAGAGGGCGAGACCAGTCCTCGAGTCACTAGTGGAGCGAGGCAGCGAGCCACAGAGCTGGTTGTCTATACACAGGTGGAGGAGGGGAAACCCCGCTTCACTGGAAATTAAATGAGTCGAGACACGCTTACCGTTGCTGCCTGGTGCTGCGGGCTAACTGGCTGTTCTGAGAGCTAACTGTTGTGTATGTGTATCACAACGGTGGTCACGCTTTACGGTAATGTTGCGACAGTGCTGTGAAAATACCGTAAAACGTTGTGGTAATGAGAGTGTGTGTTGTTGTGGACTGGTGGAACAAGCAAATAAACGGTAAAACGTTACGTCGCAGTCCGGTGTGTTTTTGAATACACAATACTAACGTTACTAGTACTAGGGTGCTGCGGGGCTCCTGGCTACCATTCTGAGAGTTAACGTTAGTATTACTAGGATGCTGCAGGCTTCTGGCTAGTGGCTCCATTCTGAGAGCTAATGATAGTAGCACTCGGATGCTGCGGGCTAACTGGCCATCTCCGCGATCTGTTTACATGATAACACGGGTTTCCAATTCCCCCCCCCCCCCCCCCCCCCGCTGATGGAAATGAAAGTCATACCGTTCAATACCGTACACCGGGGTATTATATAATCAAGGTATAACGGTATGAAAAAAGTGATACCGCCCAAGCCTAGTACACAAGACACAGCTTAATTTGGCTTATGTGTAGTAGTACAACTACAGTTGATATACTGTAACTAGACCTATTCCAATGACAAAATGGATCCATTCCAGGATTTCTTGAAGATGTGGGTTTAGCTGCAAACTGTACAACTATTCCAGTGACACATTTAATCCACGTCAGGATTTTACTATGATCATTGCTGTTCACATCTCCAGCCTGAGAGGCTGAACAGTGTGTACCCTAAACCAGAGTTATTGCGCATCTCATTTGAAACAACAGATTGTGGAGGAATCTTTTGGTTGCTCCAAACAATGGTGAGAGCAAAGGGGTTACAGCCCCCACCCCTCTCTACTCTTAAACTCGGTGTCTCCTTCTCCCCCTCAGTGTTCTCCCAGCTGGTCATGATGAGAGCACTCCTCTTAGCCCACGCTCATTTATCCTGTATGTACTTTGTACCAGGGGCGTTTCTAGGGTTAGAAATACGCAATTTTTGAGTAATTCGAGATGAATACTGAAGAACTAGATTAGAGGTTCTCAAAGTGAGGTCCAGGTCCATGAGAGGGATCTGGGCAGTCCCCATAGAAAATTCTAAGTTAACAGGACCAAATCATCAGTTTCTTATTTATTTATTTAGCCAGATAAAACATTGATCTGGTCCAAGAGGCCCCAACAGGAGTACAAATATACACATGATTGAATTGATTGATTGATTGAAAAGTTTATTAACAGATTGCAGAATGGGTACAGTACAGTACAGCTCAATACATACAATTGTTAAGAGGATGCAGACCTGAGAAAGACTTTCGTCTTGTTTCCATCAGGGTCCCCCATTTTCAATTCATCATATGACACACATGACATACAGATAGACAGTACTGCTACATCTATACATTTATGACATACCAGATTTTCAAATACAGTACTGTTTGTGATACTAAAAAAATCCAGAAGAAGAGTATATACATTTGAGATAGAAACTGTGCATTGGGGGAGGTTGGGTAGGTGGGGTGGGGCTGTACATTGGAGGTGGGGGGGGGGGTTGGGTAGGGGGGGTCAATTTGATTCAGAGTTCCGTCATTTGATTCGGAGTCGTGACGGATTTTTACCTGGTATAATATGATTTGTAGTTGCATACAGATTGAAACTAAATTGAGCCAATCAGGTGGGTAAAATATCATGAAAAAGGGCATTTTGACCATTCTAACCAATCAATAAATGTCATGTATGTTGTGTATGTCATAAATGTCTATATGAATTGAAAATGGGGGACCCTGATGGAAACAAGACAAACGTCTTTCTCAGGTCTGCATCCCCTTAACAATTGTATGTATTGAGCCGTACTGTATTGTACCCATTCTGCAATCTGTTAAATAAAGTTTTCATTCATTCATTCATTCAAACGTGAGCTTGACGCACGCACACACTGCTGTGCCCTCCCCCTCACAGACCCGTCTCATTCGCACCGAAGATAGCAAGCGTGCAGGTCCTCTTTTAACACCACTGAAGCATTAAACAATGGCCCAGTAAACTATTCACTTTAGTTTAATACACAAGGCGTTGTCTAACGTTATCTAGCTGGCTAGCTGATAGCTCATAACATAATTGAAATTCGTTTTTGCAGCTGTGGCTAACGTTAGCTAGCTACCGATCTTCGGGTGGCTAACGTTAGCTACCTAGCAACTGTAGCTATCTAATAAAGTCTGCGCTGGCTGGCTAACTTTTAATTCGCAATGGAGTTGAGCTAACTAACTATACAAATCGATGTGATTGGCTGAGACTGTATTTTGTACGGTTGGCTGCCTGGCTGTTGTGGATTCGGGTAGCCAGCTAGCAGCTAACATCAACTCAACATCAACACTCTGTTGACACTCTGAGCTAGTTTGCCGACAGCAATGTAACAAACAATATGCTCCGTGCGGAACCCTTATCCCCAACACATAGTGTGTGAATAATGTTGAGCCACTACAAAAGATTAATCCAAAGTTTAATATAGTAAGAATAGTACTAGGCTATATTATAACACATCTTTGCAAGTAGATTACATTAGCAAAATGCGCTTTTGACATGTAGCCTACATATTCATAATCATGAAAGTTTATTTGGAAGTATTTTATATTCTGTACTTCGTTTAAAAGTGGTCAGACAGTCTTCACACATTTATAAATAACACTTAAAGAAAAGCTTATTGTGGACTGTAATATGTTTTGTTTAATGGGGGATTTTTTAATGTACCGAATACCGTGAAACCGTGGTATTTTTGCCCAAGGTTATCGTACCCTCAAAATGTCATACTGGCACATGCCTAGTTACACTTACACTATAGTAGGGCTGGACAGTATGGTCTAAAATTTATATCACGGTATAATTTGAAGCATAGACGATAACGGTATATATCACGGTATATTCATTTATCTTAAAATGTCTATATAAATGCTTCTGAAGGGGTAAAACACTGGTATGGCAGCTATTACTGTACTCTTGTATTACTAGGACATATTTCACATAGTACAGAGGTATTTTAAGAACATTTATTGTGCAAAACTGCAATAGAAAAATGGAAAACCTTTTCTCAAGTTACTTCCATCTCTGAAAAAACACTTTTTCATGAAATACAATCAAATCAAGCGGCACAAAGTGAAAATAAAAACTACAGGAGGTTTCTTTCCCTCAAACAACTCAAACACAAACTCCAACATAGCTTAACTTTAGTGTACATGTTTGACAACGTAGAGAGAGAGCGTGATGTAATAGGTTTGAGTTTGAGCCGAGTTTTGAGCTTCCTAAGATGCCGTAGCGTAGGTGATGATGTCACACCAGTATTGTCAACACAGAGTTGGAAACGGGAGCAGCCCGATGGATAAAGCGATATAAAGAAATAAATAGCCAAATAAATGTGAAGTTATCTTTGAACCTCTGTTGTCAAGCCTCTTCAATATACCCCCCCCCCCCCCCCCCTTGCCTCACTAATGGAACTGGTGCCACAGTCACGTTAGAACGTTTGCTTAGTGGCTAACGTGAGTTCGCTTAGCGGCTAACGTTAGCCCGTTGCTGTGCTAAAGCAAGTCTCCTCTCAGCCTCCTTGCCTAATTGAAATGCCCAAACTATATGGCAAGGTCCGTGAACAAGTGGAGAAAAACTCAGTACAATTAAACACTATGCAACGACCACTGCAAACGTCGAGTGAATCGTCAAGTAACGTTAACGTCATTGCTACTGCTGTGACTTAGCTGCTGTAGTCTACCGGTCACAAGGTATGAAGGTATAGTCAAAATCCATACCCTAGCGCAAATTCATACCGTTTATACCATATACCGTTTATACCGTCCACCCCTACACTATAGGCTACACTACTAGGTCTACACTATACTATAGTTTAAGGCTACTTTCACTGTTTTACTGCATTACAGTACTGTTATATTGTCGTTTTTTTTTATCAATAAAAAAAATATATTACATATATGGTTGGTGCTCCTTACATTTTGCTGGGTGCTCCTACATTTTCGCTGGTGCACCCAACTTTTTGAAGTTGGGAGCACCAGTGCTACCAAGTAAAAATGTTCATTTCAAGCCCTGCATAATTTGAACTACACAATACATAATTTGAACTATAGACAATACATAATTTGAACTATACACAATACTGAATTTGAACTATACACAATACTGAATTTGAACTATACACAATACTGAATTTGAACTATAGACAATACATAATTTGAACTATACACAATACTGAAAAGTTACAGTATGTAGATTTGTTTATTTGTATGACAAAGTCAGTCAACCCTTCAGTTTCAGTTTCATTTAATGAATTGAAAACAGCATTGATATTACATAAAAGCAAACTGGCAGTAGAAAAGATGTTCAAAATGATCTAGTTCCCTTAAAACGCTAACGCTATTAAATAAAAATATATAGTGGAGGTTAACCCTTTAATCGCCAAGGACGACTTTAGACGTCATTCCTCGCCATGCGTAATATGCCAATGACGTCGTACAGCGTCTTTGAGATCAATATTTCAAAAATCTGTCATGGCAATCATATTTCACCCACGGAGACTTGAGATCTCCTGTAGATCTCCTCTCAACTCTCCAACGGTTCAAAACCGCCATCTGGTGGCCGATCGGCGAATCGCCAAAACCGGAAGTGAGCGGGTGGAAGTGGTGCTCACCCATATTTCGTCCGGCCACTCGCTATCGCTAGCGGGACTCCATCTTGATACACTGGACATCGATCCGTTGCCAATAACTCGATAAACAACATGATTTGGACGTATATAGTATTATACAACCTGGAACTGGACCAACTAGATCGACATCCCATAATAGCAAACTTTCTGCTCCACGCTGATCGCCCAATGCTACGAGGAAGCCGCGGTGAGTTTCAGCGTGTTTGATTATTATTATACATACGAACTTCTATGATCAACATATCACCCATACTACATTAATCATTTAACGTCGGCCACGGACTTATAAACCCCCCCCCCCCCCCCTCCGGTCACCAGCAGATCATGGTACCAAAGCACCTCAAAGGCGCTAAAAACAAAATTACAAACATCTCAAAACAAACTGGTCAGACTACTGCTTGACCTTACTCCTAGAACCCACCTCACCCCTGCCCACTTTGACAACCTAGGATGGCTTAGAGTAGACGACAGAGTACAGCAACTTGCAATGGGCCTGGTCTACAAGATACACTACACGACCAAGGTACCCATGTACATGTCAAAATACTTCTCAAAGGTCAGTGAATACCACGATCACAACACCAGAGGGAGCTCCACAAATCATGTTAAACCCAGATTCGGCTCAAATAAGGGACTAAACACGTTTCGCAATTATGCCACATCAATGTGGAACGCCCTACCCAAAGCTGTAAAGGAATGTGGATCACTACCCACTTTCAAAACCTCTCAAGGGACACCTACGGGAGACTGCAATTCAACACTGGCCCTTGTAAATATCCTAACCTAACCCCCTCCAATGTACAGTCATTTACCTAGTATGGTTTTGTCAATAGTCCAATGTACAATTTTGTTTGTTTGTACAGTGTCTCCCCCCCCCCCCCCCCCCCCCAATGTACAGTTGTGCTTGTTTATACAGTGTGCCCCCCCCCCCCCCCCCCCCCAACCACCTCCAATGTAGATTACCCAGTATGGTTGTCAATATCCCAGTGTACCCAACCCCCCCCCACCCAACCTCCTCCAATGTACAGTTTCTACGTCAAATGTATATACTCCCTTTTCCTGACTCCTTCTGTATCACAAACAGTACTGTATTTGCAAATCTGGTATGTCATAAATGTATAGATGTAGCAGTACTGACTATCTGTATGTCATGTATGTCATATATGTCCTGATGAATTGAAAATGGGGGACCCTGATGTAAACAAGACGAAAGTCTTTCTCTGGTCTGCATCCCCTTAACAATTGTGTGTATTGAGCTGTACTGTATTGTACCCATTCTGCAATCTGTTAATAAAGTTTTCAATCAATCAATCAGATGATGAGGCATGACGTGTAGGACCTTGTACAATTGACATTTTTAATCTGACGTCAATCGGTATCAAACTACATTTGATGATCTAATATATGTATTTGTGGCTATAACTCACGTTCTATGGAATGCTGCAGAAAACGATAAAAACATATTTATACTTTAGACCAGGGGTAGGCAACCCTAGGCACGCGTTTGCTTTGAAATATTATAGTGAAATATTTTGCACCGTTGTCGCATTTATCTTGTTGAAATCCTCCCACAGGTTCTTTTTACTACCACATATTTAATTGAGACCCTTTATTTGTTTATTATTTCAATTTAGCTGGAAATACATACATTGCATTGTTATCATTCAGTAACATTTGCAGAGCCTTATAACAAAAACATTATTACGGTCACCATTGTGACCAGTGGGATTAATCAACAAATTGTATTATTTATTTTTCTATTTCATTGAACATTGCACATGTTAAAATTTTTTTTATTCAAAATGTGAGTATTACCAAGTCAACTTGTGTTCTTAAAACAATGACAATAAACATAGTTTTATTAGGTTGAAATAATGTGGTTGTGTACTTATTTTTCTGTTAACTTATTATGGATTGAAAACTGAAAACCTTAATGCACAGTAACTGAACTCAATATTTTTAAGTTCTGGTAACTTATTATTATATTTCTTTTTACAGTGTAGTCTTGCGATCAATCAAAACTTATTTACACGATATACCTCACATTCACCCTCCATTCACATCCTGGTGTTCTCCATTAGGCCTGTAGGTGGAGCTATGACAGCACACGTACATTTTGATGTGTCCAAAAATGAATGGGCAAATGTGAGTGAAATGGTCACGCTGTATGCAGCTGTTTGTCTGCATTGCATTCCCCCCCCCCCCCAACTCAAAATCATACATCATAATAATATTGTTAATAATAACAATAACAATAATGATGTAATAATGTAAAAATTATCATTAAAAATACCTGATTATGAGAAAAAGAAATTACGATGCATGGAATATTGTTGAGGCACACTAGTTACAACTATATTTCAAACAGGCACTCCATGTCAAAAAGGTTGCTGACCCCTGCTTTAGACCATATTTTAGTATGAATGTGTGAATGAAAAAGTAGAACGTTGCTACATCCTAAAACGATAGATACTTGATGTTGAATGGGCCATAGTAATGTCAATTTAGCAATATAATTTAAAAAGTTATAGCCCTGCAAAGAAGGGGAACATCTCCATAGACAAATAGAGCTGGCAGAGGACGGTATAAGGATGGATATAAGCGTGGCAGAGAAAGGGTTAAAATAAGAATATGACTTGGCCTGAAAAAAGTTCAGTCAGGAGATTTTTTTTTTGCTTTAATCCCTGTATACATATATAAACATACATACATACATATATACATATACATATACACACATATACACCAATAACAAAATAAAAACACAGTTAACACATTGTTAACGTAAATCGTTTTTGGGATCAATATTAAATTTTTTCGCCATGGCATTCATAATTCATCCAGCCTCCCTCCGGACTGCAGCGGCACCCTGTATGAGATTGCAACGCCTCAATACCGCCGCCTGGTGGATGGTCGGGCGAGTTACACTCTCGCCAAAACCGGAAGTGGCGCTGGTGCATCGAGGAAATCCCTCCGGCAGTCATATCTTGTTACGTGGATCCAGACAAACACTATAGTGCATTTGGATCGCTTTCGAAACGCAATAATAGATATGATTTCGGTGTTTATTGCGCCATACAAACCGGAAATGGATCTAGGAGATCGGCGTCAAATAATTGGGATCTTATTCCTCCAGTCTCATCGGCGAACGGTAAGAGGACACTAACGTTATTTTCAGCCCGATTGTTTATTCATTTCACTGCAAACCATCTGCTCAACATATCAACCCATACTAAATAAAGCCGTTACTGACGATCAAGGAATTATAAACGAACCCCCCCCTTTCCTTCACGCATGATGAAGCATAATGTATACCGATCATATACATTTGAATTTTTTTATATAGCGTGTATAGGAAAGAAACTATCGGGGCCTATAACTGTCGTTTTTGGAATTACAGCAGAAAACCTTAAAAACATACTTATATTCTAGACGGTATTAACACAACAATGTATGAATGAAAAAATATAACATTCCCACATCCTGAACGATGGATAATCGATGTTGAATGGGCCATAGTAATGTCAATATAGCAATACAATTTAAAAAGTTATAGCCCTGCAAAGAAGGTAAACATCTCCATAGGCTTTCAACGGTGGCAGACTGGGTACAATGATGGGCACAACCCCCGGCGCCCAATGTGTTAACACTTTGATCGCCATGGTTAAATTCATAATTTACCATCCCTAGCCAGCTCTATTTGTCTATGGAGAAGTTCCCCTTCTTTGCAGGGCTATAACTTTTTAAATTGTATTGCTAAATTGACATTATTATGGCCGATTCAATGTCCTATATCTATTGTTCAGGGTGTAGCAACGTTATACTTTTTCATTCACATATTCATACTAAAATACGGTCTAAAGTATAAGTATGTTTTTATCGTTTTCTGCAGCTTTCTCCAGAACTTGATTTATAGCCCTAAATGCATTATATTGATGATCAAATACAGTTTGATAGCGATCGGTGCCAGATAAAAAATTTCAACTGCACGTAGTTCTAGAAGTTACTACGTATGATCTGATGTTGACCGGATGGGCGGGGGGTCGTTTATAATTCCGTGGGCAACGTTATATCATTCATCTAGTGTGGGTGATATGATCATTAGAGCAGTTAGTATAGAGGACATTAGAAAATAACGCTGAAACTCACCGTAGCTTCCTCGCGCCGTTGGCAGATGAGCGTGGAACAGAATTTTTTCTATTATGGGATGGAGAAATACCCGATCCATTTCCAGGTTGTATAATAGTATATATGTCCAAATCATGTTGTTTATCGAGTTATTGGCAACGTATGTATTGTGTCGAGCTCGAGTCCCGTGACCTATAGCGAGTGATCGGACCAAATTGAAATGAGCACCAGCTTCTACATCCTGTTTCTCCCCTGGGCGATCCCCCGATCGGCCACCAGATGGCGCTCTTGAACCGTTAGAGAGTTGAGTGGAGCTCAGCAGTATATCTCAGGTCCCCGGGGGAGAAATATGATTTCGATCACAGATTTTTGAAATATTGATATCAAAGACGCGTTACGGCGTCTTCGGCAGAATGAGCATGGCGGGGGAAGACGAGTTTCGGCGTCTCCGGCGATTAAAGTGTTAAGAATCATACATAAGCAAATAAACAAATAAACATATGCACAGCCTATGTACAAAAGAAATACAGTTAATCTCTAGTCTTTACAGTTTTCTTCGATTGCATAAACACTCAAATCAAAAGTATTACACAATTATCAAAACCTTACACTCAAGGAGCAAAACATAGGCACCCATATAAGCACAATGTCCGCCTCACTTTTTGCAAAACAATACACGGTGATTTGCAAAACACTAAACACACTTGCATTACATTAGGCACAGAATGTCAAATGACCACATATGAGCCAATTGGTTAAACACAGCCATCAGATGCACACACACACGATTGCTTAACCCTTTAATCGCCGTTGACGCTTTTCAGCGTCATTCCCCGCCATGCTTATTCTGCCGATGACGCTGTACAGCGTCATTGATATCAATATTTCAAAAATCTGTGATCGAAATCATATTTCTCCCCCGGAGACATTATATGTACTGGTGAGCCCCTGTCAACTCTCTAACGGTTCAAGAGCGCCATCTGGTGGCCGATCGGCAGATCGCCCAGGACATAAACAGGGAAGTGGACGCTGATGCTCATTTCAATTTGGTCCGATCACTCGCTATAGGTCCCGGGACTCGAGCTCGACACAATGGATATCGATCCGTTGCCAATAACTCGATAAACAACATGATTTGGACATGTATACTATTATACAACCTGGAAATGGATCGGGTATTTCTATATCCCATAATAGAAAAAATTCTGTTCCACGCTCATCTCCCAACGGCGCGAGGAAGCTACGGTGAGTTTCAGCGTTATTTTGTAATGTCTTCTATACTAACTGCTCCAATGATCATATCACCCACACTATATGAATGATATAACGTTGCCCACGGAATTATAAACGACCCCCCGCCCATCCGGTCATCATCAGATCATATGTAGATCATTCTAGAAGTACGTCCATTTGAAGAAAAAAAATCTCGCGCCGATTGCTATCAAACTGTATACAATCATCAATATAATGCATTTGGGGCTATAAATCACGTTCTGGAGAAAGCTGCAGAAAACGATAAAAACATACTTATACTTTAGACCGTATTTTAGTATGAATATGTGAATGAAAAAGTATAACGTTGCTACAACCTGAACAATAGATATAGGACTTTGAATGGGCCATGGTAATGTCAATTTAGCAATACAATTTAAAAAGTTATAGCCCTGCAAAGAAGGGGAACTTCTCCATGTTAAATATGGCTGGCGAGGGATGGTAAATTATGAATTTAACCCCGGCGATCAAAGGGTTAATAATTGTAGATACACCAATCAGGTTTAAGCACTATAAAAATGCAGCAGGTGAGTTCACCTGTCTTCAACCAAAATGGAAGGAGAGTGAAGTACTGTACACAGAGAACGTGAAAATATACAATACATTCACCAAACACTACACAAGACAACCAATGATGCAGACTAATGAAAACATAAATTTTCTCTCCATATACCCAAATCAGTCAACATGGAGAATCACAACAAAAAAATCTCTTGCCAGATCCAGCTAGGCAAAGAGATAATGTCTAGTATTTTCTGTACTCTATTTAAATGTTTTCTATTTTTGTTTTTGTTTTACTGTAATTTTAACCTGTACTGGATACAGTATTTTATGTTTGTCTGATATTTGCTGAGCTTACAGTGTTATGCACACTGTAGTAGCATGAAAACTGGGACATGTTTTGTTGTGATTCTCCATGTTGAAATGTTGACTGATTTGGTTATAATTATGGAGAGAAAATGTATATGTTCATCAGTCTGCATCATTGATTTGGGTATATGGAGATAAATAAATTATATTTTCATCAGTCTCTACAGCATTGGTCTTGTGTAGTGTTTGGTGAATTTATTGTATATTTGCACATTCTCTGTGTACTTCACTTACAGTACTCTAATCACTGAGAAGTAGAATTTCTAAATGTGTTTTAGGTTAAGCACAGCAGTGTGTAACTGGTTCAAACAGAATTAAGTCATATGAAACGTATGGTAACAAAATGTAGTTTTGACAAGAGTGTTTAATTTAGCAAAGGATCTGAGGTGTTCTGATAATTGTGTGTGTGGTTGTGCTAATTGTGTGTAGTGTTTTGAAACACCGGGCCCTGTTTTAAAAATCGTGCTTAAGCAATCGAAAAAAAAACTGTTTCATTATATACATAATGTTTCAGTCTTCTCATAAAAAAAAAAGATTTGATTTTTTTTGTCTTTTCCTACCTTTGGTCCGCTTTGCATTCACATCTCAAATGAACCGCAGCAGGGTTCACTTGCAATAGTGAATGAGCTTTCACACCACCCCAAACCAACCGAACTATCCTGCCCTCAGTGTGTGTCTGTACACAAATCAACAGGTAGTGAACAAGAGTAAAGGAGATCCAGAAGCTGGAGCAAAGTTGATTGTCTTTACTGTTGTCTGTTTACAATTTTGTAAAACTGTAATACACAAAAAAGAATATGCATCACACAATTGTTGTCAATGACATTGCATTACAGTATACAATACAAATACATTGTATGTGTAAAATGACTTCAACTAAATGTAAAATGACTAAATTATCTAAAGTTACAATTGTCACTTAATGCTGATCTGAGAATGTGCCCTTTAAATAAAGTACAATATGTACAAAGTTCACTCAACTAAAATATGAAACAGAAAGTCCTTTGAGTTGACTGAGCATTAGCATTACAGGTAGGCTAACCAGGACCTAACACAAATGTATCCAAACTAAGCAAACATGTTAACTGAGCATTCACAGATGACTCACACATCTATAAACAAAATACAATATGATGCTTGCACAATACAAAAACTTACAAGCAATAATTTCCAAGGCACAGACAGAGCAGGAAAAATGGCTGCAGCTGTGAGCTCAGCAGACCTCATGGCAAAACACCTTCTGGGTAATGAAATGGCTGACCTGGCAGCGTCACATGACTGAATCAGCCAATAGCATCAAAGCTAGAACAAGCTAAAGAAAATGAGTGCAATACTCAACGTCCACAAGAGGGAAAAAACACAATGACCAAAACAAGTTCGAATAGAACATGACACGGACTATCCGAGGAAATGAACCAGTGTTCAATTAAAGCTTATTATAGTTTATCACAGTATCATGAGCATGTCTTTGTCAGTGGACACTGGACATGGGTATGGATGGCTCCAGGTGCTGCTGCGTTAAAGTGCACATCGTCAATACCTGTGTACTATTTAAAAGCACAGTGCAGGACACACTCAAAGGTTATCGCACCTCAGAGATGGCAGTGGACATGTATGACAGGACAAAGGCCATATGTAATGGCCTTGGGATTGAGGAACATACTACCAGCCAAAGGAGGAAGCAGAAGAGGATGGACGAGTATGTAGTTGAGTCATCTTGTGGCACAAGCTCAGACCTCAGCTCAGGAGATCAGCTGAGACAGAGACTGTTCTATCCAGTCCTCGACAGAATGCTGCAAGAGCTTGAGAGCAGGTTCTCATGAGTTGGAGAACAACTTATGAGAGGCATACAGGCATGTTATCCAGCCTCAGACCAGTTTCTCTCAGTGGAATTGCTGCAACCCCTCGCCACACATTACAATATCCAACTACTGCCAGAAGAGATCACAGTTGCAAAGTGTTTCCTGGCCAGGACAGGCAGAGATGCAGTCCCTACTATCCAAAGTGTCTTTTCCCTCCTGGATGATAATAATAATAATAATGCATTTTATTTATAAGGCGCCTTTCAGGACACTAAAAAAAAAAGTCCACAAATCAGTGAATGAAAAAATTATAGGATCAAATGAAAACTACTACTTAGTAAAAATTTGGTCTTGTCTTAATCACAACCACAAAAGGAGAAAAACATCCGGGGCTAAAGCTCAGGGCTAACAACGCCACTGCTTTGTACTATGTGTGTCACTATTAAACCTACATTGATCATGAACATCCCGGCCTCTACAACATAATTGAGTAGTTTGGTTTATTCTCACCACAACAGGGCCATTTGCGTGAGTTTCACACTCGATGCACGAGAGTTGGCAGCTCTGAAGTTCAGGTGTCATAGCAGCATAGATAGGCAGGAATAGAAATACATTAAATACAGGTAAAGAAAAGTCACAGGACAATATAAAAATATGAATGAAACGGTAGGAAAAAAAGAAGGTGCAGATGAGGGTCTGTCTGTATACTCTTCTCTGTCATAATACACACTTGTATAATCACCAACTTGTAGGGTGTGGGTAATTAATCACATTTTATTTTCAATTACAACTTTGGCTTCCAATGATTATGAAAACAAGATGCTTTTAGCCAGGTCATGTTTTTGTTTTTAAGTTTAATTATATTTAAAGTTCAAGGAAATCCAGTTTTATTTTTTAAGTTCAATAAATGCACAATGTTTCCAAAGTCGATGACTAATCGTGTTAAATCGTGATCTCAATATTGACCAAAATAATCGTGATTACGATTTTTGCCATAATCGAGCAGCCCTACAAACTTGTTCAGTTTGTTGGTGTCTCTTCAGTTGATGTTATCACCCCCCCAGAATACCACAGCGAAAAAGATGACGCTAGCTACTACAGACTGGTAAAACAACTGTAAAGTAGTGTATTGCACATGTTGAAGGACCCGAGTCTCCTCAGGAAGTACAACCTGCTTTGTCCCTTCCTGTAGAGGGCCTCTGTGTTGTTTGACCAGTCCAGTTCATTGTTCAAGTGTACTCCCAGGAACTTGTAGGTCTCCATCTCCACCTTCTCCCCTCGGATGGTGATAGGAGTTGGGGACCTCTTGCATCCATCCACCACCAACTCCTTGTTCTTGTTGATATTGAATCTGATGTCTGACTATGTAATTTGTAGAGTGCATCTATTGCCACAAGGTGGCATTAAGTGCCTTTATTTAGAACAAGGTAATCTCTATTCTGGATGGGTCAGAGGTCATCGGTAACTGCGACAACTCAGCCTCTAAGCTCTGCTACAGTTATCTTGCATCTTGTCATTATGCTACGTCTAGCATAGCTATGCAGCAAGTGTTTATGTATTGCCCCTCTGAGTTCCAGAACATACTCATACTAGAGCTGTGAATCTTCACTGGCCTCACGATTCGATTAGATTACGATTCAGCTGTAGTGTCCACAATGCGATTCAATTTGAGTCTACGATGCATCTCGATGATGCAACTCAATAATATATTACATTATCAATTTCATAATCTATATTACTGCCAGTGATGGGAATAACGGCGCTATAAGTAACGGCGTTACTAACGGCGTTAGTTTTTTCAGTAACGAGTAATCTAACGGATTACTCTTCCAATCTCAATAACGCCGTTACCGTTACTGCAAATAAATGCAGCGCGTTACTATGAATGAACCTGTTTCTTTCATCAGACAGATATCTGCGCTGAGAGGCAATTAGGGCTGACCTTCGAAGCTTTTTTTGGCAATCGAAGCTTCGGGGCCGAGCTTCGATTTTAATTCGAAGCTTTGAAAAAAAATTTATTTCTTTTTTCTTTTTTTTCTTTTTTTTTAATTTTTTTTTATCTTATGTTGTGGGACTTGTACAGCACTTTCATAAACTTTGTTGTTTTTAAATGTGCTCTATAAATAAAGTGGGTTGGATTAATTAAGTAGCCCCTTTCGTGACTGAGCCAACAAGGTTTCACTCGGCTGTGTGATTTAATTCAAGGTGGATCGCTGTTGTCGTTTGAACAACTTCAGATTTCATGGGAACTACCAATCCCCCAAATCAAGAATGTTTAAGATGAATGAAGTAAGATTTTGATTATTTGAAATATGGCCTGTGTAGACTAAACTATGCACAGAATTATGTCAGTCTACAAGGTCCGGATTCTACATGGTCCGGCAATGTAGACCTTGTAGACTCCACTACAGACCAATTATCAGTGAATGTTCATGCATTTTTAAGAAGGGCAACTTCCACAAAAAAACAAAGAACTCACCAAAACATCTCAGTAGCACCTTATCTAAATTTTATTTCCTATTTTGTTTATTCATCCCAGTATCTTTCTTTCTTATGTGTGGAATTCTACAAGGCATGTAGGTGTATATGTATTTGAGGATGATATCCTTCAAACAGGCAATAGTGATGATATAATTTGGGCAGTGCTGAGCTGGGTTACTTTCCTCCAGTGTATTTGTCCCCCGACCCCACCCAATGGCCCCATGCGCGTGCACACACACACACACACACACACACACACACACATTTAGTCATTTAGCTGACGCTTTTATCCAAAGCGACTTACAAGTTCTGTACGACAAGACAGCAAGAAGGGTACAACTCTATCAGCTGAGTAACAATGTTTATCAAAGTGCTGCGTGTTACAGTGTAGGTTAGTTTATTAGGAAAAGTGCATGACAGTAAGGTTAGTCACGGTTAGATTTTTATTTATTTTTTTTAATCATTTCAGATAATGGTTGAAGAAGTGAGTCTTTAGTCGACGGCGAAAGATTGGACGGGATTCGGCTGTCCTAACTGGGATGGGTAGTTCTCACACACACACACACACACACACACGCACACACACACACACACAAATCGAAGTAAAAAAAAAAATTGATTTTTTTTTTTTTTTTTTTAAGATTTATATATATATATATTTTTTTTTTAAACTTCGATTTTTTTTTAATGTTCGAAGCTTGTGCCATCGAACGAAGCTTCGAAGCTTCGAAGTATTTAAGACAGCCCTAGGCAATATGTTCTTCCTTGTTTAGTGGGCAAGGCGTGAGCCAGGCGGATACATGCTGACGATTGGCTGAGGTTGAGTGAAATGTCATGGTAAGCCAATCAGAGGTAGAGGTGGGCGGGTGTTTGAAAGCATCCACAGTCTGACACACAGCGACACAACACAAGCGATTCAGTCAGCGTGAGACCGCGGGTCCGTGTAGTGTACGTTTTGAGCCCAAATAAGACATGCATGTCTTAAATGTCATGATTACATTAGTTTAGAATGATTCGATTCGTATATCTGTATGTTGTGTATCTGTCATAAATGTCATGAATTGAAAATGGGGGACCCTGATGTAAACAAGACGAAAGTCTTTCTCTGATCTGCATCCCCTTAACAATTGTGTGTATTGAGCCGTACTGCTGTACCCATTCTGCAATCTGTTAATTAAAATGTTCAATCAATCAGTATATATTTGTTATTTATTTTTGGTATAGTGCTTAACAAGCATCATTTAATGTTGCCCAGTTGTGGCCTGTTGAGGGGCAATACATATCAAAAGTTCCAAAACATCTATTGTATTTGTATGATCCACTATATAAACATAGTAATCATAATATCTACATACATGGCATTTGATTGGAGGCTAGTCTCACTTTGTCGCACAGCAACATTAAAATAGTTTAGATTTGTGTATGTTGTTTATGTAAAAAAATAAATAAAAAAAATGAAAGTAATGCAATAGTTACTTTCTGAAGTAACTAGTTACTTTTATAATTTGTAACTGCGTAAGTAATTTAGTTACTTTTTGGAAGAAGTAACTAGTAACTGTAACTAGTTACTTTTTAAAGGTAACTTGCCCAACACTGATTACTGCACATGGCTACTTTTTCATAAATTAATACAATCAGTCAGATGCATTTTAATTTTAACTTTTATTTAGAAAGTTCTTAAATCAGAATGTCAAAATAAATGTCTACTTGTGTTGCATGATACAGATACTAGAAAGGTATCTCGATACCCAACTGTTAAAAAACAGTTCAATACTCTTTTTATTAGTATCAATACTTTTAGAATAGCCTGATGCTGTATTTTCTATGAGTTGAGTGGATGCACCAGAGCACTAGCTATAATACAATAATAATCATTATAATATAATAATAATAATAATATATTTGTAGGGCGCTTTATAGTTGTGGAGCAAATCCCAAAGCGCTACATTGTAAAATAACATAAAGCTAGCAAGAGAGTAAAAAAATAAATACATTTAATAATCAATTATGTTCCGTCACTGCATCGATACTGAATCGTCCACGTCCCGCATCGCGATGCATCTTAGAATCGAGACATTTCCACACCCCTAACTCATACTGGACCATTTTTTATTTTGTTATCAGTTTGTTTATTCAGAACGTAACCCTCTTGCTACTCTGGCAGAGTGTTGTTTACAACAGTAACGTTAGCACACTAACTGGCTGAAGTTGCTTACAACTTGAAAATAAGTTATAGTTAGCCTGTTTCCACCAGCAAGAATTACAGAACATGTGGATTTATATTGATTACTATTACTAAGCCAATGTCTTGGCAAGGAAGACTGGTGAGTTTCAATCACTGACGGTTTGAAGTGGATTTAAAGCTCCAGTGCTAGATAGATGTGTATTATACAGGCTCAAAGGTATGAATTGGCAAACATCTAGTGGTAGCGATTTTCCTGGTTCCCGGCTGTATACTGTTTGTAAAGCTAGGCAACGCTAAGTACTACAGTATGTGATATGGAGTTAGCGTAGCATTACATATACAGTCGGGGATTCGCAAGTAGCGATTATGTTCCAGGGATTTATTATATCCTAAATGTGTCAAGAGTAAAACCGAGCGGTCCGCCGGTGGACCGCAGATGACATCACGTCATAAATCAATCTCTCTAGACTGTATGACATAATGTTGTGTTTTTTTCCCCGAATGTAGCCAAGAGTAAAGACCATAATCCTGTCAAAACAGCAGTCATAGTGTATATTTTCAACAATACGTTTGTTTACCAATAGGGTAAAGTGTTATTAGTGAGATTTTAGTTTATGGAATGCGAATATCCACAATTTTTTATTCGTGTCGCTAAACGTTTTGTAGTCATATGAGGAGAGGACATCCAGAGCTCTCAATGAGCGTTGAAATTTAGAAAAACTCAAGAATTTTTTTTCTTTCTGGATTATCATCACAAAACTGAACGTTATTATATAGGGGAGCTCCAGTAGCTCACCACGTACCGCGAGTGCTATTTCAGCGCCGTGGACAACCGTGCTCGTCACGGATCTGGGGCTGAGCGAGTTCGAATCCCGGACTGCAGCCGTGCCTTTCCCAGAGTGTCTTCCCCCCCATCTGAACCCTTTCAGCCTGCTTCTGTCGGTCGAACTTGACCAAGTATAAATGCGATAAACGTATAAAAGAGCCAGGGAAATGGCCAAAGTTTAAAAAAAAAAAACTGAACGTTATTGGCATAGATTGGATCACAGTTAGTGTGTCTACCTTCTGTGAACATTTTGCAACAATCTGCGTCGCAATCCGATCCAAAATGGCGGACCTGTCTCAAAAAGAATAAACGGACTGTATTTACAGTAGATATCATTCACAGGGGCGGCTGAGTGGCGGAGTGGGCAAGGCGCTCGCCACTAACGCAGGAGATGCTGGTATCGAGCCCAGCTCTCGGCGTTGCTACCGGCTTGGCCGGCCGTCATACTAACACAATTTGCAGTGTTAGAGGGTGGGAAAGCTGGTTGGTGGGGATTGGACGTTGTGGACAGCGACTCCTACAGGTCGGTTGGGTGACGCCTGTACAGCAGAAACAGGAAGTATCGGGGCAGCGTGAGCCTCCCACGAGTTACTCCTTACCACTGAGAGTTCGAGCTGTCTGGTGAAAAGATGCGACAGGCTGCCTCCTCGTGTACCGGAGGGGACACGTGATGCAAGGCTTCTATCCTCACTACAGCCGACCAGTGGCAGGCATAGTCTAGCAACGTTCAAGACAGGGGAGGGAAGAATTGGAATCACGGAATTGGGATGGGAGAAAAATAGAAAATTAGGAGGAAAAAAAGTGGATCAAAAAATATATATATCATTCACATTTCTTGGTGCACGCCTGGAGATACTAAATCCAAATGATGATGGCGATGATGATGATGAATAGTTTTATTTTCGGTCTTTGTTTACAGATAAATCAAAAACACGTGTGGACTTTCAAAAAGAAAAGAAAAAAAGAAAAAATCACAAATGTACATATTCAAAGTAAGCTCACACACAAAATCCAAACTCAATGACCGAAAAAAGGAATAGGCTGAAGCACATGCTTATTTTTGCCTATCCTTTACAAATTGAACTGTCATTTGAAAGAGTTGATTTGGCCCGATCCATAGATGTGCGAGTTTGCTATAATAAGGTAATTTATACAGGCCTGGTATTCTATATTCTATAATAATATTTCAAATTGCATGTGTCCGGATGGCAGAATTCAGTACTGTATCTACAAAACATTCTGTTTAATCATCTTCCCTTTATTCATTTGCTTAGATTTGAAGTTTTGCAAGAAGGTGCTGAACGAGCTCAGTGGCAGTTTTTCATGTCTGGTCATTTTTAGCATGGTGTTATTCACTGTCAAATATGCAAAGAAAAATCAGTTATATTCTCCTTTGTTTCATCACAATTTACTCAAGCCTAGTAACAGACACAATATTTCTGACACTGGGAATACATTCCATGATATCCATAGATGTCCCTAGATACGATGGGCATTTTAAAGAAAAATCCAGATCGATTGATCGCATGCTATACTTGAGTGATCGTGTATTACTCGAAAAGGGAAACAATAATAAAATATATATATATAATAATAATATTTTTGAATTTTTTTTTTATTATAATTCTTTTACTTAATTTTGTTCATTCTCGTATATGTTTAAGGAAACCAACAAACAGTTATAACCTTACACATACATGTGAAACAAATATGTAAAAAATATTAATAATTTAAGATAGATTTTTCTCATAGCATCCCTACTAGATACCAAGAACATGCAAATGGACCTTGGACCACATTTAGTGTTTTTGGAGCAGTAAGTAGTACCCAGTAACAACTATGAAGACATCATTTCTATCAGCCTACAATTTCTCTTCTGTTCTTGGTGTTTCTGCTTCTTAGCTATTTGGCCTATTCTTATTAAAAATGTATGCTTATATTTAGATCAAATGCTTTATGTAAAACCTTTATTCTGACATATTGTATTTAGTAGCCTATTACTTTACTGTCTTACCAAATTGGCATGCTGTCCTGCTTTTTGTCACACTATGAAGAAAAGGCAGCAGCAAACCATTGCATTATATTTCATTATATATCCATTTGAAAGTAAAACAGGCTGTTGAGAATATTTTCATTTAATATCTTAAGTGCTTGAGGGCAAATCCCTAGATTTAGAAAAATGGAAACAAACGACTAACAAACTAAAATAACCGTATGTTGTATTGTATGATATGTGAATATGCATATAACTATATAATTGTATATATATATAAAGAGGAATTAATAAAATCACACCCTGGTCTCAACAGTGGCATTGTTGACATTTACAAAAACACCATTTCTAGTTGAAAGTTGAAATATTTTCAAATCTAGCAAGCACCATCCTCTTCGCCTAGTGCGAAGCTCTGTCTGTTCGCCCCCGTTTGTGTCTTTCAATTTACTTTATGCATTCGTGCCACCTCTACATTTAGCTTTGTGCTGTATTTTTAACGTATTTTTAACGTACCATTAGTTACGTTCAATATTGATCAGTTAATCGAAGTGTGCAGCGCACTCATAGTGTAGCCTGATGGGCTTCTGTGATCCTCGCGTTCACTAAAGAAATTATCATAATTGTGTATAGTCAAATAAATAAGGAACCTCAACCCTTATCAGTAGGTTGAATCAGCACAGTTGAGACAAACAAAACCATCAGCTGTAGGCGAATACCTACATAATTTTGAATAATGACTATGCCCATCTCTAGTGTGTGTGGACACTGTGTGCTTTCTTTTTACACACTTCTCCTGACGTTGGACAAACCTTCCAAACTTTTCTCCTGATTCTGCTTAGTCTGTGTTCTCACCTCAAGCAGCTCAGTGCAAACGGAATGGCTTAGTAAGAACTCTCTTCTGTCTCTGTTAGCGATTAGCCTAGTTAACAGTCGATCAATTAGGCTGCAGTGATTTAGTGGCCAACAGCTGGCTCTCATCTGTAGCTAGTTGACCGCGGACAAACAGACGCACATCCCCTACACCTTTAACTTGAGCCATATGTATGTAGAAGGTATTTGTGGGGGGGAGGTGTCTCTCTCTCTGGACTCTGTCCCCTGTCAGAAGCAGTGACTGGGCTAAGCTCGCTTGCACAGCTGTCTATGGTCACTTTTGAATGAGACCGGGTCAAAATCCCCCTGTTATTTCAAGTGTTTCCAGACGGGCTGGACCTGTTACACGACTCGGGCCTTTCATGGTTCTAAATGTTTCAGTTTAACAAAGTAACGTACAAGTCTAGATGGAAATGTTGGGATCTCTCACTTTGTCAGAGAAGGATGTGGTTGGTTACTGGATTACGTCAAAGCTGTTGACTGGATGAGGTGTCTTTGGGGAGCTTTCTGGTTGGTTTTTGAGGGTTCAGAATAATTTGGAGTGAATAGTGAATTCTTAGCAGCAGGAGAGCTGACAGCTAGCTTTCAGCTACTTTTTCGACGGAGAATAAATTTCATAGGGTAAAAATGGATGTACTGTAGGTCAGCTGTAACTAGGGATGCACGATAATGATTTTTTGACACCGATACCGATAACTTTATGCTCCTCAAGCCGATAACCGATACCGATAACCGATATTTATTGTATTATACATATTTTTTTTAAATGTATATTCCCGTAGTTTTGACCTAACCAGATTTATCATGACATGAGCGTTACTACTATGAACAAAACAAAGCCAAGACAACAGTTGACTGATAAAGTGATTATATTTATTTTTCAAAATAAATATAATTTGAATCAGAAAATTCACAATCCGTCAATAACTTGTAAACATAACACTGCAAAATGTAAACATTTGCCAATTGCCATAGTGAGGTTCATCACTCAGTGATGTAAAAATAAAATAAAGGCCTCTAGAACTTATGCAAATCTTTGCATAAGCCTGGGATTCAAATGAAATACTGGCAGTCAGATATGTCTCTATGTAAAGTATACAAACAAACTGAAAAAAGTGCATTCCTCACAGTATCAAAAACAAATAAGCTACTGAAACAAGTTCCACACAGTAACAGTCATTTTACAGAACAAAGGGTTAATATTACTTATAAATAATAATCAATATAAATGACTCAGTGAACCCTTTTTTTTCCACTAAACAACTAAAGCATTGAGGTTTCAAACTTTCAATTGTTTTAATTTTTTTTCTCAAAGAGAGAGAGAGAGAGAGAGAGAGAGAGAGAGAGGGGGGGGGGGGAAAGAGAGAGAGAGGGGGAGAGAGAGCGAGACAGAGATTCATGTTTGACCCTGTATTGTTATTTTTTTGGTAACTCTTCTATCGTTTTTTTTATTCTGGTCGGATCAGTGGGAGATTTATTTTAATGAAGATTAGCATCTCTGCCTTCTCGCATGCGAGTCGGTTCCTTTGCTCGGTCATCAAGTGACCATATTTATTTTTCAAAATAAATATAATTTGAATCAGAAAATTCACAATCCGTCAATAACTTATAAACATAACACTGCAAAATGTAAACATTTGCCAATTGCCATAGTGAGGTTCATCACTCAGTGATGTAAAAATAAAATAAAGGCCTCTAGAACTGTTGCAAATCTTTGCATAAGCCTGGGATTCAAATTAAATACTGGCAGTCAGATATGTCTCTATGTAAAGTATACAAACAAACTGAAAAAGTGCATTCCTCACAGTATCAAAAACAAATAAGCTACTGAAACAAGTTCCACACAGTAACAGTCATTTTACAGAACAAAGGATTTCTATCTATCTTAGGAAGCTTAAATGGGCTAAACACCAGTACCACCCAGCAAACCATCTCTTTCAACTGCTGCCCTCTGGTCGAAGGTACAGATCCATCCAGTCCGGAACCAGCAGACTGACCAACAGCCTCTACCCACGGGCTGTCAGGATGCTCAACGACGAACATCAACTTGCTCCCCCCCCCGCATCCCACCCCCGGTGACATAACTCCCACTCCCACATTACAACAATAACTATGAACCGGACTTGCATTGCTGCACTATACAATATTTCACCCTTTGCAAGTCAACGCCCCCCCCCCCCCCCCCCCCCCCCTTCCATCAACTCACTGGACTGAAATATTTATATTTATTAATTTATTTTGCACTAGCACTAAATGCACTTGGGACAATGATGGTATGTTATATTGAGGACATTGGGACATTGATACTTTATTACTATATTACTATTATTATTGACATTATTATTTTGCACATGCTATATCTTATGTTTGTATGCCAGTGGTGATGTTCCTAACAAATTTTCGTTGTACCAACAATGACAAATAAAGATCTATTCTATTCTATTCTATTCTTAATATTACTTATAATTTAATCAATATAAATGACAGTGAGTGAACCCTTTTTTCCCCCACTAAACTACTAAAGCATTGAGGTTTCAAACTTTCAAGTTTTCTTTTTTTTTCTCAAAGAGAGAGAGAGAGGAGGAGAGAGAGCGAGACAGATAGATTCATGTTTGACCCTGTATTGTTATTTTTTTTGGTAACTCTTCTACTGTTTTTTTAATTCTGGTCGGATCAGTGGGAGATTTTTTTTAATGAAGATTAGCATCTCTGCCTTCTCGCATGCGAGTCGGTTCCTTTGCTCGGTCATCACGTGTCCAGCAGCAGAAAACAAACGCTCAGAGTCGACGCTAGTGCAAGGCACTGACAGAAATTTACGAGCAAGTTGGGCCAGGCACTCGTGACGGGACTGGTTGCTACGCCAGTATTCCAGCGGGCAACGGCTCATGGGAAGCGTGTGCTCCAACAGATAGGACCGGAGCTAACAGTAAAAACAAAAGCACAGAAGAACGGGATAATTACGATGACGTTCTACCGGTTCCATAACACAAGTTATACAGTGTTCATAAAACATTAAAATAAAATATATACTTACGTCCGCATCCACTCTGCTGTCGTTCTGTTCAGTTGCAGCATCTGTGTTTTCTTCCATGATTGCCTCAAACATTCCCAAGAGCGAGTTGTTGTTGTTCTCGTCTTCCCTGGTCCTCTTTGCCAGTGGCTCATCTGACTGGGGGCCGGGGGTGTCTGTCTCTATTTTGTGCAGCTGTTCCCTCAGCATTTCTGTAGCTTGACGTTTTGATGCAAGGCTGAAGTAGCGGTCCTTGTACCTCGGGTCCAACGTGGAGATATAATATATGGGCTTTTCCTCGATGTCACCAAAACGCCTTTGGACTGCTTTTAACAGGGTCTCCTTCATCGTTTTCACTCCGTGGTCTGTTGGGACGGTTTGTTTTAGCAGGCGTGTTAGGGCTTGGATGGAGGGGATCACGTCTGCAGTAGTGGCTGTAGCTTTGCTAATATTTCTAGTCAGCTGTTCACACGGATCGAGGATGGTCAAGATGTTTTGAACCAGAGTCCATTGGTCGACGTTGAGTGTTGCTGGCAACTTGTATTCTACAGCATAAGCTGCAATAGCTTGCTTCTGCTTCACCAGACTCTGGAGCATGTAGAATGTACTGTTCCAACGTGTGGCCACGTCTTGTTGGAGTCGTGATTTTGTTATTTGCAGGGCCACCATTAACCCCTCCAGGCGGGTGGTCGCTACTTGAGAGTGCTTAAAGTGTCCAACAATCTTCCGACCGATGGCAACACAGTCAATCACAGCTCTTTGGCTCAGCACAGCCTCGTTCACAGCCAGCTGTAAGGTGTGGGCCATGCAGCCCAGGCTATCAACATTGTAATCCCCCATAGCCTTTGACATGTTACTTGCGTTGTCTCTTAGGACAACATGGACCATCTCTTTTGTTATGTTCCATTTATGAAGCATAGCTACAAAAGCCAAACGGATCATATCGGCAGTGTGTGAACCTGGTAGTTCCTGAGAATGCAACACCGCTCTGTACAGTTTAAAATCTTTGTCCAGCCACTGCGCCGTCAGACCTAGCATGCTGACAGGGTTAACATCACAGGTCCATATGTCGGTGGTGAAACTTACGTGACGTGCATTGTTGTCTATCAGAGTATGGAGGAGTAAGGCGATCTCATCATACTTGGCTTGTAAACGCTCCTCTGCAAAATTACGGCGGCTTGGAATTATGTACCTGGGCTCTAAATGATGAAGTAGCCGACAGAATCCCTTGTCTTCAACGAGGGAAAAGGGCTGGTCGTCAAGTGCCATCATTTCGGTGATCAAATTAGAGATCGCTTGAGCCCTTGGGTCATTTCTGTCAAACTTCTTTGATTTAGCAAACGCCTCGTCGATAGGTACAAGCGCTGCGGGTTCCTTTGCAGCTGGCTTGGGATTCGCAGCAGCTTTAGCTGCTCGCGCGTCGTCGTATGCTTTTAACACACCGTCGTAGCGGTGGTGATGTTGCAGGTGGCTTATTAGGTTAGATGTATTGTACGCTGTTGCCCTTTTCCCTCCTCGTGGAACTTCTGCGTTACATTTGTTACAAATGCCAAGCGAACTATTTTCCTCTGAAACTTTGAAAAAGTCCCACACTACAGACGCCATCTTTGTTGTTTACAGTCACCCGGCGTCCTGCGGCTGAAAGTTAGTGGCTACGTCACAGCCAAGAAAGGGAGCGCTGGATTTGTGTAAACTAAAACGCCCTCTACCTATACCACACGCTATCATCGTACCACAGTACTGGCAAAACGGGAGGAGCCCACAGTAAAAACAAACGCCCTTCATACCAATTCACCCATACGGCATTTTTTTTTACCAAAAAATATATTCTGTTATCGGAGCTATCAATAACGTTATCGAGTTTATCGGGATGACGTCATAATTGCTGATATCGGCCCGATAATTATCGTGCATCCCTAGCTGTAACTACGGTACTCAGATTCTGCAACAGAAAGCTCGCCAACATTACTCTGTAAAGACAAATGACTGGTGCTTAAACAGCATGAAATTCAAATTTTAATGAGAGATAATGCAAGCCATTTAAAACCTTTTTATTTAAATGGCTGTTTCAGTTTTAAACAAGGCAAAAGCTATGAAATAACTATTGAACTGTAGTGATGACCCACTCCTTTCTTTGCTTTCTCCCCGTAGGGCGGCGATGTGGTTGCCATGACAGCGGGCACTGAGGAGCGGGGCTGGAGAAGTGAGCGACACAGCGGCATGGAGGCCACCGGGCCCACCGTCTTATTGCCGTCCCAGAACGAGGACACCCGGCAGGAACGGCAGAGACAGCGACGCGTGATGGAGAGAGTTCTCCGACGAAATGGGAGCATGTCCCCCACGGGAGGGTCGGACGGTGAGGGGGGGCGGCGGCGGCGGCGGCGGCAGGAGCCTCCTCCCTTGTTGAAGGGGGAGAGGGAAGGCGAGGCGGAGGGAGAAGAAGAAGAGGAGGCATCTCCTCGGGGAGAGGGGCCAGCCTCCTGGGACATGGACTCCCAGGACTGCAAAGAGGAAGAGGAAGAGGCTGCTGCTGCTGCTGCCCGGTGTGGGGAGGAGTCAAAGGAGAAGGGGAGGAGCCACAGTACCGACAGCCCCACCCCCTCCAGCAGCTGCACCGGTGAGACCAGCTCCATACTAGGGCTGGGCGATATGGCCAAAAACGTTATCGCAATAAAATTATAAAATTATTTTCATATAACTATATCGATAATTATCGTCGATATAATTTCTGTCAAGTTTAATTAACTTCTTATGCCCGGCGCCGATGGACGGGCTATTAATAGACTTGTTTTGCTGCTGCGAATGTCTCGAGTTGATGTCGTCATCAGTCCGTGCACGTTAGCAGTTAGCCAGAGCAAGCGGTGTATCCCATGACAATGTACTAAATATCACCCTAAAATACTCCGTTCAGCCCCAATACATTGCAACGACGTCCACCGCATACCCCACACTACTCTAACCATGGCCTCAGAATTCACGCCACACATCCACTCGGCACGTAAACTATAAAATAGCGGCGTGCAAGTAGTAGGGCTGGGCGATATGACGATATTATATAAATATCGGGTACAGTTCATAAACTATACACTTTTTAAACGTATCGTGGACATCGTGATGTTCCTCACAATCCCTCACATCAGTTTATAAGCCGCCGCGGTTGAGATGACTTACTTTGGCGCAGCGCTCTACTCTCTCATCTCCCTCTCAAAGAAAAGAAAATACACACAGACTCGCCCCAACCTACGTCATGTACACGCCCATACATACACACACACACACCCAGAGAGGCGGTGCTACAGGTTTGTTTGGAGGACTCTACTCGAGGAAACAGGGAATGGGGATACGACAGCGTGAGAGAAGTGGACAGAGCTTCACAAGTTTAAACGTTAGCCATACGTGTTTTATTCTGAAACGTCAATGGAATATGGAGGCGCCGAGGTGGATGAACTGGTAGTAGCCTCGCGTTGTTAGCTACTAGCTAGCGTCGAAATCCGTGTGTCGCATTGACAATGACGTCACGGCGCCCCAGCTACACTGATGGGGGGGGGGGGTACCGTCTTTATATCTATCTAATCTATGGGGGGGTACTACCGAGTCGAGTAGGTAGTAGGGCACCATGCAGACCGTGGAAAAGCGGCATAAGAGAATAATGTTTCATGCAATTAAAAAGTAAATATATATATATATGATGATGCACACACACGTTTACAGTGTTTTGTTTACCAGTAGGATGTTATAACATTGCTGATAATAATAGTGGCGGCTACGTGGCGTAGTGGGCAAGGCGCTCGCCACGAATGCGGAGACGCTGGGCTCGCCTGTTCGAGCCCAGCGCTCCACATTGCTTTCAGTTTAGCTGGTCGTTCATACTAATACACATTGGCCGTATTAGGGGGTGGGAAACTGATGGGTGGGGATCGGGCGTTGTGGACAGCGACTCCTACAGGTCGGTTGGTGCGCCTGCGCAGTAGAATCAGGAAGTGTCGGGGGCAGCGTGAGCCTCCCACGCGTTACTCCCCGCCACTGAGAGATCGCGCTGTGCAGGTGAAAAGATGCGACTGCTGTTACCTCAAGTACCGGAGGGGACTTGTGCTATGTATGACTTAGTCCACATTGCAGCCGGCTTGTGGGAGGCAAGAAACAGCGTTCGTGATAGGGGAGGGTCGAATTGGATGATACGAAATTGGGATGGGAGAAAAAATAGAAAAATTGGAGAAAAAGTGGATCAAAACATTGCTGATAATAAAAATCATACGTCTAAGCTATCAAGTCTCCCGTGATTTTATATTACTATATATTAAAAGTATAGGCAGACCATTCCTTGGTTACAAGATTATTATTTTCTCACAGTAGTGTGTGTGTATTTTTGGCTAAAGTGGATAGAAAACAGTACCGTGCAAAAGTCTTAGGCACCCAAGAGTATTTATATAAATTGTCTTGGATGTTAATAAACATTTTTCTGTATTAGTGTGTCAGTAGACTACTCCTTTAGATTTTTAGAAGTGTTTAATTAAATTATTTTTGAAAGCATCTTCATGGTTTAATGCAGACATATGTTGCAGGGACTATTTTAATCGTCATGTTGGCATGACTGTAGGCTTCAAAGGGCATTTTTAAGGGCTTTAGAGGAAATGTCAAAATATCGTGATGTACATCGTGTATCGTGACATAGCCAAAAAAATTCGTGATATCATTTAGAGGCCATATCGCCCAGCCCTACGTGCAAGCTAATTATCCTAGCCAGCCTTGTTTCCAATGTACTAAATATCACCCTAAAATACTCCGTTCAGCCCCAATACATTGCAACGACGTCCACCGCATACCCCACACTACTCTAAAGGCCTCTGCATGCTACAGAGACTGCAACGCAACTGCAACACAACATCAGCACGACTTCAACGCAACATGTTGTAGAGGGTCTTGTAGACTGTGTTGTGAGGATGTTGCGTACCTCTCCCCAAAATCTAATCTGAACAACCTTGCGTTGATGTTGCGTAGCAGTGATTGGTTGGTTAGCAAATGGGGGCGGGGCTGTCATAGAATAATATTAGAATACCATCCTCCATTGTTGTAGCCAGCCAGCTAGCGTTGATGCTATTCAGAATTTATTAACATAGCTACTACAACAACACAGTAACGTTAATATAATTACATGCATCATTGTTTACAATGAACGGTGGGGCTAATCAAAAGGACTGGACACAGGGACAAGTTAAACAGCAATCAATTAATTTAATATAACAGGTTGTTCGGGCTGCATTTTCGTGCCTACAACCACAGCCACAGGGATATATCCGGCTTTGACGAGCTCTCTCTCCTGCCGATTAAATTCAGCAGCTCTTCCTCGACCTCGAGTGCCTGTAGCTGCCTGCATTTGCACAAAGGCGACCATCCCTGCTGCTAGCTAACGTTAAAACTAACCTAAAGTTAGTTGTTCACCAATGATCTATTCTACAGACATCAACAAACGCAGAAGTTACACAAGCAGAATACATCACAAATACTTCCGGTCGGGGGATTTCAAAATAAAAGAGCGACGTCTAAAAGCACCGTAAATACGTTTATTTTGTACATTATCTAACGTTAACACGAACCTAAACTAACTTTACATTAGTTTAGGTTCGTGTTAACGTTAGATATTGTACAAAATAAACGTATTTACGGTGCTTTTAGACGTCGCTCTTTTATTTTGAAACCCCCCGCCCGGAAGTAAAAATTATGCTTATTTTTCTGCTTGTTATCAATGGGTTGGTTGAGAATTGAAGTTTCATCTATCTAGGGAACCTAGCTACATCCGGGGTACAATGTTGCATAGGCTACTCGTCGATGTTGCAGAAGCATAAAGGCAGAGTGTCTGCAACACTGTTGCATTGTCGATGTTGTGTTGCAGTTGCTTCGCAGTTTCTGTAGCATGCAGAGGCCTTAACCGTGGCCTCAGAATTCATGCCACACACCCCCACTCAGCACGTAAACTATAAAATAGCGGCGTGCAAGCTAATTATCCTAGCCAGCCTTGTTTACTACTGGAGTCCTACCTCTCTACCCAGAGGTGCAACGCGGGTCTCCTTCGCTGTCGGCCATCTCCTTCACTGATTGGTTGTTAGTGCGTGTGCTCATATCCAAGCTTGGAAAATCGATATATCGAAACTTTGCGACCACGTTTCATGTTTATTTCGAGGAAATAATTTATCGCGATAGTTATCGTTATCGTTTTATCGCCCAGCCCTACTCCATACTATACCTATCTCCTAAAACACTGTAAACCAGCTCCATACTATACCTATCTCCTAAAACACTGTAAACCAGCTCTGTACTATACCTATCTCCTAAAACACTGTAAACCAGCTCTGATAGATTTCGGTCATAATCAGCCAGTATCACCTCGTCACCTGTGTTTGTGAAGTTTCTGCGTTGTGTTTATCTCTTACTCCGAAGTCGACCTTCTCATACTGGCTGTACAACTGTTTCATCCCCGTTAATGCAATCCGTAATCAGAAGAATTCGACACTGGCAATGTGATCTCTTTCCTGATGTTTATTTTCATAAACATAGCTCCATACGAGATGTAACCCATTCTGTAATGTCCTTGAACAGTCCTTCTCTCATTAGTCCAATGGTTCTGAGGCCTCGTCGTAGCCAACAACCATTCCCTGTTAGCCGAAGCTAGCAATGATGTGACACTCCCCCTCCCCCACCCAGCGAGGGTGAGGAGGGATCTCAAAGTCTCTGATCAGCGCGTCTGCTCGATTCCACGTCGTGTCTTAATCTAACTTACCCCGGAAGGAACTGACATTTCATAACATTCTCCCCATAGCAACGGGCCCGCCCCCTCTTCTCGTTACTACATGACACGTTGGCACCTTGCATGGTTGCCTCCGCCGTCGGTGTGTGAATGTGTGGATGAATGGGTAAAATGTGAGTAACAAATTGTAAAGCGCTTTGGATATAAAAAAGCAGCCATTTACCATTTATGAGAGTATCAATAATACACCTGAGTGGTCTAGCAAAAAAAATGTAATGTAATCTTGCGTTAAAAAAAATTGTGTCGTTAAAAATTGTGCGTTAACGTGTTAATAACGCATTAACTTTGACAGCCTTAGTTACACTATAAAATACTAACTGGATAGTTCATGATATAAACATTTAATTTCATTATCTGAAATATTCAAAAATCATTAAGTCTGCTATGAGCCATTCTCCCTTTGGGTGTGTGTGTGCGCATGTCCCATCTCTTGTCTTTGGAAAGACCAGATGATGAGGTCAGAGGAGTTTTATAGTATTTACTGAGGATGGCCAGATAATGTTGATATTTAAACTTAAAAAATTATAATACATAATAAATGTATAAATTTATTCAATTCAATTTAAATTGAGAAGTTTAGACTTTAGTTTAGTTTTACAACAGAAAAACTAAATGCGGATGCGGAGCTAATGATGCTAATGATGGAGCATCGCCGTCGGTTGTGTGATAGCAAAGGGCTAACCTTCTGTCGTGTGGCAGTGAAAGGGTTAATATCTGTAACAGACGCATGTCTATGTACAGCTCATTAATATCTGTAACAGACTCATGTCTATGTGCAGTGAGGGAGACTGGTTGACAGGCTCTCCTGTGTAAGCACTCGCAGGCGCACACACGCTTGGTCAATGCAGGCAAAATGCACTGAATATTATCTTGAGAAAATGTAATCAATATTTTACGTTTTATTTATTTAGGCCACATTGTCCCTGAAAACGTAGTAAATTATTATTTATTTGTATTTAACAAAGTGAGAAATAGGAGGTGTGTCGTGAGAGCAAGTGAACCCATGCTCAATGCGTGAGAGTTGCAAGCTCTGTGATGGACGGACGGACGGAACACATAATCTCCTCCCAGGCATACCACCTGGCAGAGATAACCAGCTCTCTCACTAATACATATCTCCTAAACACACTGTAAACCAGCTCTATTACTAATACCTATCTCCAAAAAACACTATAATCCAGCTCTTTTACTAATACCTATCTCCTAAAAACACTGTATACCAGCTCTATTTCTAATACCTATCTCCGAAAACACACTGTAAACCAGCTCTATTGCTATAATACCTATCCTATCTCAATTTACTCTCCATTGAAATTTTGAGAAGTTGGACAATTTCAACAACTTTGGGGTCAGTGTGACAAATAAGTGGACCGGATTTTTGTTTAGAGTAAGACATTTTGTAAGACATGACATACAAAAGTTTATTTCAGTCTATGTTCATTTACCCATCTGTGATATGAAGCAAACAAAGTGTAGCCGTACATATACAGCCGGGAACCAGCAATATACAAAGCAGAAGTTAAAGCTGTAGGCCTATAATGTCACATTAACCCAAAGAAACTATAAAAGAAGAAAGGGTCATCACCTCAGATTACCAGCGTTCAATGTTCTGCTTGGTGCCAGACTTTGGTGTCAGTTCTATATTCAAGTAAAAAATATACAAGCTATCTGAGGAAATATGTACATCAACCAATATAGCAAATGTTTGCTAGTTACCAATGCAACAGATTGCTGATGATTCTGATACCAGAGGTAATAACCTGTTTAAATGATGGGTCATAAACGAGGAGTTGGCTGATCCCATTCAACTGAAAGTTTCCACACAATGTGCGTTAATGTGCTACACAGGGACGCAATGACCCTTCCTTCTTTTATAATTTCCTATCGCACAGTATTTTGTGCGTCAACCTCTGGTCTCATACTTGGATCGTAAATACTATTTTGGTATATAGTATTTAGTATGCTACACATTTTCTATGAGGGAGATTTATAATAAGTCACGATGAAATGTAGTTCACCATGCATGCTATGTCTGTGAATTAGCCACAACACACACACACACACACACACACACACACACACACACACACACACACACACACACACACACACACACACACATATTTTAATACTTTATTTGGTTCCACAAATTATATTACATAAACAGGGAATCAAATGTATCGGGGGGCCAAGCAGCACTGAACACTTAAGGGTACACATACAGTAGCACCTCCTTCTCCACGTGGCTAAGCTGCCAATAATAGCTGAGACGGAGCAATATTTGACAATTTGTTTGGCTTTTCTTTTAGACATTGCAGCAATTCTCAGACCGGTCATGGTGCATTTGTGTACATGGCCAAGACTTCCGAACACAAGTACACTATATCTACACCTATACCCAAGGTCAGCCATCACACTGAGCAGCAGGGGCGGGGCTAGGGGGTGGCTACTTGGGCTCAAGCCCCGAATGTTTAAAAATTAAAAAAAAAAAAAAAACGTTTTTTTTTATTTATTTATTTTTTTGACAATTCATCATTGTTACATGAAAATATGTTTGCACCAGATTTAGCAGAAGCTAATTTCCATCTGTGGTCTATCCAGCTGCTAACTGTATTTGAGTGAGTTAAGTCTTGGTGTCATGGTAGACTCAGACCTAAGCTTTAAATCACAATCAACAAGTTGACAAAAACTTAATTCTTCCACCTTAGAAACATAGCTAAAGTACGGCCATTTATAAATCAAAAGGACGCTGAAAACCAGATCCATGCATTTTTATCTCAAGCCAACTCGACTACTGTAATGCACTCCTTACCGGCCTCCCGAAAAAATACGATGATAACTATTTTATTGCAATGCACTATTGCATTATTTTATTCTATTTTACTAACTATTTTATTGCACTGCACTATTTTACTTTGTATCAGTGAATCATAGACGCCTGGCCATAAGAGCATTCGGAGCATCTCTGATCATGAGCATCTTGCTCCACCACTTTTTGATCATATGAAAAATATGATATACCCCCCCCCCAATATATAAATCTAACCATAACTATGTTATGGTTAACTGAGTTTTATAGTGAAAAGAGCAGCTTTATTGGTCAAGATTGAAGGCTCTATATTGCAGGAAATTGCACGTACAGGTTAATTAAATTTAAAAAAAAAACACCCCTTGCCTGCAAAAAAAATTTAAATAAAAAATTATAAACAATAAAAAAAAAATTTAAATAAAAAAAAGGGGGACCTATCTGGGCTAAGCCCCGGATCTCCTATAATCCTAAATCCGCCCCTGCTGAGCAGTGGTTGGTATTTGATATACTTGTCCCGGAAGGCCTGGTCCATGTACAGATCAAAGGTACAGCCTACTTCTTTGACCAACAAAAACAACGTCCGGTGTATTTGGTATGTTAGCAAAAATATCATTGGTAAGGCCAAACCACTCTGGTTTCACTCTGGCATGTTTGTACATTGCTGCACTAGATGGTGATATGTTCCGTACCACATCAGACACAATGTCCACAATACAGTCATGACGAGCGATGTACAGGTGTTTGTATGCATTACATCCGTTTGTTATGTGTGCAATGGATTCTAGGTGTTGTGAATCCTGATGGTTTAAACAGAATGGACTGTGAGTTTGAGGATACCAAGTGGACAGATTGTATTGAGTGGGTAATACCTGCAGTCTTGCTTTGATGATACATTTTAAAACAATGTGCGTTCATGTGCTACACAGGGACACAATGACCCTTCCTTCTTTTATAATTTCCTATCACACAGTATTTTGTGCGTCAACCTCTGGTCTCATACTTGGATCGTAAATACTATTTTGGTATTTAGTATTTAGTATGCTACACATTTTCTATGAGGGAGATTTATAATAAGTCACGATGAAATGTAGTTCACCATGCATGCTATGTCTATGTGGATTAGCCACAACACACACACACACACACAGTGTCTCCCCTTTCTTCCCCCTGTATATTTCTACCCACCCACACCATGATGCTTTGATGTACTGTACTTGGATCCCATCCTGTACTTGGAAACATTCTTTGTTGACCGAAAAATACCAGTTATCTCAGAACTGGACGATCTTAGACAATCTAATCTGGAACTCTGTGTTCTCTGTGTGATCTAAAAACTGCACAGTGCCTCTTGTCAATAGCCTAACAACTGATAAGCATGGTTTACATGTTCAACAATGCTAGTCTAGGTAAGCAATATCTAATTGTACTGTCCTAAATGCATAATATGACCAGAGGAAGTGTCAAATGATTGAGCCAAACCCACACCTTTTCTGACGGTCGTTAGAGTTTGTTTAGTTTTTTTTTTTTTTTTATCCACTTTTTCTCCCATTTTCTATATTTTCTCCCATCCCAATTTCGTATCATCCAATTCAACCCTCCCCTGTCACGAACGCTGTTTCTTGCCTCCCACAAGCCGGCTGCAATGTGGACTAAGTCATACATAGCACAAGTCCCCTCCGGTACTTGAGGTAACAGCAGTCGCATCTTTTCACCTGCGCAGCTCGATCTCTCAGTGGCGAGGAGTAACGCGTGGGAGGCTCACGCTGCCCCCGACACTTCCTGATTCTACTGCGCAGGCACACCAACCGACCTGTAGGAGTCGCTGTCCACAACGCCCGATCCCCACCCATCAGTTTCCCACCCCCTAATACGGCCAATGTGTATTAGTATGAACGACCAGCTAAACTGAAAGCAATGTGGAGCGCTGGGCTCGAACAGGCGAGCCCAGCGTCTCCGCATTCGTGGCGAGCGCCTTGCCCACTACGCCACGTAGCCGCCCAGTAGAGTTTGTTTAGTTTAAACCAACAAGAGGTGTAATTATGCTCTGGATCTATCAAGCGTTCAGTGAAGAAACCAAGTCTCTCACACACGCACGCATGCACACACACACACACACACACACACACACACACACACACACACACACACACACACACACACACACACACACACACACACACACACACACTGCATTTAGAGGAGAAGAGAGAAAAGGTTGTTTCTCAAACCAGATTTCAGTTACTTTTAGACTTCATAACTCCTAAATTGTTCATAGTAATATATAGTTGCCAAATACCTGCTACTTGGATACGAACATTAGGCTACTTAGATACGAACGTTAGGCTACTTGGATAAGGATGTTAGACTGCTTGGATGAGGACGCACGTTAGACTACTTGGATAAGGAAGTCCGGCTATTTGGATAAGGACGTTTGGCTACTTGGCTCATGCAGCATTCAGCACTTTGCTTTCTTTTATTTTTTTTCCGTTCAACCCAACCTCCCTGTCCCCCACCTACTCACAAAACACTGGTCTAAAGATATAGACTTAGAGCAAGATATTTTATGTCTGCACATTTTATAGAATTATTAGTAGCTTTTTTTTAATCAATTTCCTGAATCTAGCAGGAAACAATAACTTGGCTAAGTCTTGATGATAAACTGTGAAATTCACATAGTAGACTCTGCAGGATGACACAGCTCCACATGCTGCAACATAGTTCATCAGGACAGGCTCGGGCTGTGAGGTGTTTTTTTACCGGCATGATCCAGGTCCTGTCCCGGCTTTGATTTCCAATGAACTTTAGTTCTGCAGAGTTTTCAAAAATTCAATACAGATCTATTTCAGAATGACTCCCAAACATCTCATCAAATAGCAAATGAAGTTCAGTTGAACTCTTAATTTGTCTGCCCAGTCCCCCCAACAAGTGGTGCAGAATGGCCGGCCTTGTGGCGACTGTGAGAGCTCCATTGACTTTTGCTCCAGATAACAGACAGGCTTTTGTAGAGAACGGTTGTTTGTGTTTGTTTAGCGGATCACCGCCCCTAGCGATGGATATCTCCACTTCCACACTGAGCTTCAGAGGGGAACTTGTAAACGGAACCCTTCACTGTGTTGTCCTCCAGGCTTTTTATGATGGTGTCGCATCTCTCTGCCTCGAGAGCAGTCAGACCAACTGCAGGCGTTCAGTACACTGCTTTCATTCTTCTCTGCAAGTTTTATTTAATATTTATAGCAAACATCAGAGAGACCCTTGCTGTGGGTGTCATTCACAGTGGACTACTACATTTTTGGGAATCAAAAGATACACTACACGACTAAGGTACCCATGTACATGTCAAAATACTTCCCAAAGGTCAGTGAATACCACGACCACAACACCAGAGGGAGCTCCACAAATCATGTTAAACCCAGATTCGGCTCAAACAAGGGACTAAACACGTTTCGCAATTATGCCACATCAATGTGGAACGCCCTACCCACAGCTGTAAAGGAATGTGAATCACTACCCACTTTCAAAACCACTCTCAAAGAGCACCTACAGGAGACTGCAATTCGAAACTGGCCCCTGTAAATGTCCTAACCCAACCCGTACAGTAAATGTCCTAACCCTCTTCTTGGGACCAAGTAAGGTTTTGTCGACAATCCAATGTACAGTTACCCATCCCCCCCCCCCCACCCCACCCACCCAACCACCTCCAATGTACAGTTTCCCCCCCCATCCCATCCCACCCCACCTACCCAACCCTCCCTCCACCCCACCTATCCAACCTCCTCCAATGTACAGTTTCTTCGTCAAATGTATATACTCTTTTTTTAGACTCTTTTTGTATCACAAACAGTACTGTATTTGTAAATCTGGTATGTCATAAATGTATAGATGTAGCAGTACTGTCTATCTGTATGTCATATATGTTGTGATGAATTGAAAATGGGGGACCCTGAAGTCTTTCTCTGGTCTGCATCCCCTTAACAATTGTGTGTATTGGGCGGCTAGGTGGTGTAGTGGACAAGGCACTCGCCACCAATGTGGAGACGCTGGGTTCGCATGTTCAAATCCAGCTCTCCACATTGTTTTCAGTTTAGCTGGTCGTCCGCAATAATACACATTGGCCGTATTACGGGGAGGGAAACTGAAGGGTGGGGATCGGGCGTTGTGGACAGCGACTCCTACAGGTCGGTTGGTGCGCCTGCGCAGTAGAATCAGGAAGTGTCGGGGGCAGCGTGAGCCTCCCACGCGTTACTCCTCGCCACTGAGAGATCGAGCTGCGCAGGTGAAAAGATGCGACTGCTGTTACCTCAAGTACCGGAGAGGACTTGTGCTATGTATGACTTAGTCCACATTGCAGCCGGCTTGTGGGAGGCAAGAAACAGCGTTCGTGACAGGGGAGGGTTGAATTGGATGATACGAAATTGGGATGGGAGAAAATATAGAAAATGGGAGAAAAAGTGGATAAAAAAAAACCAATTGTGTGTATTGAGCTGTACTGTATTGTACCCATTCTGCAATCTGTTAATAAAATGTTCAATCAATCAATCAATTCAGTTTTGAAGCAGAATTTTCTATAGACCACTGCACTTCCGCGTTACATTGAGCTAATGGGAGAGAGAGCAGGGGGAGAAAATGTATGAATGTGGATGACGGCCTTGACATTAAGTGGTTGTAGCTATGGCTGTGGGGGTGCTGGAGACATAATAATCTAAGTTGATCAATCTGCGCATGCAGAGTTCGGGAGTAGGTGCGGAAAAGTGACTATAGCTCGGCCAAAAAAGTGCCGATCGACTTGGGATTGGTCTCTCCGTGTTCAGGAGACTCATGCATATAAAAGTATATTGGATCATGTCTCCAGCACTCCCACAGCCATAGCTACAACCACTTATTGTCAAGGCTCTCATCCACATTCATTAATTTTCTCGCCCCGCTCTCTCCCCCATGATTTCAGAATACCGGAAGTGTTGCAGTGGTCTATAGGGAGTCAACAGCTTGAAAGTGCTGTCAGGTCAAAAGTCATCACAGAGGGACTGTTGAGCATGTGTGGCTAACTCCATACTGGGGTATAATCTCACAAAATGGATTTGAGGTCTCCCACAGTCCTGTCAGATTTGGCCCTGCACTCTCTTTATGTTGCCGACTTGAATTTTCCACTTGTGCCTCGTGTTAGCCTTGGCAGGTGGAACGCGGCACCCGTTCAAACAGTTGATTGTGTGGATAGTGCTGTGGTCGACTCAGGAGAATCAATGTCATTCGGTCAAGGCTACTTTTTTTTCTTTTTTCCATAAACAGGTATTGGTTCAGGTCTGGGCCACATTGTCCATGCTGGTGCTGCACTCATCCTCTTATTTTGTCATTGATCGTGGTGTTATGTACGGTAGTTGGGATTAAGGTAAACACTTTGGCCCCTCGTGGAGCAGCGTGCCACATGCCCACCAAAAACAGCCACATAATATCCCCCCTTCCCTCTGAAACCTGTTAATGACTAAACCATCCTGACGAGAGCTTGGGTAAAGAACGGTTAAGCTGGGTTGAGTGATTACTTATTATGGAAACAGAATGGTAACCAGTGCTTCCATATGATGTTTGCATCGACAGAGTTGATGGCAAAGCACTTAGCACTTCTTTTGTGAAGAACAGGGATAAAATGGCTATGGTCACACTGTTTGTAAGCATCACACACAATTTGAGGTTAGGACTAAGCCCATTCAAATACAACAGACCAGGTAAATTATGCATGTAACATACAAACCTGATTATTATAACAATGTGACCATTGATTCCTAAACTGGGCAAAAAAGCATTGTGAAATTATTCTTGTCTTAACTCATTGAATGCCAGTATACTATTTAATTTTTTTGATAATTTCTTTTCTTTTTAATTATTATACTAAACAGTCAGGCGGACCTTGGTGTGTGATCCCTGAAGCTCTGAGGGAATTTAAATTTAAATGACGATCGAATCCCGATAGGTAGCAGTATCGCCTACCTTTTGAACTGGGCTAGTTTAGTGTGGGGGGCTCACACACCGGAGTTGAGAGCACTCAAGCAGTGGTAGAGCAGAGGTACCAATGGCGATCGCGAACTTTTGGAGATTATTATGAAGAGGACAAAACAATCACACTTATGGATGATAACATGCGTTTTCACCAGACTACATTGGACTCAGCACTTCTGGTAATCATAAAAATACTATAGTCAAACCAGCCGAGGAGGTAACATATTCTGTTCAACGCTCGTGGTATAATCGCCACCGGGATAGCACTCCAGAGGCAATTGGTACCGGCAATGGCGACCGCAAACTATTGGAGATTATTATGAAGAGGACAAAACGATCACACTTATGGATGATAAGGTGCGTTTTCACCAGACTATGTTGGATTCTAGTATATTCAAACAGGTTGTTTGGATGTAACGTTACCCTGGCGCTGCCAGGTCCAACTAACGTTATATTTATTGTTCCTGTTCTGATCAAGACACTTGGAGCAAGAGTGGACAGGGTTTTGGTGGATCTGCTGACAATGGTAACGTCTATTTTACAGAACCCCATCATAAACATGCATTTGTAATGATCCCAGCGTCGGAAAACGAGTCCCGTAAGGGCCCCCCGCCCCTTGGTGGCTTGGTGGCTTTGTGAATAGAAACATTCTATATATGGTCGTGTTTACCTTTGACCTGGAAATAATATAGTTGTCAGGCGAGCAACCTGCACGGAATGTGCATGCTGCACAACACACGTCATATCTTGCGTTCCAGAAAACTAGACTGGATTATTTTGAAACAGGACGGGTTTTAGCCTGGGATTGTGCAGGAACGAAGGTATGTAGAAATAAACGTTTTTTCCCCTGTTGGGAGTATAAATATTGCCTGTCAAATGAGCCATACTATTGTCTCCATAGCTATAATATAGAATATACGATGGGTCTGCAAACATCGTGAAAATGGTCAAAAACGCTGGTAAAGATGAAAAAACAGCATGGCAGTCAAAGAGTTAAGGCCAGTTCAGATCAAAGATTTGCGATGCACAAAACTGTTTCGGTAAATGTCTGCAGTGAACTCGAGCATGGCAATTAATCTAGTTTCAATTTCAATTACGATTTTGGACGATCATCAAAACGATTATTGTGCCGCATGCCATGTTGCTCTCATTTTGTATTGTGTTAAATACAAAAATACAAATAAATGCAGCATACCCTTCCTTCACAGCAGTGAGCTCTGCTCCCCCCCAAGCCCAAACAGCACGTGTTGAGAGGGAGGAGGGAGCCACATTTTTAAATGTCTTTATTAACTTGTAGAAGATGACAGAAAGGCAGCCTTTGGTCGAGAAGAAAGGTAAAACAAATTCAGTCGCTGTCATATGATGATCTCAAATCAATGAGTAATTGTGTTTAGTAATCATGATTTCAATATCAATCAAAATAATTGTGATTTAGGATTTATGCAATAATCAAGCAGTAGTGTGAACTGGTTAGTAGCTGAGCATCTGAAACTGTAGCTTGGAGTCTCAAAAGACACTCAAATGTGCCTTTTTGAAGGATACTGTAGCTACTGTGAGGATACAAGTTACAACACTGTCTCATCAGAAAACATAAATAAAAGGAAAAAAGGTACATAATGTAAAAACAAACACAGTGACTGGGAGTCAAACCAACAATGATTTTTGTATGTACCTTTTTCCTGTGGTCGATTAGTACTTTATTTACATATTTTAAGCAAGATTGGGCTGCTGGATATCAGGGTCCTGGTGGGTCCTTAAAAAGTCTTAAAACATCTTAAAATATGTTTGGGTAATTCAAGGTCTAAAAATGTATCTCTTAACTAGAGGAAGCGAGAGTCCAAACAGCAGGGCACCACCAAAATCAAAACCTCTCTCAGAGGCGGTTAGGTGGCGTAGCGGAGATTGCGTTCGTCAGCTCACAGCTCCGGGGTTGTCACCAGCTTGGCTGGCCGTTCACACTAATACAATTGGCTGTATTAGAGGGTCCGGGTTGTTGTAAACAGCGACTCCTACAGTTCGGTCGGGGCGCCTGCTAAGCGCGGATAGGACCTGAGTGGGATAGTGTGATCCTTCCACACGCTACGCCCTCTCAGGGAGGATCCGCGCTGCCAGGTGAAAAGAAGCGGTTGATTGGCTGGACATGTGTCGGAGGAAGCACGTGATAGCCTCCACTCTCCCAGATGATCTGACTGTGGGGGGTAAGTGCGCAGCGACCAGGAAGGGGATTGGGAATTGGCATACGACTAACATTGGGATGGGAGAAAAATCGGAGGAAAAAGATAACAATAATAAAAAAAAAAGGCCCAAACGTGGAAGAAAATGTGCGTTTTGCTAAATATCTGGATTTGTGTGGACATGGCCTAAGTCACATACAATTTCCCCGGCTTTAGACCAAATAGCAAATTCTAAATTGTGTTAATAGACGCCAGACAGAAGAGCGTCTGCACCTGATGCGCTCTGGTGTTGTTTAGAAATCAGAGCGCATCAGGTGCAGACGCTCTTCTGTCTGGCGTCTATTAACTAAATTTAGAATGCAATTTGGCTTTTAACTGAAGCCGGGCGCAACACTAGACATGTTTAGCAAAACATTAAATATCTTTGGAACAGTTAATGATAAGGGCTCGCCTTATTTTGTTTCTGAATCGGGATATTGTGATCTCAACATTGCATTATCTCTCCGGCAAGAAATAAGCGACAACGAATAAAACGTCACTTGCCACTTAAATAAATCAAAAGCGTGTATTTAACCTCAAAAACGTTCGAAACACGGTTTATATTAACTTAATAAATAAACAAAAACGAAAAGTCTACTTATGTCAACGAAAATTTCCAATAGGCCTAACTAAATAACAGATACATCTCCATTACACGCAAGCAACGTCTGATGGCCGAATCTGTCAGGGCACTGGAGTAGATATATACAGTACTGTTACATCCAGACATTTATGATACAAGATATACAAATATACAGTACTGCTTAAGAGGCAGAGATCAATAAAAGAAATCGAGGGGAAAGAAACTGTATACTTGTCTGCCATTTCAGCACCAGGCGCTGTCCATTGGTATTACCTTCATGCGCTTCAAGGCTACAGGCGCCTATTGCCAAAATTGTACTCACTTGGGCTCAAATGGACTCAGTTTGAGTAAAATTTACTCTGCGAAATTTACTGTGACCAGAGCTTACATAATAAATAAAACAAATAACAGACCTGCACCTATTCACCTAGGGTCATTATTACAGTATATATTCATTATTCCTCTTACCTGCAGGCAAGGCAAGCATGTCTGGACATGTAAGTGTAATGGTGATGTGAAGTTTGTTTACCCAGGAAACTTCCCAATTCTGCAATACTCTGGTATCTTTTTATTTCAGCTGTCATGCTTTGAGATTTTTACTTGCTTACTTGCCTCATTCTTCTGAACAAAACAAGGTATAGGTTTGATAGAAATGTGATTGACAAAACAGCTGTTCTAACCATAAATGATTGTGATTCTAGTAAGTTATTGTAAGTTATTATATGAAGATTTCAAGGGGGGAAACACAAGTTGGCTTATTTAATAATGGGTGTGACTGTTTGCACCCTTCCACTGTTCCAAGAGCTATGTTCATATTCAGTCATATCCGCCTGATGTTATTCATCATACTATTTAATGTACAGTCAGACCTGTAGTTCCACTATATTGTCTATATTATATTATATGTAGGCCTTTATGTAAAGAGCGATGTGACTGTTGGCTAGGGCTGTCTTAAATACTTCGAAGCTTTGTTCGATGGCACAAGCTTCGAACATTAAAAAAAAAAAAAAAAAAAAATGTACTGGGGCCGGGGGACAAATACACTGGAGGAAAGTAACCCAGCTCAGCACTGCCCAAATTAAGTATTGCCTGTTTGAAGGATATCATCCTCAAATACATATACACCTACATGCCTTGTAGAATTCCACACATAAGAAAGAAAGATACTGGGATGAATAAACAAAATAGGAAATAAAATTTAGATAAGGTGCTACTGAGATGTTTTGGTGAGTTATTTGTTTTTTTGTGGAAGTTGCCCTTCTTAAAAATGCATGAACATTCACTGATAATTGGTCTGTAGTGGAGTCTACAAGGTCTACATTGCCGGACCATGTAGAATCCGGACCTTGTAGACTGACATAATTCTGTGCATAGTTTAGTCTACACAGGCCATATTTCAAATAATCAAAATCTTACTTCATTCATCTTAAACATTCTTGATTTGGGGGATTGGTAGTTCCCATGAAATCTGAAGTTGTTCAAACGACAACAGCGATCCACCTTGAATTAAATCACACAGCCGAGTGAAACCTTGTTGGCTCAGTCACGAAAGGGGCTACTTAATTAATTAATCCAACCCACTTTATTTATAGAGCACATTTAAAAACAACAAAGTTTAAGAAAGTGCTGTACAAGTCCCACAACATAAAAAAAAAAAAAAAATTGTTCGAAGCTTCGAATTAAAATCGAAGCTCGGCCCTGAAGCTTCGATTGCCAAAAAAAGCTTCGAAGGTCAGCCATACTGTTGGCACCTTCCACTGTTTCATCAGATATGTTCGTATTCAGCGATAGCCACATCTTGTATGTCATATTCATCATACTATTTAATATAATGTCAGACCTATAGTGAGAGCAACAGTTGTATTAACTTAGGCTATGGTTACGCTTGTATAGTTTCAAGGGCAAGGACTACATTGTCATCTTTTCAAAATTAGCTGAAGCTGATCTTTTGGAATTAATTTAAAATTCATTATCACCTCTATTCCTTGCTGAAGTCAAAAGTTTGATTGTGGAGGTGTAAACAATGGAAACCATGAAGCCTAAATGCAGCACTAGTGGGATCATCCCTATGTTCCCCGGGTCCTATGTTCCCCGGGTTCTATGTTCCCTGCTTTGATTGATTAATAGATTGAACATTTTATAAATTTTTATTATTTAATTAATTATTAATGTCCGCCTTGTTTCGAACGGTTAAGCTTAGGCCCTCTTTCGAACTGGTTAAGGTTAGAGTTTGGAATCAGGGCTGGTGGTCTAAAATGTTCAATCAATCAAAGCGGGGAACATAGAACCCGGGGAACATAGGACCCGGGGAACATAGACATGCTCCCGCACTAGTGATAGCTACATTGCTTGAACTTATGTAGCCTAATTGAAATTGTGTTCCTTGAAATGTTTAGGCAGATGAGAGAGACAAACATAGGCATAAACAACCAACTATCTGTATTGGCATTTCAAAAGCCTAGAGAAAGCATGTCATAACTCATCATCATGAGTCATGCATGTCAAATGGATTATATTTCCCTCAGCTATTGTATTGCAACTCCTGCCCCAGTAGCTTGCCTGCACAGTTTGCTGAATTAAAGGTAGGCTATGTTGGATAGTATCTTCATGTGAGCATTCCACTTGAGTGCTACACTCTTGAGTGCATAGTAGACTAGTATAGACAATATTAGCGTAGTAGGGGTGTAAATATTTGACCCTACTTCGATTCGATTACGATTCTTCAGGCAACGATTCAATGCATCATGAAATCTCTTGATTTGACCACGATTCGATTCAATGCTATTCGACCTTGCATTGTTACACCCATAGTAGGTAGGTAGTAATATAGACACAGTATAGACCTGGTAGCAAAGTGCATAATACTAAAGACTGTATGAAGGTTAGTAGCCTAGGCAGGAGAACTGCTCTCCATGGTGGATTTGACACGACCACCACCCTTTTCTATATCTCTATTGCTATGACTTTTATAATGGTTTTTTAACAAATGTATTTGTGGCTTTAAGAGGTGGTGTTCTTACTACTGCTGTGCCACACCTCGCTTCCTGACTTGTCTCCACTGTCTATTAACTACAATAGGTTAGTGTGACTTGACTTCCGCACTGCAAGCAAGTTTGCTGTCAATGTTGTCATTCACTTCACTGTAATCTTTTTATTAAACATTTACATTCCGACGTCTTGGAATATTTTTGCAAGTTGCATCCAGTCTCGTTGTGAATCATTGATCTGAACTGGCCCTTAGTCAGCAGTAGTCATTAAACAGGCTTTGACAATTCCGTACTCATCTGCAAGAGTAGTTGAAACATGTTCATGGTGACATCTGAATAAAGATACGGTTGATTATTTATTTTTAGGGTTAGGGCTCTTTCTGTTTTCACCTCCCTTTAACTTTGCATTTTGTGTGAAGCACCACCAGACAATACAGTTATATCCATCCATATAAAATGCTTTAGTGGTGATTTCTGCATTCAAAACTACCACAGTGATCGGTCTCCTTGTTATTAGACCATCTCTTGTAGTAGCTCTTTCAAACCATGAAACTAACACAGCGCCTAATGCAATAATACTTCATCAGTAAACTGGGTGCAGATTAGCAGTAAATATGTTGTAGGCCCTCAGCTCAGCTGCTCTGGGTGAGGGGGAGTTTTCCTTGTGATGGATTCCTTTGCTGCCACGGCCTGAGCTCCCACACAGAGGCACCAGGACCCCCCTGTCTGTCTGCCGGGACTCACTGCTGCTCAGACCTGAGTTTCCCACGCCTCTGCAACATCTAGCTTAGCCAAACTTCCTTCAGCCTAGCCTACCCCAGGTTTGAGCAATTTAGCATGCCACAACTCTCAACATGAAACGGATATGTCGGGGAGAAACTCCAATATTGAAGAGGACAGAACAGGAAATGGTATCACTGTCCATGTATTTGTGGTTCGCGTCTGTTCAGTGCTTAGCAATGAGGCAGTTAACCAGCTTCTGTACTACTGGAAGGGGGTAATGCTTCAGAAAGGATTCTCCATGCTAGTCCTGGTACTGTAGGTTTAGGGCCTCCCAGGCACTATAAAGGTGCCTCCTACACTAGAAGCAGAGTGGACAGGACAGATACACAGGCTACTCCTAAGCCTGAAATCGGATTGTCCCTCCCCAGCCCTAAGTCTAATTCTGCGGGGTCTCCAACCTCTGGCATTCTTAGCATACCTCCAGGGCTCCGCTGGGAGAGCCCTCTGGCAGGCAGCAGCCAGGAGTACAGCACTAGGAGGGGAGCAGGGTTGGAGCGCAGCAGGGCAGATTCCTCAGCCTGCACTCTGTGCCCCCGGCATACACACGGATCTCATTGCATCGCTAGTTGTTCAGTCTGAACACAGGCTTCTCAGAAGGCTTGTGTTCAAGCCGTGACCCAGATCATGTTACTCAGTAGTAGCCTGTTGGGAAGCCTTCAACGCTTTTCAACTCGATTTTTGGACTGATTATAAATGTATAATGCACAACAGCATACTAGAAAGCTTGGATGGAATTGTGTAAGCCGATGCTGTAGTTCACTGAAATCGGCTGATCTGCCATGTTTTTTCCTATACTTAATTTAGCCTTTTTCTAAAAATAGATTTTACCTTGAGATGATATGCACAGACTGTGTGAATGCCCCAAAGGCTACAGCTCAACAAAGTGGTCAAAGCTTGAATGGGGTCAGTAGCAGAGCTGTACATAGGTTTGTTTTCTCAAGGCTATTCACCTGCTCAAGGGGCGAATAGCCTTGAGCAAACAAACCTATGTACATTAGCAAAACATTTAACGAACCTTAAAGGCCAAAGGGCAATTATTATTATTATTTTTAAATGTATAGATGGAGAGATATTTAAAGCGACCTATAGCTGATAAGAAATGTATTAAGAAACCTCCAGCTGAAGAGAAATGCATTTAGCAGGTTGGGCAATTAACAAAATACTCACTGGCACATTTTGTCTGGGGCTTTAAAGTCTGTGATTATAATTTTTATTTATTTACTGTAACAGTGGTTTATATTCACTTTCATTCTTGAAGGGTTTGGTCTGTGCCTGTGGATGGAAAATACACTATATGAACGTTTCTTAATGTAAATCAAAAAAGAAATGTATATATGTTTTACTCAAATATGACCAACATAAACAAACCTTGGCTTTTACAGCCACAAAATACAACAAATATCATTTTTAAAACTTATATTTACCTGTTTTCTAGTTTTAGTCATTTTATCACAAATGAAAACATGTATCTGTTTTTTGTGTGTGTGGTGGGTTTACCTATTTGTTTATGTTTGGATCACTCATTGGGTCTTTAAGTTTGTCCACTCTCCCAGACACTTTTGAAGGTAACCAACCATTGTTTGGAGGCTCTGTTCAGTTCTCAAGCTAATTGTGGCTCTAAAAACAAGAGTGACTGGTGAATTTCTGAATCCACTATCACTATGGCCTTGGCATTCAAATTGTATCCCTAGAGAGATTGTCTTCTGTCTTCATCTTCTTCAATGGTTGGTATTTAGATGCTTATTTAACCCTTGGTGGCTAATAGAACCCTTGCACTGAAGAACAATATAACTCTGTTTAAAATGTTGTGTGAAGTCAATCCAACTTTTGTGTGAATGTGATTATATATCAGCAGCAGGGGACCATCTCCTTTGAACAAATACAGAGAGAACACTGTGCATGTGCACACACACAGAGTACACCAAGCAATACACACTTACACAATCATTCTGTCACTTGCACACGTGCGCACACATGCATACACTGAGCCCTCTGTGGATCCTCGACTTCTTGACAGACAGGCCCCAAGTGGTGTAAATGGGGAATAACGCCGGACCACCTCAACACCGGAGCTGCCTCAGCCCCTGGCTGTACTCCCTGTTCACACATAACTGCACAGCCATACATAGTAACAACAAGATCATTTTTGTCAAACAAGGTTTGTAACCACAGTAATCAATCTGATAAACAACGACGATGAGAAGGGAGTACAGAGATTAGATAGTCCAGCTGGAGTACAACAATCTTGGCTTTCAACGTAAGCAAGACTTCAGAAGCCAAACTGTAGAATCCATCGCCCCGTCAACATCAACGGGACACCGTGGAAGTTGTTGGTCACTTCCATTTCCTTGGTCCGCAGATCTCAAGACGACCTGGCCTGGAACACTGAGGCCATGCTGAAGAAAGTGCACCAGCGCCTCTACTCTCTACAGTGCCTAAGAAAATGCTGCATCAGCACATAGTTGCTTGTTGTGGAACTTTTATTGAGGCACTGTCGAGAGTATCCTCATGAATGGTGTTACTGTGTGGTATTGCAACAGAAACATCCAGGGGGTTGTGAGGACAACAGCAGAAAATATCAATGCACTTCCGTCCATTGAGGAGATCTTCCAGACCAGGCGTCGGAACAGATCCTCAAGACCAGGTATTGGATCAAGTCCTGCTCCCATCATCTCCCCAGTCACCCTGGGCATGAACCATCCTCCTCATTGCGGTCCGGCCGCCAGTTCCACAGCATCTAGACCAGGACCAGCGGGTTCAGGAACAGTTTCTTCCCACAGGCTGTGCACCTACTGATCACCAACTAGAAACGACACACCTCAACTATAGCATACTGATTTCTGTACACTCCATGCTGCATTTATGTTTAGTTTTTTTGCCACTGTATGCTATACTATATTTCTTCACAGTATTCATTACAGTTTTCTTTGTATATAATATATACAAACCGTAATAATATATGTATACAGAAAACTGATAATATGTAAAACCGTAACTGTAACTTTTTTATATAGCGGTATTACTCACTGCTTTTCGTATTCGTGTATGCTGTGGGAGTGAGTTGAGAGTAAGCGATTCGATTGTACTTCGTTACATTATGGAGGAAAAATACCAATCATTGAAGTTTGTGTGTCCTCCTCTCCAGAGGTGTCCCAGACGTCGTCTCCCTCCCTGTCAGACCAGCTGCTGCTGGGAAAGGACGATGGCACCGGGGCTGGGATCAACGTGGAGTGCAGGATATGTGGTGACAAGGCCTCAGGCTTCCACTATGGAGTTCACGCCTGCGAGGGCTGCAAGGTGAGCAGACACATGATGCACAGATACTGATTTTCATATCCACTCAGGCTTGTGAAGACTGTTGCTATGGACACCAGTCATCATCTTTGGAGCATCACTTACAGTTTATTACATATTAGAGAAATAGCTTACACATATACAAATGTACAGAAACAGAGAAAGGAATGGGAGGAATAGAATGTAAAAGGTTTTCCCCATGATGGCTGTGGACCCCAGTAATAGTAGCCTATGCCTGTGGCAATGGCTAATGGGGATCCGAATAAACTAAACTAAACTATATATAACCAATAATCTGTCTGCCAACACTCAGTCAACTGGAGTGATCCTCTACACATGCCGGCTTGGGCCAGGAATCTGACGTCAGCCTGATACAGATGTGATACATACTGTATAGCTTACAACATGATTGAATTATGCCATACTTACTTTGATTCAAAGGATCGAAGGCTCATTATCTTTGATTCTCTATTTAAATTCAAGGTTGTTAAACCGCAAATAATTTTTTTATATTTGTGTACAGCAAATATGTATGTTTTAGGTCAACTTAAAGCTAATGCATCAGATATGTTAATAATGTTACCTGGTTCCAATGTCCAGTCCAGAGTTTTAGGTCAGTATTGACCTGATACAATCCTCAATATCAGATTTGTGTGTCGCTAAGATCGAGCATGGAAATCACTAATATGCTGACACCTGGTCGACAAATAGATTTGTAGTCAATCAAAACCTCGCTCAAGGCTATTACAGGAGGTGTGCATATCTAGAAATATCGCTATCAAACAATGAGGGCTCTCTCACTCTCAATGGATTTACAGGTGTTATTGAGTTCCTTAATACACAGAGGCAGATTGTACCTGACGATGGCTTGATGTCAAATGTCTGTCTTTTATCTGCCTCCATGTGAATGAAAGTGTTGAAGACGCAGTAACTCTTTTGGAATGGACTGCATTTATGTAACCTACAGTAGCACTTTTATCCAAAGCGATTTACAACTTATGCCTCGCATTCATTAACTCACACACACACACTGACGGCAGAGCCAACCAGCTCGTCAAGAGTAGTCGAGGGTTCAGTGTCTCGCTCAGGGACACTTCGACATGTTGCTGGGAGGAGCTGGAATCAAACCGGGAACCTTCAGATTACCAGACGACCGCTCTACCTCCTGAGCCACTGCTGCCGCAGAGTGGTTTGATACAAATACCTGGACGACAGCATAATTATCCAGAATCCTCAAGACCATATTATAGGGACACACTAATGATATGACACATGATGTGATTAGGTCTGCTGACATGAAAGACATGGAACCATAAATTAAGAGTGCAGTATATTCTATTGCCTTGCACTTAATAACAGGACAGGAAACAAATTGAATCATTTATAATCCAACCAGATTGGATTTTAGAATAAAAAGAAAAAAACACCTGCCAAAGTAGTGTCTGATATAACTGACACATGTAACCAGCCTCAGACAAAATTGACCAGCATTGGCTAGTGGCTGGTGTAAATGACCAGTCCAGTAAGTGGGAAGGTTCTCTTCTTCTCTCTGTCGGTCTTTCTCCGCACCCTGTACTAGGCCTGCTGTGGTGTGTTACCAGTGTTTTGGTCTCGTATGCAGCTGGCCTCTCATTCTCAGAACACAGTCACCCCCCCTCCCTCTGTAGCTCCCTGCCCACCGCCCCACCCTAGCTGACTTTCATTCTCCGTACCCCCCCCCCTCTCTGGAGATAGCTTTATTGTTAGCTATGTGCTAACTGCTACTACTCCTCATCGTAGTAATATAATATGTTATTATAACATATATTATAATATAATTTATTATATTTACCTCTGTCTCTCTCGCATCTACCCCTCTATTTCACCAGACATACATAATACTGTAGATGTTGTACTAATCCCTAAGGGTAAATTAAGTTGCTAGTGTACACAATAAAAACATGTGCATGCTAGGTATGTAAGGTAGGTAATGTAAATGTAGGTATATCCTGCCGATGCCCTTGAGCAGGTGCTGGACCTGGAGTTGTTCCCCCAGGTGCCACACCGTGTGGCTGCCCTGTGCTTCTCTTAAATAGTTAGCATGGGTCAAATGAAGAAGATGAATTTCCCCAAGGGGATTACTAAAAAGTACAATACAGTACATACAGTATATATGACAAGATGAGACGGGTGGAAGTCAAGCCATTAAAAGGAGCCACATAACTAGACATGCTTAACTCTTTAATTGCCAGACCCGAGATATCTCGGGTTTTGGTCGTTTTTTCTTTTATTCGATTTTAATATCCTATTCAATGTCACGGACCTGTATGTTGCTGTTAAAAGGCATACTGGGACCCCGAGGGTGCATTACCGGCCAGATCCTGCCAGGTGGCAGTATCGAGAGTGCCGTAAACCCTGTTCCAGACCATGTGTTACGTTTAAACCGCTCCGGGCGCAGTTTTTTAGTACAGGGAAGCCTAGAGGTTCACTCTGTCGCATCGAAACTAGTGATGCACCGATGTGAAAATTGTGGCCGATACCGATAACCGATATTAATATTGCTGTTCTGGCCGATACCGATATTTACCGATGTCGATATCTCTGTATAGAAAACACTTTTTTATGATAATCAAATAAAGAGCTATTTTCCAAAATGCTTTTTTTTTAAAACTTTTGTAACTTATTTTCAGAAATGACAGATATTTGGAAACTATTTAAGGCCAAAACATGTAAAAAAAAATAAAAAAGATTATTTTTTATTTATTTTTTTATAATATCGGCCCTATCTTGATATCGGCCCGATACCGATGTGTAAAAAACAGCCATATCGGCCGATATTATATCGGCAGCCGATATATCGTGCATCACTAATCGAAACGTCTACGCCTCTACGGGACACTCGGTGCATGTGTTGTGCCGTATTATGTCGTGGACCAGATGGACATCAGATGGCGATCAAACAATTGGAATATTCTTTTTGGAATACCCCCGATCAGAGGTAATGACTATCTGACGTCAATTCCAGCTTGATCGTGCAATGTTTTCATACCGATCCAGCTGATCAGTGTTTTTAGTGTTCAATACGAATGCCGTTACTGGCAATCAAAGCATCAGAAACGACCCCCCCCCCTTTCATGCATTCATGATGAAACATAATACCTATTATATACATTTGATTTGGAAATAGCAGCGTGTCCAGGCAAGAAACGCCAACGCTTATAGTAGAATTCAAGTATTCACACCCTATATAACTCAATTATCCCGAATCACTCTGAAATTATACTTATATTCACCACGGGATAACGCACGAACATATGCATGACATTTTGTTCTCTTTTTTGTATCTTGGACGGAAGAAAGTCACTGTCAAATTACCATAGTATTGTCCCCATAGCTATAATATATAATATAGATATAGCTCTCCAAACATAGTGACGCACACGCACAGTGAAAATATGTAATGGAAACCTGGCATGTTAGCTACAAGGCCAAGACTAATAGCTGGCACTGAATGAGTTAACACTTTAAGTGCCGAAAACATGTTTAGGCGTCTTTCCTAGCCATGCTCAAGTTGCCTAGGACGCCGTAACTCGTCTTTGATATCAATATTTCAAAAATCTGTGATCGGAATCATATTTTCCCTCTGCAGCCTTCACACACAGTTCTGATCTCCTCTCAATCCTCTAGCGGTTCAAGAGCGCCATCTGGTGGCCGATCGGCAGATCGCCCAAACAGGAAGTCATGTGGATGAAGTGGTGATCACCCATATTACTTCCGGGCACTCGCTATAGGTCCCGGGACTCGAGCTCGACACAATACATAGCGATCCGTTGCCAATAACTCGATAAACAACATGATTTGGACGTATATACTATTATACAACCTGGAAATGGACCGGGTATTTCGACATCCCATAATGGAAAACTGTCTACCCCACGCTGATCGCCCAACGGCGCGAGGAACATACGGTAAGATCCAGCGTTATTTTCTAACGTATTCCATATAAACTGCTATGATGAACATATGACCCACTCTGGATGAATCATCTAACGCTGCCCACGGAATTATAAACGATCCCCCGCCCATCCGGTCATCATCAGATCATACGTAGATCATTCTAGAAGTACGTCCAGTTGAAATTTTTTATATCGCGCAGATTGCTATCAAACTGTATTTCATCATCAATATAATGCATTTGGGGCTATAGATCACGTTCTGGAGAAAGCTGCAGAAAAAGATAAAAACATACTTATACTTTAGATCATATTTTAGTATGAATATGTGAATGAAAAAGTTTAACGTTCATACACCCTGAACAATACATATAGGACATTGAATGGGCCCTAATAATGGCAATCTAGCAATAGAATTTAAAAAGTTATAGCCCTGCAAAGAAGGGGAACTTCTCCATAGACAAATAGAGCTGACAACGGATGGTATATCATGAATTTACAAACATTTACAAAGTGTTAATGTAAAAAAAAAATTAAATTTAGTTTACTGTATGTTTTATAGTTGTTTAGTTGTTGTCAAATCCATGTCAACCTTTTATTTATACTCGAAAAAACAATTGAGGTCACCCTCATTTTCAATGTCGTCAAGACTTTTCAATGCACACATTTCTACAATATAACAATAAATATGAATAACTCTATATAGTATAAAATGAACATAGGCATAAAATCAGCACACAGATTGACAGAATAAAAAAACAATGCATAAATTGCAGACATAAGAATAGGTATAAAAGGCAATAAAAGTAGTGCAATGTAAACGTGCAGACTTAATAATGGCATAAAATAAGTACAAAAGTACAATGTAACTCTATCATGTATCAGTATATATCCTGACATGTCAAATCCATGTAACTCTATCATGTGTCAGTATATATCCTGACATGTCAAATCCATGGATGCCAGGCTATGCAAGCTACCCCTCCCATCGTGGACTTTGATGTGCCAGACTTCTGTCAGTAGTCAGTGGTATTACGTTGCTAGGGAACAGCTTGGACTGCAGTTGATTTCCTGTTGCCATGTTTGCTCATATCCAGTTGAAACTGTCTATACTAGCATGGCCAATGACATTGTGGCCTGACACGTGTGACCCATGGAGCTCTACACAAGCTAGCTTTGACTTACCATGGTGTGGTGTTGGTGTCTTGTTTCTCATCGCTGGCTAAACTTTTTTTTTTTGTATCTACTTTTTCTCCCATTTTTCAATTTTTCTCCCATCCCAATTTCGTATCGTCCAATTCTACCCTCCCCTGTCTCGAACGCTGTTAGGCCATGCCTCCCACAAGCCGGCTGCAATGTGGACTAAGCCTTACATCACGTGTCCCCTCCGGTACTCGAGGAAGCAGCAGTCACATCTTTTCACCTGCACAGCGCGATTTCTCAGCGTCGGGGGTCTGCGTTTGGAGGGCACGCCGCCCCCGTCGCTTCCTGATTCTGCTGCGCAGGCGCACCAACCAACCTGTAGGAGTCGCTGTCCACAACGTCCGATCCCCACCCATCAGCTTCCCACCTCCTAATACTGCCAATTGTATTAGTATGAACGACCAGCCAAGCTGATAGCAATGCGGAGAGCTGGACTCGAACCCAGCGTCTCCTGCATTGGTGGTGAGCGCCTTGCCCACTGCACCACCTAGCCGCCCCATCGCTGGCTAAACTTCAATATAAAGCCCCTGTGCACACACTTGACAGCCTGTTGCCTTGGTAACATGCAGATAAATGGAGAAATATTTAATTTAATCGCAGCACCAGGAATTCATTAAGGGATGAGAGAGGAAGACACCAACATGGCGGCACGGTGGTGTAGTGGTTAACACTGTCGCTTCATCGCTAGAAGGTCCTGGTTTCGATTCCCGCTTGGGGACCATGTTGCCTTTCCGATAAGATAAAAACTAGGGATGCACCGAATGGGAAATTCTTGGCCGAAACCGATACCGAAAATAGGAAACAGTTGGCCGAAAACCGAATGCCGAAAGGCCGAAAATGATTAATATAAATATATATATATATGTTTTTTCTTTTTTTTTAGCTACCCGATTATGGCAAAAGACATGATTATGCTTAAATAATATTAATAATCACTATTATGGGCCCATAAAACATTTATTCAGCACTTTTGAATGGATACATTAATTCCAGACTGTTAAGACTAAAAGACTACAACGATTGATGACGACTTCCTGTCCTCGCATTTCCATTTCCGGTTTAACGATTTTCAACAACAGATTGCTGCTAATTAAACACTTCATTTAAACGAAGTAACGTTAACGTTATGTCGAGTTCATACGTGTAGTGTAGTATGAACTCATCATAACGTTAACATTACTCAGTGTCCACTGTTGCTGCCACCGTTGCGTCGCAGATGGATGGTACACTGTTAGCTCCGTAGCTAATCCGCTCCTAGACTACTGATAGCAGTACCGTTAACGTCGGAGCTGATCAATACTCCGGTTTTTTCTAATTTAGTTTAGAACCGGGTTTCGGGGGGCATCCCTACTCCCAAGAGGAGTTAGTTATCACAGGCTGTAGAATGCAGGAAGAGCTGCCAAGCTGCTCACGTTACATGTTGCGCATGCTACCGGTATGTCTGTAGTCGCGTTTTGATGACGTCATCACAACAACACGTTATTTGACTTTCGGTCATATATTTTCGGTGCTAAAACCCTTCTAAACCCCTAAAGCCGAAAGAGCCGTTTTAACCATTTTCGGCCGATAATTTTCGGCCGATAATTTTCGGTAGCCGAATTTTCGGTGCATCCCTAATAAAAACCCAATGGAAAAACATGCACAACAGATCACTAACGCTGTCGCGTCCCTGGCGAAGATGGACAGGAGCACTTGGGTTGGTCCCCAGTAGGGATGGGTACCTTTCACATTTTAACAGGTACCTGTGAATCGATACCGGTACCCAACGGTACCTTTTATCTTTTTTTTTTAATCTACTTTTTATCCCATTTTTCTATTTTTCTCCCATCCCAATTTTCATATCATCCAATTCAACCCTCCCCTGTCTTTGAACGCTGTTTCATGCCTCCCACAAGCCGGCTGCAATGTGGACTAAGTCATACCTAGCACGAGTCCCCTCCGATACTCGAGGTAACAGCAGTCACATCTTTCCACCTGCGCGGCTCGATCTTTCAGCGTCAGGGGTCTGGGCTTTGGAGGGGCCCCGCCCCCGTCGCTTGTCCTGTAGGAGTCGCTGTCCACAACGCCCGATCCCCACCCATCAGTTTCCCTCCCCCTAATACTGCCAATGTGTATTAGTGCGGATAACCAGCTAAACTGAAAGCAATGTGGAGCGCTGGGCTCGAACAGGGAGGCGAACCTGTTCGAGCCCAGTCTCCAGTATTCGTGGTGAGCGCCTCGCCCACTGCACCACGTAGCCGCCCACGGTACCTTTTTTCTGTACTTTAATCTCAAAAAATTGTATCTACCTACCTCAGTTGTAAAAAAAATAAAATATCCAAACTTAATATTTAATAAATAAATAATGTATTATTATTACTTTATTATTATTTACATCTTACTGATGTAAAGCACTTTGAACTGCAATCCCCTGTATGAAAGGTGCTATACAAATAGTTATTATTATTTATTTAGAACAACATATATACACAGTCACACACATCTTTAAATAAATGTTGTTTATTTAAAAGAATATGTTTTACAAATTAACTAAAAAGGTACACATCTATATATTTAAATACAAAATAAATAAAGGTATTGTATTTTACAAAATAACAAGTATAAAACAAGGGTAAACAAACCACTCTAGCAGCAATTAACTATTCTGCTGATCAAAAAATAGTCAAATACACATCTATATATTTAAATAACAAATAAATGAAAGTATTTTACAACTGATTAAACAAACAAACAATCTAGCAGCAATGAACTACTCTGCTGCTGATTGAGTATTCTAGCAGTTCTTTTCGCTCCACACTCACTGTGTCCCCCGCTTTGGAGAAGACCCGCTCTGCGGTGTGTTTTGGTCTTACATAACAGCCTAATTTGTGGCTTGTTTACCGACGTCACATCCGCTACTCTTCTGCCCTGACTGCGCTTGCACTGTAGCATAGGGAGCTAACGTTATGTCCGACGATTAGCTAACGTTAGCTTAATAACGTTAAATGGGTTACAATTGTGAAACTATGGAAGGAGTAAGCCGACCGCTAAAAGAAAACCCACTGCGGCAGCGCGAGCACATAACAAAAGAAAGTTTCGAGAGGAGTGGAAGTTTGGAGATAGTAGTGTGTCAAGAGCAGAGGTGGAACCCAGTGGCGGCTGCTGACCAAATTTCTTGGTGAAGCACAAAATTATTATATTATATATTAAATAATATTTTTTAAACATCCCCAACGCTGCAACACCCCCATTCCTCCCAGGTGTCAGGCTCCTCATTCGCTTCCATTCATTTTGGGGACCATGTTTAAATATCATACTTCTGAAGTATAAACAAACTATACTGCTGTGAAGATTTCAATAAAACAGACCATTCTGAGTCAATGGTACAGCAAAACTGTACATTGGAATATTGGTAAACATATTGGTCAATCCCATTGACCCATGGGATTATGCCCCCTCCCCGCGGCGATATTAATATTTGATTAGAAACGCAAGCAAGGCTTGCGGCGACTCATGTGGTCCTTGGGGGCTACCTGGTGCCCGCGCGAACCGTGTTGGTGTATTACACACGCAAGGCCACAGCGGGCCAATGAATTCATAATCACTGTAAAATATATATATATTTTTTAAATGCACTCACCACACAACAGCCAAAGCAGTGACCGATCTCATCTTCCATTGAATATTGGAGCTTCCTTCTTTCCTTCTCTATTGATATCTCCTCATCACATCTTGGGAATCATAAACATTCCTTCCTCACTTCCCTAAAGCGTCTTGTTACTCGCTCTGCTCTCGTCCCCCCGCCCCCCTCCTCCTCACGAGCTCCATGTAACGCGGAAGTGCAGTGGTCTATGCCATGTCTCGCAGCTCCTCTCTGATTGAGTCTCAGACCGTCGAGGGCTGTCAATCATTCAACCCGCGTTCGTGAGTAGCGTGCGCAAAGTTGCACGGGCAGGGCTTAGATGACTCAAATAGCCTATTTTGATTGGATAATAGAATAAAAATATCAACCCGTGCAGCAGGGAAAGTTGCACTCAAGTGATTGACAGCTAGCCATTACTGACTGCAGGCCTGATCAGAGAGCTCAGAGCTGTCACTCTTGGCCATTTTTGAAGAAAAAAAAATTCACTGGCATTTTTTTACAGAGGAAAACATTTCTAATAAAGAAAATTATAATAATAATAATTTAAAAAATAAATATATATATATATATATATATATATATATATATATATATGTAAATTAATAATAATTATGAATTATGAGTGAATTTTGCTGTAAACAAAACGTGACGTCATCGGACTTTTTTTTTTTTGCATTACCGAAAATTGGCACCGTTGGATCTCACGTGAATCGATACACGGTAGTACCGACGTGTTTCGGTAGGTACCTTTTTTAAAAGTACCGAATTCTGTACCCATCCCTAGTCCCTAGGCGCGGCGCTTACTGCAGCCCTTGTCTGCTCCTGGCTGCCCTTGGGGGGGAAGGACGACGGGATGGGAAGTGCAGAGAACATTTCATCAGTGACTCAGTGCATGTGTGTGTGTGTGTTCCTGTTGGTCGCCCATCGCATGTGTGTCTGTTAAATCTTGTAAGATTACAGTTTGTTGAGGCAATCTTACTGGCTATAACACTGTCCCCGTTAACCTGTTAAGCTGTATGGAACCCTAACCCTAACCCTGCTTTTCTTTATCATAAATCGATCAATTGAGATCCGCATCGCGAATTGTCCTCATGAGGGCCCACATGTGGGCCCTTGGATGTTAATGTTGTGTTTTTTTTTCAAATGTAGCCAAGAGTAAAGACCTTAACCCTATCAAAACAGCAGTCAAAGTGTATATTTAAATTTTGACTGATTTACAGAAAATAAGAATTTATCTGAAAAATGCTAATTATGTCTCTTTTATCGTAAAACCGTCAGGAAATGACTAAATCCAGATTTAACACTGCCATTGGAAAGAGGAGCCTTTTCACTATCCATAGATGTATGATTTGGGCATAATAAGGTCATGGTCAAGTTCAAGGTCAAATATGAATTTATAATTTAAATTGATTATAATTTATTACTGTATCTACAAATCCTTCTGTTTAATCATCTTCCCTTTATTCATTTGCTTAGATTTTTTTGTACACTTGATCTCAAGAAGGTGCTGAATGAGCTCAGTGAGCGAAATCTCTTGCGGCACAATTGTAACATGGTGTTATTCACTGGCACTGATGCAAAATAAAATCATTTATATTCTCCTTTTTCTATTACAATTTACTCAACCCTAGTAACAGACAAAATATTTCTGACACTGGGAATACATACCCCCAGATCCCTAGATGTTCCTAGATACCAAGAACATGCAAATTGACCTTGTAGAAGTGGAGCAATCTTCCATTTACTTAGGCATGTACCTTTAGGCAAGATTTCTGAAAATATGGCTACAGCTTAACTAATGCATCCGTAACAAAATAATGGTACTTGGAGTCGTCGTCTCATATCAGCAGAATGTTTATTTTCATGAACATAACATCTCGTACAGAATGAACGAAATGAAAGTATTTTAGAGGTGTAAGAAACTAGATTAACTCATTGACTGCCACTCTGTTTTCCCAAGTTTACTCCCTGGTGCCAGCGTTTCAGACCGTTTTGACAATGTTTGTAGATCCATCGTATATTCTATATTATACCTATGGAGACATACTATGGCTCATTTGAAAGGCTTATATTTATACTCCAACAGGGAACAAACCGTTTATTTCTACATACATCCGTTCATGCGCAATCCCAGGCTAAAGAGTGGCCAGTTTCCCAAAAATCCCTGCTCATTTTCTATTTTCTAGTAAGAGAGAGATATCGTGTCTTTTGTGAAGCATGCACAGTCCGTGCTTGTTGCTCGACACTTACACAGTATACATTTCCGGGTCAAAGGGCTCATGTTGATACATATTATTGTTCTATTCACAAAACCACCATGGGTAATATTACCTGCTTCTCGACTTGGCATCCATTCCAGCTCATCTGGGTCTGACTCGATAATCTCGCTGTCTGTGTCGTTATCGCTGAATTTATTCAGGCTCTCTTGAGACTACTGCGGCGAGGTGAGACGCTCTGAACAGATAACATTACATCCTCGGCCGGTTTGGCTTTAGTATTTTTCTGATTTACCAGAAATGCGGACTCCAACGTAGTCTGGTGAAAACGCACCTTCTGGATAGTCTTCACCTTGTTTTTCCTCTTCATGATAATCTCCAATCGTTCGTTACACACCGATCACTATTGCCACTATTGGCAGTCAATGACTTAACCTCTTCAGCCCCGGTGCGGTCCGTCGGCGGACCGCAAATGACATCATGTCATAAATCAATATCTCCAGACTGTTTGACAAAAGTATCGTTTTTATTTTCAAATGTATTCAAGTATAAACATCATAACCATGTCACAACAGCATTTATAATGTATATTATCATCAATACGTTAGTTTAGCAATAGGTTAAAGTGTTATTAGATAGATTTAACTTTTAGATTTGGTCTGTTTATTTCACGAGAGGTGACCATTTTGGATATTTTGAACCATGGGAATTGTAGTTTTTTTTGCGGCCATTTTGTAGAGGCCAGCGCTATCTCTGGATCAGTGTTGGAATTTTTCAGAACTCCACTTTCTGAAAGCCTCTATGGGGTTTCAACCGTCATACTTCTGTATGATTTTTTTTTATATCTCTTATTATTCGGGATAATAAACCACAAAACGTAACGTTATTGACATATTGACAGCACAGTTAGTTTCTCTTCCCTATTTTTAGCATGCAGCAACAATTAGATTTTTTTTATCTACTTTTTTCTCCCCCCTTTCTCTTTATGACTTATACTTTATAGAGTTATTTTTTTTATTTTCTTTATTTTTTTGCACACACAGGACATCAGGACAATACAAAGTAATGATGACATAGCTTGTGAATCAACATGGGTCGGTCCTGAAGGACAACACACACACCTAGACCACTAACATCCAGACTACAATGACACCACCCCACATTTGTTGACCCCACAAACAAAAAAAGATTAAGACTAAACCAAAAAAATTAAATTAAAAGTAATAATAATGGTACAGAGAAAAATAATAATACAATTTAATAAAAATTTAAAGAAACCAGCACAAAACTAAGAAATCGACTACATTAAACAGAAAATAAAGCTACATTAATACATAGAGCACCTCTTGTCGACATATACATAATACATTTGTCAGGTATTCTTTCACCTAAGTTTCCTTCTCCTGAACCTGAGCCGTACCCTCCACTCTCACAGGTCCAGTGTGATCCAAAATAACTGTACCTTCCCCACCTTTATGCCCCCGAAGCCTATATGCTCACAGTTGTATTGAGATAATCATGTGTATCGCCGCTGTCTTAGGCAAGTGTGCCCACCACCCCAGTTATAATGAGTGAAATTCCAGATATTTCCCCCTTTTGCTAATGTATTTTTCTCCTTTCTCTCCTAAACTAAAATATATCTTCTCAGGCAGCTACCCTATCCAGTTCGCCACTCCACTCTCGAAATGATGGGCCTTCTGGTGCCTTCCAGCCTCTCATTATTATCTGTCTGCCTATCATAATGCTAGTTTGTATCCAATCAGCTAGGGGCTTTGCGATATGGCTAAGACTGCAGGGATCGCCCAGGATATATAAACCGGAGCAGAACTCATACTCATTCCCTGTGACCTCTGTGATGTAGTCGTGGATGTTACTCCAGAAATCTCTGATTTTCGGACATGACCAAAGTGCATGGACTAGGTCCCCCTCCCCTGTCTGGCATTTCCAGCAGTCTGGATTCTCTTTTTCAGGCCCAGTCTATACATTCTAGAGGGGGTCCAATAGATGCGGTGGAAGATCTTGAATTGTATTAGCCTTGTTCTAATATCCCTGGACACCTGTTTGGGGATCCCCGAGATTCTATCCCAGTCCTCCTCCTCAAATGTGACCCCTAAGTCCTTTCCCCAGACTATTTTGAAAGCAGAGGAGATCCCACTGCCCTCCCTGTGTCGATAAACATGGAGTAATAAACAGAGGCCTCATGTCCCAACCCAGAGATAGACAAAATCTTTTTAAGCAGATCTGTACCCTGGGGGAGGGCCTGTGGAGAGCCAAATGTGCTTATGAGAAGATGCCTCAATTGTAAATATCTCCAGAATTGATTGTTGGCCAGATGATATTGTTGGATCAGTTTTTCAAATGATTTTAATGCATCGTCTTCATAGAGGTCCCCCAGGGTGAGGATGCCTTTGTCTAGCCATTCCTTCCACATAAAGGGGGATCTGCCTATACACAGTTTGGGGTTAGCCCATATACCTGCTGATAGGCTTAAATTTGGATTGATATGGAAGATGCGGGACACCTTCTTCCATATGGCCTGTAAGTGAGAGATAATAGGGTGAGTTCGGGCAGTTAGTGGTAGTTTAGCTGTGATATACCTATACGACAGTGGGGGCAGCAGTGTATATACCGACTGCTCCATTATGTACCATGGAGGCGCTCTCTCAGGGGGCAGGGCCCACTGTGTCATATGCCTGAAACTGTAAGCGTAATGATGGTAATAATTTGGGGAGATCCAGACCACCTCTGTCTACAGGCTGTTGTTAGGTATTGCTATCGGCAGTGACTGGAGGAGGTAGTTTACTCTGGGAATGCAGTTCATCTTAAGAACATTGACCTTGCCCCATAGTGACAAGAAAATGGGAGCCCATCTCTCCACATCCGCTAAAATTTTGCCTATTAGTCGGTCAAATTTGACCCTTACAATGTAATTTACTTGCCTGGGGAAAAGGAGCCATCTTTAAATAATGATTTGGGGCAGTAGGACGTTAGGGGAAGAGCCTCCGACTTCGACCAATTAACCTTATACCCAGAAGATCTTGAGAATGTATCTATTGTCTTGAGTAGTGCAGGTACAGCATTGCCTGGGTCTGTAACACAAAGCAAAATATCATCTGCATATTTATCATCTGCCCCCCACTAACTCCAGGGAAACTTGGGTCCTTACGTATAGCTGCTGCCAAGGGTTCAAGCGGTAAACAGAAAAGCAAAGGAGAAAGGGGTGAACCTTGGCGTGTCCCGCGGCCTAGCTTGAAATATGAGGAGATTATCCCACAGCTTCACCCATTTTGTAAAGGTCCGACCGAATCCAAACGCCTCCAGGGTTGAAAATAAGTAATCCCATTCTACGCTACCAAATGCCTTTTCAGCGTCCAGTGAGATGGCGGCAGTTGGTTCATTATCGCTACTGACTGCCCACATTACATTGATAAGGCGTCTGACATTATCAGCCGAATTTCTTTTGCGAATAAACCCAACTCGGTCAGGATGCACCAGGGAGGATATTACTCCATCCAAACGGTTTGCAAGTATTTTGGAAAGCACTTTTACATCCTGGGAAATCAGGGAAATTGGATGATAGTTCTTGCACTCCTTTTTTCAATATTAGAGATATTAAGGCCTGTGATAGGGTGGGGGGTAAATGTCCTCTATCCAGAGCTTCAGTATACATACTCTGCAGTAGAGGTGTCAACTCTGTTGAGAAGCATTTAAAGAACTCAGCTGTGAGACCATCAGGCCCGGCGCTTTACCGGACGACAATTTCCTTTTTTTTTTTCTTTTTTTCCCCCTCCATTTTCCTCCGATTTTCTCCCATCCCAATGTTAGTCGTATGCCAATTCCCAGTCCCTTCCTGGTCGCTGCGCACTTACCCCCCACAGTCAGATAATCTGGGAGAGTGGAGGCTACCATGTGCTTCCTCCGACACACGTCCAGCCAATCACCGCTTCTTTTCACCTGGCAGCGCGGATTCTCATTGAGAGGGCGTAGCGTGTGGGAGGATCACACTATCCCCCTCAGGTCCTATCCGCGCTTAGCAGGCGCCCCGACCGAACTGTAGGAGTCGCTGTTTACAACGACCCGGACCCACCCCGCCAGCTTCTCCCACCCTCTAATACAGCCAATTGTATTAGTGTGAACGGCCAGCCAAGCTGGTGACAACCCCGGAGCTGTGAGCTGGATTCGAACAGGCGAATCCAGCTCACAGCTCCGGGGTTGGTGACGAACGCAATCTCCGCTCGGCCACCTAACCGCTTTCGCTCGGCCACCTAACCGCTTCGGACGGCAATTTCCTAATAACCTCTGCTATTTCATCATCTGTTATTGGGGCGTCCAGATACTCACGTTGACCCGCATCTAATGTAGGGAGATCCAACCCGCTAAAAAATAAAGGAATTTCCTCCTGTGTTGCCTTGGAAGAGGAAGTGTAAAGACCCATGTAGAATTCTTTAAAAGCATTGTTAATATCACTGGCCTTAGTCACGAGGGCTCCCCCCTGTACCTGGATAGCCGAAATAGTGGATGATGACTCCTTGTGTTTAATATACCTGGCCAGCAACTTACCGGCTTTGTCCCCCGATTCAAAGTAATTCTGCCTGGCCCTAAAGTATCCAAACTCAACCTTCTGCAAAAGAATACAATTATACTCATACTTTAATTGAGTTACAAGCCTATTTGGTGATATTTTTTGTTTCAGCTGTCCCTCCGCTACCAGCAACCTTTTTTCGAAATCACCCATTTTTTTGGCGTTCTGCTTTTTCTTATATGATGCATATTGAATTACGTGACCCCTCACAAAAGCCTTCAGGGCTTCCCAAGCAACCCCCGCGGATGGCGCGGAAGGAACATTGGTCTCTATATACATATCAATCTGATTTTTCAGCATGGCTTTAAAGTCGATATCCTGCAGTAGAGACGAGTTAAATCTCCATCTAGAGGACCTCTTTGCACGGTCAATGGGGAGCAGCTCAAGGGTCACCCTTGCATGATCTGACACTATAATGTTGCCAATTGAACAGGCTAATGTAGATGGGAGCAGGTCTTTAGAGGCGGTGGATTTTTCTGTTTGCACACCATTTTCAAACTCTCAAAATGATCGCCCCTCTATGACGACTTTGTTATGTCTGCTTGCCGACTCCGCATACTATTTTCGGATATAAATATAGATGCCACTGCGAGCAGCTCTCTCTCAAGCGGCCATCTTCTTCACCTCGTCACGTGACGTCTGTATTTTTCTCCCATCCCAATCTTTTTGTCGTTATGCCAATTCCCTTCCCTCCCTTCCTGGTCGTTGCGTGCATTTGCCCCCCACTTGCCGGTCTAGGGAGGGTTGAAGACTATCACATGTCTCCTCCGATACATGCAGAGTCAGCCAGTCGCTTCTTTTCACCTGACAGCGACGACTCTCATTGGTTGAGTGTAACGCGTGGGAGGATCACACTACCTCACCCAGATCCCTTCCTCGCTGAGCAGGCGCCCCGACCGACCTGTAGGAGTCACTGTTTACAACGACCAGGACCCACCGCACCGGCTTCCCACCCGCTGACACTGCCAATTGTGTCAGTATGGACGACCGACCAAGCCGGAGGTACCGCGGCAGCTGGATTCGATCCCACTGTCTCTGCGGTGGTAGGCAGATGCTTAGTCCGCTGCGCTACCCGGCCGCCAGCAACAATTAGATTTGAAATTAGTTTCAAAACTATTGCACCCTGATCAAAATAAAAAAGTACAGTAGATTTCATTATCTGTTCTTATGCACACCTGGTGATACTAAATCCAAATTGAACTCGGCCATTTGAAAGATAATATAGGTATATATATAAATGTGCGAATTGGCTATAATAAGGTAATTTATAAGCCTGATATTCTATATTCTATAATAATATTTCAAATTGCATTGGTCCGGATGGGAGAATTCAGTACTCTATCTACAGAACCTTCTGTTTAATCATCTTCCCTTTATTATTATTAATTTCCTTAGATTTTTTGTACACATGATCTCAAGAAGGTACTGAACGAGATCAGTGGCAGTTCTTCATGTCTGGTCATTATTAGCATGGTGTTATTCACTGTCAAAGATGCAAAGAAAAATCATAATTTATATTCTCCTTTGTTTCATCACAATTTAAGCAAGCCTAGTAATAGACACAATATTTCTGACACTGGGAATACATTCACTGAGGTCCATAGATGTCCCTAGATACCAAGAATATGCAAATGGACCTTGTAGAAGTGGAGCAATATTCCATGTATTTTAGGCGGATTTTCAGAAAATAGGCTCCGGGCTTAACACATTGGATGCCAGACCCGACATAAGTCGGGTTAACTCGCCGAACGTTGGGCGCCAAACCCGAGAAAATCGTGTTGTCATCGTTATTTCTTTTATTCAATATTTCCCTTCATAATTCATCCATCCAGCCTGATGTTATCATTGGGAATGGCAAACGTCCAATACCGCCGCCTAACGCCTTGCGGCCGCTATTGCACTCCATTTGAAACTATGTGGCTTGGTGTCTGCGGCGTGCGGGTGGGGTCTAACTACTCGGGCAGGCGGTTATAACGGATGCATCGACGAGGGTCACCCCCCCCCCGTTCATGTTCAATGCTGGATTACATTGGAAACACGATCGTGATCAGTACTTGGAATCGCGATCAGATAATGGCAATATTCTTTTTGCAGTACATCATAGACAAGGTAAGGGCTATATGTTATCAATCTTGCGTTGATCCGATAATTCCTTCCCTGCGATCGCAGCGTGTGTCTGTGGTGTGTGGCGTGTTCCGTTAGTTGCGATCAAAGCACGGAGGGGCGGCTCCCCCCCCCCCCTTTCATGCATCCATGATGAAACATAATACCGATCATCTAGCGTTGATTTCAGATTGATTATTGATCCAGGCAAGGAATGACACGATTTATAGTGAAATGCAGTAAAACGCTGTTTGGCGGCGTTTCCTGGGATTACACAGAATTACTCTAAAACTATACTCATATTCACCACGGTATAAAACGGAAATGTATGGATGAAGAAATTATCTGTTTTTTGCATCTTGACCGGAAGAAACTCAATGACAATCGACTATATTATTAGATCCATAGCTATAATATTTAATATAGTTTTAGTACTGCAAACACCGGCATGTATCCCCATTGAACAAAGCGCTGGCACACACGACCATACGCCCACAGCGACCTCTGGCGCTGAACCTGTTAAGAGGTTAATAGATTCTATCTCTGTCCTCGTGGTCTTTCTGTCGCCTGTCTGTTAGCCGAAGCCTTTTCTGTTAGCCTAAGCTATCTCTGTCCTCGTGGTCTCCCCCCCCCCCCTCCAGGCTCTCTGCTGTCTCGCTGTCAAAACCTCGTCTGCCTCAAACCGGAAGAACTCGCAGCTATAAAGTCTATGTCCTAGCAACGGCCCCTAGCAACGCTGCTCTCTTACTAAATGTTGACGCCCCCCCCCCCCCCCCCCAGCTACTACTGCCCTCCTGGCTCTCTGACCTTGGCTCATATCTCTCCCTCTAGCCACCTGCTGCACCGGCCCTGCTTACAAGAGAAAATGTCTGTCTCTACAGTTTACAGTTTAACACACACACACACACATCCAGGGCCTGTTAAACTAATGTAGATATTTACTTTGCCTACATGTTGTTATAACCATATGCAAACCAGTGATATCTTTCAATCTGCATGACAAATAAAGACTTCTTCTTAAATCAAATTTGACTTTATAAAGTTTTGCCAGGAAGCTATTTGTTTACTTTTCGGTGTGCCACATTCAGACCCAATGGAGCGCTAGCTTGCTTAGCTCTCCATGTGTCTCGATGTGCCAGGCTACTAAGAGGGCGGTGGGGGTGATGGTATCACTAGCAGCATGTGTCTCTGTGTCGCAGGGTTTCTTTCGGAGGACCATCCGTATGAAGCTGGAATATGAGCGCTGTGAGCGCAGCTGTAAGATCCAGAAGAAGAGCAGGAACAAGTGTCAGTACTGTCGCTTCCAGAAGTGCCTGCTGCTGGGCATGTCGCACGACGGTGAGACACACACACTTAGGCCTTGTCCATGGCACGTACACAGGTATTTTGAAACTGTAGCTTGTATCTATGCGGTTTGGCCTTTCATCCACAGAGGAAACTGCGTTTTAGGTGTCTGAAAACAGACCCCTGGCAGGGTGAAGATTATCAGAAACTTGCGTTTATAAAAATACAGTATTTGTGTGGACAGGTGAAACCAGAGCTTATGGAAAGCGCTGACATAATTACTAATGGCCCTGTCCACACATATACGGATATATTTTTTTTAAGAGGTGATATGATTCAATGGTAATACTCATTTTGGATCGGTCACTCATTCTACAGTGTATAGGGGCTCTGGTGGCTGAAGCCCATTCACCCTAAGTTATACTGTGAGATGTGATCAGTAAATACCTTAAAAAAGTAAAAACTTTAGTCGGCTCTCATCTCACCTTTTCCCCAGCCATCCGTTACGGGCGAATGCCTGAGGCAGAGAAGAGGAAGCTGGTGGCGGGGCTGCTGGCAGGGGAGACGGGCCCACTGACCAACCCCAATGGCACCGACCTCAAGGGCCTGGCCAAGCGGGTCAATAACGCCTACCTGAAAAACCTCAACATGACCAAGAAGAAGGCCCGTAGCATCCTCACCGGCAAGACCAGCTCCGCCCCGGTACCTAAGCAAGCCCAATTAGTTTTGACGGTATTTAACCATATTTCATACTGAACGCCCTCTCATGGAAGGCTCTTGCTTTAGGGTATCCCTGCATGCGCAAAGGGGAGTTGAAACAAGTCGGCAGCATGATTATGAATTTGTTCAAACATTAGATTAGTCACCTAATAATGCTGATGATGCATAAATTACTTCTTTAATAAATGTAATATTTGAGTGCTAATATGTCAAATTGTATTTTAGAAGAATGTATAATACTGAGATCACTATGACTACGTAAAAAGCTAAATGAATTAACTGGACGGATGTCAATATACTTTGCGATCTGCAACAAAACAAGGATCTGATCAATTTGTGGCAAAATTATTGGGATGTGTACTGTATTCTGTACAGGAGCACCGCTATCAGCAGGGGAATCTGTCTTTGCCAGGGAACAGTTGGTAATTTGCCATGTGATTTTAACTGTAATATTTCGACACTTTCTTTTATTTTGGCTCTGTACACCACCACAATGGACTTGAAATGAAACAATGAAGATGTGCTTTAACCCTCTAAAGCTGAGTGCCACGCCCGTGCGACACTAGACATGTTTTGCAAAACATTAAATATCTTTGGAACCGTTTGTGATAAAGACTCTAAATTGCCGCCGTCAAATTTGTAAATGTTAATTTCCCAGAGTTGGCAGTGTGCGGAAGTAAGGCATAGAATTTTACAATATATATAGATTTGTTGTTTTCTCTTAGAATGCATCTGCATGTAATCCTCTATATATCATTAGATCTATGTCTGTCATTATAGCCAATGGAAAGGCTACAAATAGTCACGTGGGCTGGGAGAACCAATGGAAAATTCCTATAGTTTCTCAATATTCCAGTGTGCTCCGCAGATTGGGCCATCAGACATTGATTGAAAATTGTATTAACAGATTGCAGAATTTGTACAATACAGTACGGCTCAATACACACAATTGTTAAGGGGATGGAGACCAGAGAAAGACTTTCGTCTTGTTTAGATCAGGGTCCCCCATTTTCAATTCATGATAACATTTATGACACGTAATGGAGGATAGAGAGAAGTGATTGTCCCTGGTTTTATAATAAAATGGCAAAAAGACAGAGGTATAATGTTCAACAAGCATTGGAACTTGTTGAGGATGATCCAGATCATATAAATGAAAAGGACTCTGAGCCAGAATGTTGGGGCAGTGATGATGACAATCATAGTGAAGGATTTGATGTATTTGAAGCTATGGTTTGAAGTGGTCTGACAACTATCTAATTTATTAACGTCCATAAGATGTTCCAAAACTTTTTTAGATGTTTTTTTGGCAAACTCTAATCTTTCCGTTTATGAGGCTTATCGATGGTTTACGTCTTGTGGTGAACCCTCGTATTCACTCTGACAAAGTCTTCTCTTGATCGTTGACTTTGACACAGATACGCCTACCTCCTGGAGTGTTCTTGATCTGGCCAACTGTTTTCCCTGGTATTTTGGGTATTTTGGTGTTGTGAACTCACCAGTGCATTCTTTCTTTTTAAGAATGTACCAAACAGTTGATTTGGCCACTGTTACAACCCCAGTATGTCAAGGGGAAGGTGTGAATAACATAGGATGATTCTGTTGTGATAAATTAACCAAAGGAAAAATAAAGCAATGCCCACACGTTTAGGTGAAAGAAAATAATATATATTGTGCCTTTTATATATACAAGCAAAAACAGACTAGACAATGACTATGGTGGAGTTGAGACCGACAACCATGGGGGGGGAGCTTGAATGATGCCAAGGAATAAACTCAGTAAAACAAAACACAACTAATAAGGAATATCTTGTCTACCTATACACAAACACAAAAGTCAAATAAATACTCACTGCCTACACTACCTAACCAAACATATGTCCAAAAACATACAATGAGTGGCATCACTCCTTACCTAGTGTGTCTAGACAATAATACCACTACATGTGGCACCAAATATGTTGGGCCCCTTACCTGCTCCAATTCCCAACACACACACACACACACTTCAGAGTTGGCTAACTAAGGCCATGTCCACACGTATCTGGATCTTTTGCAAAACGGATATTTTCAGGCTCAGTTTAAAAAAATATCCTCGTCCACACGGCAGTGTTTAAAAAAAAAAGAAAAAAAACTCCATCCAGACGCAAACACAAACGCATATACATTTCTCCAACAAGCATGCCGGGCCGCGTTTTGCGCTCTGATTGGCCAGGTCATGTGACATGTGCGCCAATCATGGGACAGCAAGTTCTGCAACTATTTACGGGTCTAACAGCCTGCAAACTACCTGCCGTTCTATCGCCATGCTCTAAGACAAACTCTAACCTTAACCAACTTCGAAAGAGTGCCTAAGCTTATGGCAAATGGCTGCTTTTTTATATAGCTAAGCTTAACTGTCGAAAGAAGGGCAGGCATTCTATCGCCATGCTCTAAGACAAACTCTAACCTTAACCAACTTCGAAAGAGCGCCTAAGCTTAACCAGTGTAGAAACTTGCGGTCCCACGATTGGCGCACATGTCACATGACCAGAAACGCGCGGGCCAATCAGAGACGTGGAAATAAACATTTGTTGTCGAAAGTATTCAGGCTGCCGGGCCAGTATGTGGCGATAAGCAATATCTCAAATACCACACCGATAACGATGTGTTTCTCTATAGGTAATTCAAACTGTATCCTTTTATATGACTGTGACAGCACCACACATGTGAACAGTAACACTGCAATTGTGCGCTGTAGAATTGTCAAAGAGTATAAGTGCTTTTGACCCTTTTCATTTGTAACTTCATCCTTTATCTTTCAATATCTTATTTAACATTACTGTATGATATAAGTGTGTATTAAAAGACGGAGCTGTTAATGCGTATGAATGTCCACGGGCAAGCTATATTCACGTAACTCACATATTCAAATGATTCCTGTAATTCCGGCACAGTAACTATTCAACTAATAATGTTAGGTCATCCTGGGACCACTCATGCGTGATGCCAACATCCTCAACTATCCGCAACATCAGAGCGCATCAGGTGCGTGCAGACCTCTTCTGTCTGGCGTCTATTAACTAAATTTAGAATGCAATTTGGCTTTTAACTGAAGCTGGGCGCAACACTAGATATGTTTAGCAAAATATTTAATATCTTTGGAACAGTTTGTGATAAGGACTCGCCTCATTTTGTTTCGGAATCGGCATATTGTGATCTCAACATTGACATTGTATCTCTCCGGTGAGAAATAAGCAGACAACGAAAAAAACATCACTTTAAGAAATCAAAAGCATGTATTTAACAACCTAAAAAACGTTTGAAACACGGTTTATATTAACCCTTTCTCTGCCACGCTTATATCCATCCTTATACCATCCTCTGCCAGCTCTATTTGTCTATGGAGATGTTCCCCTTCTTTGCAGGGCTATAACTTTTTTAATTGTATTGCTAAATTGACATTACTATGGCCCATTCAACGTCAAGTATCTATCGTTTAGGATATAGCAACGTTCTACTTTTTCATTCACATATTCATACTAAAATACGGTCTAAAGTATAAATATGTTATCGTTTTCTGCAGCATTCTGCAGAACGTGAGTTATAGCCCTAAATACATATATTAGATATCAAATGTAGTTTGATACCAATTGACGTCAGATTAAGAATTTCAATTGTACAAGGTCCTACATGTCATGCCTCATCATCTGCTGGTGACCGGAGGGGGGGGTTTATAAGTCCGTGGCCGACGTTAAATCATTTATATAGTATGGGTGATATGTTGATCGGAGCAGTGTGTATGTATAATAATAATCAAACACGCTGAAACTCACCACAGCTTCCTCGTAGCGTTGGGCGATCAGCGTGGAGCAGAAAGTTCGCTATTATGGGATGTCGATCTAGTTGGTCCAGTTCCAGGTTGTATAATACTATATACGTCCAAATCATGTTGTTTATCGAGTTATTGGCAACGGATCGCTATGAGCACCACTTCCGGCCGCTCACTTCCGGTTTTGGCGATTCGCCTATCGGCCACCAGATGGCGGTCTTGAACCGTTGGAGAGTTGAGAGGAGATCAACAGCAAGTCTCAAGTCTCCGTGGGTGAAATATGATTGCCATGACAGATTTTTGAAATATTGATCTCAAAGACGCTGTACGACATCATTGGCAGATTAAGCATGGCGAGCAATGACGTCTAAAGTCGTCCTTGGCAATTAAAGGGTTAACTTAATAAATAAACAAAAACGAAAAATCTACGTATGTCAACGAAAATGTCCAGTCATCGTTTATCTATTCTAGACTATGCGTTTACAGTGGCTACACGGATCCACTGAACCGATATTTTGGAAAATCTTCACTTTAAAATGCGTTTTCGAAAATCTCCGTTTACGTTTCTGAAAACACCGTTTACATGTGGATGAAAGGCCCAAACGTGGGGACGGTTAGGTGGCGTAGCGGAGATTGCATTCGTCACCAACCCCGGAGCTGTGAGCTGGATTCGAACAGGCTGGTTGTCACCAGCTTGGCTGGCCGCTCACACTAATACAATTGGCTGTATTAGAGGGTGGGAGAAGCTGGCAGGGTGGGTCCGGGTCGTTGTAAACAGCGACTCCTACAGTTCGGTCGGGGCGCCTGCTAAGCGCGGATAGGACCTGAGTGGGATAGTGTGATCCTTCCACACGCTACGCCCTCTCAGGGAGGATCCGCGCTGCCAGGTGAAAAGAAGCGGTTGATTGGCTGGACGTGTGTCGGAGGAAGCACGTGATAGCCTCCACTCTCCCAGATGATCTGACTGTGGGGGGTAAGTGCGCAGCGACCAGGAAGGGGATTGGGAATTGGCATACGACTAACATTGGGATGGGAGAAAAATCTGAGGAAAAAGATAATAAAAAAAAAAGAAAGGCCCAAACGTGGAAGAAAATGTGCGTTTTGCTAAATATCTGGATTCGTGTGGACATGGCCTAAGTCACATACAATGTCCCCTGCTTTAGACCAAATAGCAAATTCTAAATTGTGTTAATAGACACCAGACAGAAGAGCGTCTGCACCTGATGCGCTCTGGTGTTGTTTAGAAATCAGAGCGCATCAGGTGCAGACGCTCTTCTGTCTGGCGTCTATTAACTAAATTTAGAATGCAATTTGGCTTTTAACTGAAGCCGGGCGCAACACTAGACATGTTTAGCAAAACATTAAATATCTTTGGAACAGTTAATGATAAGGGCTCGCCTTATTTTGTTTCTGAATCGGGATATTGTGATCTCAACATTGCATTATCTCTCCGGCAAGAAATAAGCGACAACGAATAAAACGTCACTTGCCACTTAAATAAATCAAAAGCGTGTATTTAACCTCAAAAACTTTCGAAACACGGTTTATATTAACTTAATAAATAAACAAAAACGAAAAGTCTACTTATGTCAACGAAAATGTCCAATAGGCCTAACTAAATAACAGATACATCTCCATTACACGCAAGCAACGTCTGATGGCCGAATCTGTCGGGGCACTGGAGTAGATATAAGAGGCAGAGATCAATAAAAGAAATATATACATTCGAGGGGAAAGAAACTGTATACTTGTCTGCCATTTCAGCACCAGGCGCTGTCCATTGGTATTACCTTCATGCGCTTCAAGGCTACAGGCGCCTATTGCCATAGAACAACAACAGTCTGAGCATGCGTAGTGAGCTGTGACATCATCGTTTATCTATTCTAGACTATGCGTTTACAGTGGCTACACGGATCCACTGAACCGATATTTTGGAAAATCTTCACTTTAAAATGCGTCTTCGAAAATCTCCGTTTATGTTTCTGAAAACACTGTTTACGTGTGGATGAAAGGCCCAAACGTGGAAGAAAATGTGCGTTTTGTAAAAGATCTGGATTTGTGTGGACATGGCCTTAGCCAACAGCAACATAGACAAAAGGAAGGGCAAGGGCAGAAACAGGAAGTGCCACATGGTTTTTAAAACGGGAAGAGGGCTTCTGATTAGTCAACTGATGATTTGAGTGATGGCTGGGATGACTGGCTGGTTTCCAATTAGTGTCCTGATGAATGACAGGAACCTGGATCAGAGTAGCAGGTGGAGTGAGTGAGAGAGTGAGAGTGAGAGTGAGAGTGAGAGTGAGAGAGAGAGAGAGAGGAGAGAGAGAGAGGAGAGAGAGAGAGGAGAGAGAGAGAGGAGAGAGAGAGAGAGAGAGAGAGAGAGAAGGGGGGAGACACAAAAGTACAAACAACCTACAACAGCCACATGCTGGAACGTAACAGCCACACCTGTTTTTGGCCAAATCAAATCTCTAGTGGGTTTGTTTAGTTTTTTCAGCCTAATAATGGCTTGCTTCACTAGTGACAGCTCTTTGGACCTCATATTGAGAGTTGGCAGCAACAGATTCCAAATTCAAATACCACACTTGAAATTAACTCTGGATTAAATTAAATGATGAGGGAATAACACACACCTGGCCATGGAACAGCTGATCATCCAATTGTCTAATTACTGGTGGACCATTAAAAAGGGGGAGGCACATATAGAAATTGTTGTAATTCCTACACCGTTCACCTAATTCGGATGTAAACACCCTCAAATTTAGGCCATGTCCTCACGTATATGGATCTTTTGCCAAACGCACATTTTATTCCACGATTGGGCCTCTCATCCACACGTAAAGGGTGTTTTCAGAGACATAAACGGAGACTTTCTTAAACGCATTTTAAAGTGAAGATTTTCCAAAATATCCGTTCAGTGGATCCGTGCAGCCACTGTAAACGCATAGTCTAGATAAACGATGACGCCACAGCTCACTACGCATGCTCAGACTGTTGTTCCATCCATGGCAATACAATAGGCGCCCGTAGCCTTGAAGCGCACAGAGGCAATAAGATGGACAGCGCCTGGTGCTGAAATGTCATTCAAACTATCCTTACTTATATATGCGACGGCACGTGAACAGTACAATGCAATTAATGAATGTCTTGTTGTAATTAGTATATATATAGTTTGTGATAAGGACTCGCCATATTTAGTTTCAGAATCCGTTGAATACATTGACATTGTATCTCTCCGTCGCCCAGTGCGCAGAAGTAAAGCATTAAATCGTGACATATCTAGATTGGTTGTTTCCTCTGGACTGCATCTAATCCACCGCTATATCTATCTATTTATTATCTACTGTACATGTCAATATAGCCAATGGAAATGCTAGGAGTGGTGAAGTGGGCTGGGTGAACCAATCATTTCTCTGTCGTCCTGACCGCTCGTACCACCATGGTATTAGGGATATTGCTTATCGCCACCTGCTGGCTGGCCTGCATGCTTGTTGGAGCAATTCATATGCGTTTATGTGTTTGTGTCTGGATGGGGATTTTTTTTTAAACTGTGGTGTGGACGGGGATTTTATTTTAAACAGAGCCTGAGAATATCCGTTTGGCAAAAGATCCATGTACGTGAGGACATGGCCTAAAGCTGAAAGACTGCACGTAAAGCACATCTTGATTGTTTAATTTCCAATGTGGTGGTGTACAGAGCCAAAATGATAAAAGATTGTGTTGATGTCAAAATATTTATGGACCTGACTCTAAATCCCTGTACATTTCAATGTAATACTTAGTCTTGTACAAATAGTACAGCATAGTGCACTTGAGATGAAAATGAGATGGTCCTTGAACTCTATAATGCTATGTGACTTTTGCTTTGTACATTCTTGCACATGTCATTCCCCACATAATATCAGGATGCCTGTGAGGCACAGCGAGGCCCGAAATGCCACCGCCGTTCCCTGTCAACAACACATACAGCTGCATGGAGCTGTATTATAAAACCCTGAGGCTTTTATCCGTGTTGTGTCTGAGGCAGAGAAGAGAGCACTTTGCCAAATGTCAGTGTCACCCATCCTCATAGCCGGAACTAGTGAATGATTTGTCAACGGTGTCTGGCCTGTGTTTCTGTCTGACTGGGAGGACAGGGTTCAGATGTATATATATATATAACTGGTATCCTCTGTCTCTATAGTCACTCATTGTACAGTATATTCATTCTTTATTTTTGGATTTTGCTCTACACCTTCCAGTCTGCCTCTACACCCCCCTCTCATTAACTGACTCCTTCTTCCTATCTCTCTTTCTTTGTATTTTGACTCATTTATCAGATCATTCGTTTGATTGGTGAATTGATCATTCGATTGGTTGGTTTGGTCGATTGACTGTTCTTCTTCTTTATAGTCATGCTGTACCTTTGTATGGCTTGTCATGTGTACTAGCTGCTGTGTAATAACCTTAGGGATGATTAATGAAGTGTCCATCTATCAACTCCCTAGCCCTTTGTGATCCATGACATGGATACGCTGTGGCAGGCGGAGAACGGCCTGGTGTGGAACCAGCTGATCAACGGCGCGCCGCCCAACAAGGAGATTGGCGTGCACGTCTTCTACCGCTGCCAGTGCACCACGGTGGAGACGGTGCGGGAGCTCACAGAGTTCGCCAAGAGCATCCCGGGCTTCGTCGACCTCTTCCTCAATGACCAGGTGAACAGTTTGTCTCTGAGACGAAGGTTGAGGAGCAGTTGAGAAGATGGCGGCGTATATACAGTATATAGCTGATCAGCAGCAATGAATGAAGACTGGAATGCTGTGGATATATGGGAATGCCATGCAAATTCAGAATTAAAATGCACTACAATGTTTATATGCAGGATTCCTATAGGTTTGGAAAATATCAACATTTATGGAAAATTACTTTTTTCAGGTCAAACTAACTAATTCATAAAAAGATGCATCATGCTGACTCTGGAAAGTGTCGGTTATAGCCTGTAATCCAAGGTGTAGAACATCAGAAAATGTCTGTGGCCTGGGATAGATTAGTATACTAGAAACCTGAGAGCTGAAATGCTAATCTAGATGTTTATGAAATCTAGATGGACCACCTGGTTCTGCTCCATGAATAGATTAGTTTGAGGACAATGCAGCATGTAGATGTGTCAAATTTGTCAAAATACCCATACCTTTACCCATATTTTCCAAATTATAAAATGAGGGATATTTACAATAAAATGTCTATTTCATATTTTCTTAAAATAAAATCATTGCCAGATGTATCAGTTATCAGGAATTTAAGTTACCAAATTGGTATCTGAGCCAAAAGAAACCTTGGTCTCTAGCCCAAATTTCTTTTTTAGCTACTGTTTATATAGTCCTGTATGTTGTGTGTACATCGTGTCCCATATGTTACTTTATGTTTATAGTGTCCTATATGTTACTTTGTTTATATTTGATCTTTTTTATATACACCGTGGGAAGGGGGAAATGCAATTTAATTTCTCTGTATGTCTTGCACATTACAAGAAGTGACAATAAAGCTGACTTTGACTTTGACAAATGTGACCACAGAGATCTTATCGCGTGAGCGCAAGACCTGATAGTATTCCTCTTTAACGGAAAACCGCCTAATTAAATGTAGTAAACTGTGTTCTCTTCTGGACCACCAGGTGACCCTGCTGAAGTACGGCGTACACGAGGCCATCTTCGCCATGTTGCCGTCGTTGATGAACAAAGACGGGCTGCTGGTGGCCAACGGGCGGGGATTCGTAACCCGGGAGTTTCTCCGCAGCCTGCGCAGGCCCTTCAGCGAGATCATGGAGCCCAAATTTGAGTTTGCCGTCAAGTTCAACGCTCTGGAGCTGGACGACAGCGACCTGGCCCTCTTTGTGGCCGCTATCATCCTCTGTGGAGGTAGGAAAGGAGCTACGAGCCAAACTAACATCTTGATTTTTTACAATCTACTATGCCAGCCCATTAGTATAGGTATAGTAGAATACTTAGTTGCAATGATGTTAACAAGGACTCTTTCACACCTCAATTTTCTCGGAAATGGTCCAAATCAAGTTACTTTTGCTGCAGCTTTTAATTGCATAATAGTAAAAGCAGTACTTTTTTCCCCAGATATTGATTGTTAAAGGCATATACTAGTCCTGAACTATAGAACATACTGTACTGTATTTGCCTACCCGATATTTCAATACAATTTTATCATGTGCACATGAAGAAAGAATGCTTCTGCCTTGCTTAGGTCGCTTTCATCCATCCCTACACCAACACCCGCTCACTCAGATCTGCCGATCAGCACCTCCTAGTGATCCCCAGGACCAGGCTAAAAACAAGGGGTGATCGAGCCTTCGAGGTGACAGCACCAAGGCTCTGGAACGCTCTCCCCCTGGACCTGCGAACTGCCCCCTCTGAGAACTCTTTTAAAAAAACAACTAAAAACACATTTGTTCAGGCAGGCTTTTGATCACACATAGGCGCCTTTTTCTTGTCCTCACTGTTCTATAGTGTTGTTTTAATTTAGTGACTCGTGATTTTATCCAAATTCTTTTATTCTACTTTTTCTATCTGGTTTCACTGTTTTTAACTGCTGTTTGTCTATTGTCATTTATTTCTGATTTTGTTTTTATTGTGTTTTTATATTAACCTGTAGTGTAAAGCACCCTGTGCATTCGTGCTGTGAAGGGTGCTATATAAATAAAGGTCATTCATTCATTCATTTCACACCTGCCTTGTTTAGTGTGGTTGAATCGTACCCTGAAGTGTTTGCCCCCTTGGTTCGGTTTGTTTGGGGAGGTGAATCAAGGTTGTCTCTGTACCAAGCATACCCTGGTCTGCCTGTACAAGGTGGTCTCAGTCCACTTTCCAAGTGACTCCTGAAGTGGTTGGTTTGAAATGAGAATGCAGGGAAATAGTCAACATCTTCATGCATTTGATCATGAAGCTGATAGGAACAATAATTTACATTAAAATCATCACTTTTTGCCTTTACGGTTTCCAAAAATATCATCATACTCAACATGCACCAAGCTGCATGCATAATCAATCACTGACAGTGAATTTTACAACCTAAATTTAGTAAAGTGTCTGCAAGTCAAAGTGAACTTGCAGACACTTTCTGAACTTTGCCATCGGTTGAACTGCCATTGTCATTGGTTGACTGTTGGCAATTGAAAACGAAACTGACCCAATTAAAAGCTGCAGAAAAAGTAACTTGATTTGGACCATTTCCGAGAAACCTTTGGTGTGAACTAGTCCTTGTTAACATCATTAGCATCATTCTCAATGGCAACGGCACCACTTGCTGAAAGGTAACAAGTTTGAAATGTCCAGTGGTACCCAGTAGTACTAGTCGAGGAAAGATCAGGCTGATGCTAACTCTCCATCTCTCTCCTCCTTCCCCTCTATCCCCCCCTGTCCTTCAGACCGTCCGGGGTTGATGAACATCAAGCAGGTGGAGGAGATCCAGGACGGCATCCTCCAGGCTCTGGACCTGCACCTGCAGGCCAACCACACTGACTCCATGTACCTCTTTCCCAAGCTGTTGCAGAAGATGGCTGACCTGAGGCAGCTGGTCACGGAGAATGCCATGCTGGTCCAGAAGATCAAGAAGACAGAGTCGGAGACCTCGCTACACCCCCTGCTGCAAGAGATCTACAAGGACATGTACTGAGCCTGGACAGAGCAGACAGATGGAACCTGTTTGTTGTCTATGTCCCAGCATCAGAGATTGGGAAAGACACCATGGAGGAGAATATGCAAGGAGACTGAAATGAGACCCGGAGCTCCAATATATCTTGTACTCAAAGTGTGGCTTGGTCTACATATACAAATCCACACTGACATCTTCATTCTTTGTGTAGATCAAAGGCATAAGCAATATGATGCGCCATTCAGCTGCCAATGTGCTTGAACCCCTCTTCTCCACTCTGATCAGCAAAGATGCCAGGAGGTTGATTTGGGAATCTGGCAAAAGTTTGAAAAGACATCCCTACTATACTTTATATTATGCAGTTTCCATGCATATCTTGGTGGGTGCTAAGAATCATCAGCTGCAGACTGTTAAAATGTCGAATGGATGTAATTATGTACCAGGATTTTAACCGTGAGGACAGGACTATTACACACTTTTTATAAAGTCTGTTACGTTCTGGTCTAAAACTGATCCGAGGTTTCTCTGAAAAGCAAGGTATTCCAGGTGAATACCTTTTTAAACACGGAAACACCTGAGACCATAGCCCAGACACTTGTGTTTCTCCCCTTCTATTTTGTCAATGGATGATCAGCGTTGCTATTTTTATAAAGAATCTTTTTGTAGTCTCCATCCACTGAGGTGGGAGTTTTTATACAATTGTCAAACCCCCCATTCTCAAACCTGGCTGCCAGGGCTAATATTATCAGATCGGCCTCTATAAACTGATGGTATAAAGAGGTGACCACAGGAGGCTGTTAAGAACAGAGAGATGCTGGTATCTTTATAAAGTAGGACTCTCCTGTACCGTGGCATGTGTACACACTTCAAATAGCCTATCAGCAGCACAGGGATAAACTACCGGAACAAGCCACTATGCCTGCGCACCCACACAAGCCTGTTACCCTCCCTGAACCACCCAGCCAATCAAAAAAGCTTAAGGGCTTTAGGGACAGCTCCCAATACCACCCGGAAAGAAGAATCTCACGTTGATTGCATTGCTATGGATCAGTTGGCCACAGCTCTCTGTGACTGTGTAAAAAAGAAAAGCGCTTAAAATTGCTTAGATGCCTTGATCACAGCGAAACTTAACCCAACAGCACTGGAGCTCCACCCTATTCCATAACGCATCGATACGACCTCAGCCTCACGTCTAACCTCTCAGCGGACATATTTATAGATTGTTACAACTTCCTAACCTCAGTACCATGTTGTTATTGTTTTCTCTTGTTGTTCGCCTGATGGGTCTAAAACCGTGGGAGTTTTATTTTTTTGGGGGGAGGGGTTCTAATACTGTGAAAGATATACTGTACCTGATCACAGGGTCTTGTGTATGTTTCATTGCCTGATTTTACTTAAATGTTTACTTAGATTTACTTTAAAAAATGGTGTATCATTGAAGTATTATATGTATTTTCTTTCATTTGAGATTGTTTTCTTTCCCCTCACTGCTAGGTTACACAAACTGACAAGCCAAACTCACGCAAATGATTCACCATTCACTCGAGCTTCCCTCCTTTCTTCCAATGGCATGAACCCAGCGACTGCTTTATCACAACTTAGGGCTACTGTTTGTGTTTGATGTTTAATACTTCCAAAATATATTCCTCTTAATGCGTGATCACATTCACACAACTCAAGTCAAGTTGATTTTCACGGTAGCACAGCAACGTCATTACTGTAATGGTCCTTTATCCCCTGATCGTCATGACTGTCCATAAGTATCCAACAACTGAAGGCGTCAAAGCAAACTGCTACGACACACTACCATGGTTTTGAATTGACCACGGTATGGAGTTTCCCTATCTGTTTAAGTTCCAGAGTGGAGGAGCCATTTCCTAAATATGCAGAAAGGTCACTGATGACAGTTATTTGTTGTATTACTACAGTACCACTGGTATATAATCTACAACAGCTGTCAATCAAATGTGGGAATTCTGGTATTCTGGATTGTTTTTGTTTTTCACCTGAACCTGAAAAAAGTCTGTCCAAAGCCTGAGAGGTACTGACTCAAGCCCAACAAACTGTATTTTTAACCTCACCCAAACAATAGAGGCCTTGCACAGAATGTTTGTGTTGTTCTGTATGGTAGCCAGTATGGCTGCCTGTAACCATTGGTGACTACTATTAAAAGAAGATGCCTAATTTCTGTGCTGTGGTAGAGTAGGTAAAATGCTGGAAAAGCACAATATTACTGTTCTACTGTGACTTGTTTACAAGATCCATGAGTATGTTTTTGTTGATATATTTATCATACTGTATATCAACACAGAAAACCATTATCTCTCCCATTGCCATGTACAAAACGATGGTTGCTATGTTTCAGGCAGCCTTGCTGGAAGAAGGAGAACTACACAAGCATTCCGTGCAAGACATCTAGTAAATGAGAAATTCAGCCTGACCCAACCTGAACTCCTCCTAGGAGTCCAACATCAACATAAAGCTCTTAGTAGGGGGACCAATGTGATTTGCTATGAATGAAATGGGTAATCCTCATGTCTGGGTCTATTAACAAAGTATTACAAGTAATGAAATGGTGCACTTCCTACATGGCAGACATGCAAATGATTGTCTCACTTTTTAATTCTAGTCTATGCATCTGCAAAACTAAATTGTTTTGTAGCACAATAATAGGTGGTTGTTGTGATGTCACCACCTGCCAACTGAAACGGAATAGGTTGCCAAACAGATTATCTTAGAGAACTACCTGTACAGTACAAAGACCAGTGATTGGTCTTTAGGTGTCTTTGGTTTGGCACAAATTGCTGACCTGATGCAAACTAAAATCAGAAAGTTGTCCTTCCTTAGTCTACTTTTACTCTGTAAATGCTTATTAATCTACTCTATATCTGACATCCCTTTTTAAATACACCTGATCATTCAATTATGATGTATTGTCCCAGTTAAATGTTACTAAACTCAGATGGTTTGGTGCTGTATTATTTTGTTTATGGCCGTGCTAGTATGTACCCCAAGCCCCCCCCCCCCCCCATTTTAAATGGATACAGTGACCCCACTGTAACTGAAACTATTAGCACTGTTGCCTACTTGAAAAAGGTACCAGTGATTATGAATGAACTTTGTTACAGAAAAGTCAGACCTAAAAAGTTACCCTCTTTTGAAAGTATTACAACTTTGTTTTTGAAATTGTCTTGCATACCAATGAACGAGCACAAAAACAAAAGTATACTACAGTACAATCTGCTGCAGTGAACACATTGTGTCTCCTGTCGTTTAAACTATCCTTAAAAGAAACAAACGGGTGTCGACTTTCTTGTCAAAATAACAGGATTCTACCTTCTGTATAGAGTTCCCTACCAAGAGTTGAATAAAGAACATTTGGTAATTCTTTAACTGTGACTCTTGTTTCCACTTATGAGTTCTTGGACTTGTCTTCCTGTATTCACAGGGTTTACCCTGCAAGCCTTAAAGGCCTTTTAGCCTGAGGTGATGAAGTTGTGAATGGGGTGGGATTTTTTTGCACGGGGACTGATTGATTGATTGATTGAAAATTGTATTAACAGATTGCAGAATGGGTACAATACAGTACAGCTCAATACACACAATTGTTAAGGGGATGCAGACCAGAGAAAGACTTTCGTCTTGTTTACATCAGGGTCCCCCATTTTCAATTCATCATAACATATGACATACATGACATACAGATACAGTACTGCTACATCTATACATTTATGACATACTAGATTTACAAATACAGTACTGTTTGTGATACAAAAAGAGTCTAAAAAAGAGTATATACATTTGACGAAGAAACTGTACATTGGAGGAGGTTGGGTAGGTGGGGTGGAGGGGGTAGGTGGGGTCGGGAGGGGAACTGTACATTGGAGGTGGGTGGGGTGGGGTAACTACATTGGATTATCCATGAAACCTTACTTGGTTACCAAGGAGAGGGTATTACTACCACTGGTATTATCATCTACAACTGCTGTCAATCAAAAACGTGGGAATTCTGGGATGTAGGGCAGAGCTCGTTTTGGGGCTGGAAGGTTTGAGCCCAGCCTCGTTTGAACCTGAAAAATGTCTGCCCTAGCCTAAGAGATAGTGGCTTTTTGCCTAACTCAATAGTTCACAAACTGTATTCTTATAACTGCACGTTGTGTGTATTGTTGAGCTCCTACTGTAGCTATCCAAGACCCACAGAGTCAGAGTATACAACAGCAAGGCAGAGCGAAAGAGAATGTGTACTCTGGGTTTCAGAGTGGCAATATGTGTATTTGTTATTATTGCCCCTGCTTGTTTCTAAACGTGAGGGAGAGAAATCCTCTACAAGGCGATGTGTGTATCTATGTCAGGTGTTCGACAGCTTGGCCCCTCGCTTCCTTCCTGAGACAGTGTTTCCTTTGTTAAGACTGTGTGAGTGTTTGCGTGCGTGTGTTGAACTACATGTGAACCTGGGGAGTGAGACCAGATTAATGCTTTCTGCAGATGTGTTTTAGCACAATAACACCCCAGAGACCCCAATGACCTTTACGACCCATTGTTCTCCCATCCAGGGCTCAGATTGCGAGGTATGGAGCCTACCTTGGGCACAGGCTGCACCGCTGCAGTAGGCCTGTATCTAGTTCTCCTTCCAGATACCTAGGAGGTCCTCAAAACATAATAATAATAATAACCTCTGAGACTGGGTTGATGTTGCTATCTTTCAGAGGCTGTGGTAATTGAAAGACCATTGCAAAGATAGTGGTATATGAAACTAGAGACCTTGGGGAACACATAGAGACCAACCATGTGTGTCATGTTAGCCCTTAAAAAAAAGTGCTTGTCAACCAATCACAGAGAAAATAAAAACAAAAAACAGTTCTTGCCGAAATCGCCAGATGACAAAACATTTGATACCAAATGACAGTATAAACATCCTAAGTGTTTTTAAGGTATTGGGGTCTTTATGTGGTCATGGTGTAACTATGGTATCAAGTCAACACTTGTTGCAGCTACACACAACTGAGATTGGGATTGTTTTCTTTAATTATGTCCCAAGTCCTTATACACTCTAAACTTTCAAAACTCAAATAAGCACAAATCAAAACACAATGGGGTGACAGTGGCTCAGGAGGTAGAGCAGTCGTCTGGTAATCAGAAGGTTCCCGGTTCTATTCCGGCTCCTCCCAGCAGCATGTCGAAGTGACCTTGAGCAAGACACTTAACCCCTAACTGCTCCCAATGAGCAGGTCGCCTCCGCCATCTGTGTGTGAATATGTGAGTGAATGGGTGAATGTGAAGCATAAGCTGTAAAGCACTTTGGATAAAAACACTATATAAATGCAGTCCATTACAACGTTTTTTTCTTGTTTGTTTTTTACATATTTATGATCAGAAAATAATTTGACACACAGTGCTAACCTGCATCTCAAATTAATCTCTAGGGTCACAGCTTTCAGATGATGCATTGCATGTGGCATCTATTATGCACAGATGACCTTGTATTCCCTGTTAAGATCCCCTGTTCCCCTTCCTGAAACCACCAGAAATGGGTATAGGTTTCAGAGAACTTGTCTAAAAGAATAATAATAATAATAAAGTTTGCAAAGTGCTTCACAGAAGATAATAAAAACATGGTAATACACATAAGGTAAAGGTGAAGTGACGTGAAGACAAATGAAAATAAAAAGGCAAGAAGATTTAGACAGAGAAGCATGTAGAAGTGAATTTCCCCAAGGGGATCAATAAAGGAATATCTTATCTTAAAAAGATGATAATGGATTCCATGAGGAATCCCAACCTAAGCATGACATAAGGGCAATTCCATGCAAATGTAAACCTCACCATGAAAAAATTTAAATAACATGATCATAACCAAACCAATTTCAAATGTATCATCAAGGTCTATATTTTGAAGTACAAAATAGATTTGATCGTAATATTTATGAGAATGCATGTTTTTTCACACTACAGGAGGAGACACAATGATGTAAAAAAAAAAATCCATTAACCTAATTGTATGATTTTCTGAATGGCCAGAATGGCAAAGAAAATCAACTGATATTTTTCTAACCTCACCTTTGGTCACGCCTCACTGCTGACATCGACACATATCACAACCTCTTGTTAACATTCTCCAAAACCATTACTAATGCCAAAGCTTCTTTCTTTCACCATAGGATCGAGGCCTCTGCCAAGAATCTACGCAAACTGCATGCTACCATGTCCTCCCTCCTCACTCCCCCCCCCACCCCCTCCTCCCTCATCTTTTTCTGCCGAAGACTTTGCGATCTTCTTTGAGGAAAAAGTGGAGAACATCCGCAGCGCCTTCTCCCAACCCCCACCCATTCCAAACGCTGAATCGAGAACCTCATCCTTCACTCTGTCATCTTTCTCCCCCATTACAGAAGCCGAGACCCTGACACTGGTAACGTCGAACCGTCCGACTACATGCCAGCTGGACCAGCTACCCTCCCCACTCCTCCAGACCATAGCACCGGACATCCTCCCATTCCTAACTGCAACCATCAACTCCTCACTCAACTCGGGGGTGGTCCCCACCTCCCTAAAACAAGCCAGAGTCACGCCCCTCATAAAAAAACCAACCCTGAACCCCACCGTCATAGCCAACTATCGTCCTGTCTCTCTTCTCTCCTTTCTTTCTAAAACACTTGAACGTGCTGTATCCAACCAACTTACTGCTTATCTCTTACAGAATGACCTCCTAGACCCCAATCAGTCTGGCTTCCGGACTGGCCACTCCACAGAAACGGCCCTCATTGCGGTCACAGAGGCACTTCACTTAGCAAAAGCGAAAGGCCTCTCCTCTGTCCTGATTCTCCTAGATCTATCTGCAGCCTTCGACACAGTCAACCATCAGATCCTCCTTGCGGCCCTCGCAGGAATGGGAGTGGCTGGATCTGCGCTGACATGGCTGACATCATACCTCAACGACCGCTCCTACCAAGTGTCATGGAGAGGGACTCTGTCGGCCACCCGCCCCCTCCGGACGGGTGTCCCCCAGGGCTCGGTCCTAGGACCCCTTCTCTTCTCCCTCTACACTAAATCACTGGGTAACATTATCACGTCTCATGGCTTCTCATATCATTGTTATGCCGATGATACTCAACTCTTCCTCTCCTTCCCTCCCTCAGATATCCACGTCTCTGAGCGGATCTCGGCCTGTCTGTCCGACATCTCCGCCTGGATGACGACCAACCACCTCAAACTGAACCTAAGCAAAACAGAATTGCTCCACCTGCCGGCCAAATCCTCCCCCCTGACCGACCTCTCCATCACAGTCAAGAATGCAGCTGTGACCGCGTCCCCGACCGCCAAGAACCTTGGTGTTGTCCTCGACGACCAGTTGAACTTCTCTGCTCACATCGCAGCGACAACCAGAACCTGCAGATTCCTCCTGAGCAACGTCAGAAGGATACGCCCCTTCCTGACAAAAGAAGCCACCCAACTCCTCGTCCAATCAACAGTCATATCCCGCCTCGACTACTGCAACGCACTGCTAGCTGGCCTCCCGGCCACTGCCACCAAGCCTCTTCAACTCATTCAAAACGCAGCGGCCCACCTGATCTCAAACCTACCGAAGTCGGCCCATGTCACCCCACTTCTTAGGGACCTACACTGGCTCCCCATTGCTGCACGTATCCGCTTCAAGGCCCTCGACCTAGCATACCGTGCGGCAGAGGGAACCGCTCCCGCCTACCTCCGGTCAATGGTCTCTAACTACACACCCTCAAGACCCCTACGCTCTGCATCTTCTGGCCGCCTCAGACCTACTCCTATCCAAGCTCCCGGAGGGTCATCAAAGAGGAGCCGCCTATTCTCAGTCCTTGCCCCACAATGGTGGAATGAACTACCCATCCCAGTTAGGACAGCCGAATCCCGTCCAATCTTTCGCCGTCGACTAAAGACTCACTTCTTCAACCATTATCTGAAATGATTAATAAAAAAATAAATAAAAGAAATATCTAACCCTGACTAACCTTACTGTCATGCACTTGTCCTAATAAACTAACCTACACTGTAACACGCAACACTTTGATGAACATTGTTACTCAGCTGATAGAGTTGTACCCTTCTTGCTGTCTTGTCGTACAGAACTTGTAAGTCGCTTTGGATAAAAGCGTCAGCTAAATGACTAAATGTAAATGTAAATGTAAATGAAGGGCTGTTGTATCAATATGTGAATCAATTATGTACTTTGTGTCTTTCCATTGGCAGGTGAAGCATGCTGTTATAATGCCCCTTTATGGGACAGCGAATGTAACATCCATAACGTTTTCCAGGAAAAGTTGTCATAAAACATGCATCTGGAATGCAATGTCAACCAAACTTCCTAAGCAAAGCTAACTTTTATAAAGATGACATATTAGCAACAATTAGTCATTCTGGTCTTATTTTTTGTATTCTTTACAAGTGTTATGGATGTTACCGTTATGTATGTTACATTGCGAGTGACGGATGTTACATTGCGAATGTGTGTTGTTAAGTCCAATTATGACTCCTTGTTTGATTAAAATCCAACATATTTCCAGACACAACTTTTTCACACATTGTTGGTCTAGGCAGAGCAGTGTCCACGTTAGCCTACTGCTAATCGGCTGCTGTCTGCCATCTCCCCCTCGCGTCTGCTCAGCCTACATGTAACATGTGTATTTGTTATTGTTTTGCCGAGTATCGTGACAAGAAACCCACCCCAAAAAACACAGAAACCCCAAATGAAACCAAACAGAAAGTAAATGAGTATTATTCCAGGGACGACATTTCAAGGCAGGCCCCCGGAATGAAGGATGCAGTGACCATAAGAGAGGGAGGAGTCAAGAAGAGGGTTCAAAAACGCCACATGTCCATGTCCCTTATGGAGGCTTACCGCTGTTTTAAGGAGGACAATCCTGACATTGTCATTGGCAAATCCAAGTTTGCTGAACTCCGGCCACCTCATGTCTGTCTCTGTTCAGAAACGCCAAGGAATGTGTGTCTGTGTAGGTACCATGAAAACACTACCCTTCTCCTGGAATGTGTGCGGCGCCATGTTCCTCGCAAAGTGTTTAAGAGTTCGACAGAATTTGTCAGTTCCGTGTTTTGCAGCGCTGATGAGCCACAATGTATGCTGAACACTTGCGAGGAGTGCAGAGATGCAAAACTGTTCCGGAACAGTATTGTGGACCACATACCAGATGAGGAAAAAAAACTGAAGACCACATGGTATGCCTGGGAGACGGTCGGTGGAGTGCAAATGAAGGTCCAGAAGACTGGGGTACTAGGAGATGTGCCAAGGGGAGGCACTTTTATTCTATCCAGCCCTCTGTCAGGAGGATGGGGGCCCCTTTTGGGGGGGCTAGAAGAGACTCTGTTATAATCTGTAGATTACGGTTGGGGCACTGTGGGCTTAATCAGACGTTGGGTACAGTAGGGAAACATCCTGTTTGGATTGAAATCTTATTAGACCAGGTGAAACCAGTACTAGTAGGCACAATCTATAGACCGCCAGAACAGAGTGGCTTTTATGACACACTTGATGGGTGTTTAGCTGGGGTGGAGGGGGTAGAAAAAATTCTTATTGGGGACTGGAACACGGATATGCTGCGTAAAGCAGCACCCGTCTTCAAGGCCTTCAGTAGATTTTCTGATCTGCACGGTTTCAGCCAGCTAATCACCCAACCCACAAGGGTATGTGATTCGACACAAACCACCATTGACCTCATTTTGACCTCTGACAAGTCCATGATCTCCAATAAAGGGGTAATAGCATGCGGGTTAAGTGATCATTATATGATTTTCTGTACCCGCAAAAAGCTAAAACAGAAGGCCGGCTGTCACAAAACAGTCACATCTAGAGACCTCAAAACTTACTCTAGAGAGGCCTTTAACCTAGAACTGGGGAGCTTGGACTGGTCAGATGAACTCAGTGGTACACAGGTTGAAGAAACATGGCTTGGATTCAAAACCAAATTCACAGCAATACTCAACAACATGGCACCCATAAGAACCACCAGGGTTAAAAATCGCGCTGAGCCATGGATGCACACTGAAATACTGGCCGCTATGAAAACCAGAGACAAAAAATGCTCTGAACTTCATAAAAGTCAGACAAAGCTTTCCAAAAGCTCAAACAGTGAACTCCAAGCCCACGTGGTTGAACTAAAAATTCAAGGAAACAGACTAAGAAATGACGTAAACACCATGATCAGAACCGCAAAAAAAAATTTCATCAACGACAAAACTGAGGAAAACAAAAACAAACCCTGCGAACTTTGGAAATTACTCAATAATCAACTAGGCTGCAGTAAAAAACTTAAAACCAGATTCTCAAACATAAACATAAAGACGGACAACACGCTCATCACAGACAAGCTGGATGTAGCCAATTACTTAAACATCTTCTTCACAAACATAGCCACAACACTGGTAAACAAACTACCCTCCCACTCAGGGCATTATGGGGTAGAACACATAGTAGCATACTACAAAAACCTAGGGGTCCACAAAGATGACTTCAAACTTGAAATGGTAACAACCGATGAGGTACTCAAAAAATGTAGCGCCCTCCAACCTAACAAGGCCACTGGCCATGACAACATCCCCTCCAAATTCCTCAGAGACGCAGCAGCCGCCATCACCCCAGTCATCACACACATAATAAACCTCTCTATAAAACAGGGACACGTCCCCAAGGACTTCAAAATTGCGAGAGTGACCCCTCTGCACAAAAAGGGCAGCAAATTAGACCCAGGCAACTACCGCCCTGTTTCTATTCTTACCTCCATCTCGAAAGTCATGAAGAAAATAGTCTACGAACAGGTCGAAAAGTACCTGGCGGAAAAAAATCGAATCTACGAATTCCAATCTGGCTTCAGAACGTCCCACTCCACTGACACATGCCTCCTCTATTTGAACGACCACATCAAACAAGAGGTGGACGCGGGCAAATACTGCGGCATGGTCATGCTGGACCTACAAAAGGCCTTCGACACTGTCAATCACTCCATTCTGATGGACAAGCTAAAAGCAATTGGTTTTGATAGCTTATCAGTGAGCTGGATGCAATCCTACCTGGAGGGGAGAGAACAGATGGTAGAGGTAAACGGTACTCTATCCCCCCCCCCCTCACAGTGAGCTGTGGTGTTCCACAAGGAAGCATACTAGGACCGCTACTCTTCCTAATTTATGCAAATGACATGTCGTCAGCCTGTGACTGCAACTTGTTCCTGTTTGCGGACGACTCAGCCCTGCTGGTCTCTGACAAGAACAAGTTGCAGGTTGAAAAAACCCTCAGCTCGGAACTAGGCAAAATCTGCATATGGCTCGCTGATAACAAACTATCATTACACATGGTCAAAACAGAGTCCATTCTCTTCGGTTCAAATAACAAACTCAGCAAGACCGACGGCTTCTCAGTTACAGTGGGTGACAATATTGTCACAAGGAAAGACGAAATTACCTACCTGGGTTCCATCCTAGAGGCAAATCTTTCCTGTGACAAAATGGCATCCAATGTAATAAAAAAAAGTCAACCAACGAACTAGATTCTTGTACCGGATCTCCTCTCTGGTAAACAAGAATACCCTGAAGACTCTGGCAGGAGCACTCATTCAAGGGTACTACGACTATGCGTGCACCTCATGGTACCAAAGCACCTCAAAGGCGCTTAAAACAAAATTACAAACATCACAAAACAAACTGGTCAGACTACTACTTGACCTGAACCCCAGAACCCACCTCACCCCTGCCCACTTTGACAACCTAGGATGGCTTAGAGTAGACGACAGAGTACAGCAACTTGCAATGGGCCTGGTCTACAAGATACACTATACGACCGGGGTACCCATGTACATGTCAAAATACTTCCCAAAGGTCAGTGAATACCACAACCACTACACCAGAGGAAGCTCAACAAATCATGTTAAACCCAGATTCGGCTCAAACAAGGGACTAAACACGTTTCGCAATTATGCCACAACAATGTGGAACGCCCTACCCAAAGCTGTAAAGGAATGTGAATCCCTACCCACATTCAAAACCGCTCTTAAAGAGCACCTACGGGACGCTGCAATTCGAAACTGGCCACGTAAATGCCCAAAACCCCCACCACCTCCTAATAGACAGTCTCCTCCCCACCGCATGTATATATTCCCTCCCCGCCGTATGTATATTTCTCTCCCACCCACCCACCCCCTCCTAATGTACAGTCCCCTCCCCATCATATGTATATACTCTGTCAGGATCTAGGGGTAACAGTACGGTATATTTGAATACCGTTTATGTCACAAATGTATCAGTACTAAATACCTATATGTCCCTATGCCATAAATGTCATGTATGTTGTGTATGTCATAAATGTCTATATGAATTGAAAATGGGGGACCCTGATGTAAACAAGACGAAAGTCTTTCTCTGGTCTGCATCCCCTTAACAATTGTATGTATTGAGCCGTACTGTATTGTACCCATTCTGCAATCTGTTAAATAAAGTTTTCATTCATTCATTCATTCATTCATTCATTCATTCATTCATTCATTCATTCATTCATTCATTCATTCATTCTGGGTTATGTGAATGTGGGGGGGTGGAGTCAGTGCAGCATGTCCTGATGGACTGTATTAAGTACAGAGAACAACGAAATTCCTTCTTTAGAGTTTTTTCTTCTCAGGGAGTTAATTCTTTCTCTTTGCCTTAATTTCTAGGCCTGGGTGAGAACCACCAAGAGAGAGCTAGTGCTGTTGTGCAGTTCCTGCTTGCCGCGGGGCTGTATAACAGAATATAGGGAGGGCTGGAAATCTATAGTGCTCCCTCTGTCCTGTGGAGGGCGGCAATACGCCTAGACGCGTAGTCCCCTGGAAACTTACAAGAAGAAGAAGATGTACTTCGTCTTCTCACAAGCAGTGCACCACAATTTCTGAAGCACTGCTTCATAAAAAGAAAACAAAGTGCTGCATTTGAGGAGAAGAAGGCGACCGCCCAAGCAGCTGGAGATTCCATGGTTCTGCAAGTGGACTTCGCCGAGAACTACACGGCGGCATACCAGGATGAGATCTAGTCTGCCCACTGGAATCAGAAGCAAATCTCCATCTTCACCTTCGTTGCCTGGTCTGACGCCGACCCCTTGTCCTATGTGGTGGTGAGTGACAGCCTGGACCATGACAAGAAGGCTGTGGCAACCTTCATGGGAAAGATTGTTGAAAACATCAGGAGAAAACATCCCCACATGACACAGCTGCACATATTCAGCGATGGAGCTGCCTCCCAGTTCAAAAACAAATTTTTGTGGGCCTTTTTATCGTCAAGTTTCCGGGGAAAATGTTCCCCAACCTCCACGTTGAGTGGCACTTTTTTTCCACCAGCCATGGCAAGGGAGCCGTTGACGGAGTAGGAGGCACGGTCAAGCGAGCAGTCAGCACAGCCGTGGTCAGCAGACAGGCGGGAGTTGTCAACACTGCTGCCGACTTCGCCAGAGTCACTGGGCAGAGGTGCCCAAACATATCTGTTGACGAGGTGACACCTGAGGAGATCAAGAGCTTCAGTGAGAAACAGGAGCTGGAGGCCAAGTGGGCAGATGTCCCCACCCTTCATGGCACACAGGGAGTGCATCACATCGAGGTTGTATCATGGGGGAAGATCAAACACAAGATGTACTCCGCCGCTGATACATCATACCATCACACTTTTCTCTCCTCCTCTGAATTGGCCAGACCACCTGTCTCCTCTGACAAGACCACCTCTCTCTTGTCAACAGCCAGACCCCCAGCTGTCTCGTGCACACAAGCCAGTAGTCACATTGAAGAGGCCAGACGTCCACCACCTGTATCCTCCGACAAGGTCGACTGTCACCCACCTACCATCAAGACAGGGGATTGTCTCCTCGTTGAGTTTGAGACAACAAACAAAACGAACAGGCAATTTGTAGGATTGGTCACCCAGCAAGACAACACAGGGGCTGAAATTCAATTTCTCCGGAAAAATGACAAATCGGGCCTGGTCTTTGCACTTCCAACCAAAGAGGACAAGTCCTGGGTCAGTTTTGATCAGATTCGTGAACACCTCAATCCTCACATGGATAACAGAGGGAGATACCATTTCTCTGAACCAGTCCAGGCAGAGTGAATTGGACTTGATTTTTTATAACTTTCTTTTTCATGGTGAGGTTGACATTTTCATGGAATTGCTCCAAAACAAATTTTCTGATTTAACCGATATTAATATTGCTGTTCTCTGTATAGAAAACACTTTTTTATGTTAATCAAATAAAGAGCTATTTTCAGAAATGACTGATATTTTGAAACTATTTAAGACCAAAAAAAAAAAATTATTATTTTTTTTGTGATTTTTGTGATGTCACAGTATGATGTCATAATAGAACATTCTAGAACATTTGTGATGTCACAGTATGATGTCATAATAGAACATTCTAGAACATTTGTGATGTCACAGTATGATGTCATAATCAAACATTCTAGAACATTTGTGATGTCACAGTATGATGTCATAGAACATTGTAGAACATTTGTGATGTCACAGTATGATGTCATAATCAAACATTCTAGAACATTTGTGATGTCACAGTATGATGTCATAATCGAACATTCTAGAATATTTGTGTTCTATATATATTCAACAATTCTCTGGTGGGTGGAGGAAGTGGGACCAAGCCAGGTGATTATATGCTCTGACTCGGCTGCTGCACTGATGGCTCTGAGTGCAGGTGGGTCTAAAGCTCGCCCTGATCTCATTCAGGAAATAATGTTGGTTTTATATAGGATTGCGAAGGCAGGCTGGTCAGTGGAGTTTTGTTGGGTCCCGGGACACGCTGGGATTGCGGGGAATGAGATGGCTGACTCCCTTGCCAAACAGAGCCTGGGAAGGGAGGAAGAGATAGGTATTTCAATGGGAAGAGTAGAACTCAGAGATAAGATAAAGAAAGGAGTTGAGGCTGAGTGGCAGGATGAGTGGGAAAGGGGGACCAAGGGAAGGCACTATTTCTCTCTGCAGCCTCGGGTCAAGATCAAGGTGGAGGGATATGGGTCAAGGAGTGATAGGGTGAAGATGTGTAGACTGAGGCTGGGGCACTGTGGGTTGAACAGTAGCTTGTTCATTGTGGGCAAACATCCAGATGGGGTGTGTGAATGTGGAGAGACTGAAACTGTCGGGCATGTCTTCCTAAAATGTGAAAGGTATAGGAAAGAGAGGGAAATCTTTTATAAAAGTCTGGTAGAGCTGGGAGTATCTTCCTTCTCTCTTAAATCATTCTTTGGCATGGATAATGAGAACCACCAGTTGATCACAGAGGCAGTGCTGACATTTCTGCATGCTTCAGAGTTGTACCAGAGGATATAGCGTTAGTGTATGTATTAGTATTGGACAGGCAAGAGGAGCAGAGAAGAAGGAGAAAGTGTGAGTTGAAGAGGCCTAAAGATGGAACACCACTAGTGTAGTATAAGAAATGAGGAGGGAAGAAATACGCCAAGAAAGAAGAAGAAGAAGAAGAAGAAGAAGAAGAGATCATCAAAAGAAGTGCGGAGGGCAGTAATACGCCACGATGCGTCTAATCTGCCGGAAATTCAAAAGAAGAAGAAGAAGAAGCATTTCCTGGCATTTTTTCAGACTACAACATGAATCCAGACTGGTTTGACCCTCAAAATGGTCCACCGAAGTCAAACACATGTGGGTAAAGCCCTATTTTTGTCTATCTAGTGTTTTTTGTCTATTTCAGACGTGTAACATCCATAACGGCACTTTTTTGTGATTCATTCCTTGAGAGGAAATGCCAGGTTTTCCTGAATGTGCTTTTTGGGTACCTCAAACCCTTCCCTACAAAGTGATAGTAAACATGTTATTCTTTGAAAAAGATATTCACAGAGTTTTCATCATGTGTTCATGTTCAGTGAGTCAGAAAAGCTTGTCCATTTCCGTAACATCCATAACGCTGTGTATTTAAATTGAAAATGGGGGACCCTGATGTAAACAAGACGAAAGTCTTTCTCTGGTCTGCATCCCCTTAATAAAGTTTTCAATCAATCAATCAGACAGACAGAGCTTCTGGTCTCATACCCTTTCTCCTTTCTTTCTTTTTGTAATTCGTAACAATAATATTTGGTTGAAAAGATTAAACTCTTTCAACACTCTTTTTATCTTCTTGTTACCAACGCAACACATGTGACTAGACTACGCTAGACTGTCAGATGGAAACTACAACGTGGTGGAGGCGTGATTGCGAAATCTAGCCGCATTTCTCGGAGACGCTCTCTGATTGGCCACTGACGCGTTTGCCCAATCGTGTGACGAGTTGTCTTTGCCTATTTCCACGTCAAACAGCCTGCAAACTACCTGGCGTTCTATCGCCATGCTCTAATAGCTTAACCAGTGTAGAAACAGGCGTCGGCCAATCAGAGAGCGTCTCCGAGAAATGCAGCTAGGTTTCGAAATCACGCGTGGTGGAGGGTAACCTCGTTCCCAGCTTTATCTCGTGAGGAGGGTGACGCAAAAATACGTTTAAATACCGCGACGCACTTCCGTTCCGTCCTTCTTTTTCAGTTCCCGTCGAGTGAGGGACAGTACCGTCAAAATGAGGTGAGAACGTTTATTTAAAATAAGTTATACTTACTTAAGAACAGGCCTGTTAATATATTCTGTATTCTTGTGTCCTGCATATTCATTGTTTCAACGAGGCCACTAACCTCGGAATGTTAGGTGGATTTAGATAGATCAGATGCTTACTGCTCGGCGTTGCCGTGAGCCTTTCGGAACAAGGCCGTTGTAGATTAATCCATCTCCATCCTATGAATTAACGACAGCCAAGGGTTTTATAAAACATCGTACTGTAATAACCACTTACTTGGCTTTGCGTTTGCATATCTGGTGTGAAGTAAGAATTGTACACCCCACTTTAGAAGGCCAAATGCTAGCCGGCCCGCTGCTCTTCAAATCGGCGTTCAGATGAGGAGCCGTGGAGCTAAATCCTATATTTATTTATCTCACCCTTCCTGTTTTCGTAGCACGTTAGTTAACTTGTAGGGAGGCGACACTCTAGCAAGTCGCCCACATGCTTTCTTTGTTCAGTTGCTTTAGTTTAGATCGAACGTTATCGGTGCTTTTTAGTTTACGTGGCATTTGCCGCTTAACTTGCCAGTAATATCTACCGTTAGACTGCGTCATCAGTTTGTCATGTATTAATATATTTATGCGTTTCGCTCCACAGCAAGGTATCCAGAGATACGCTCTATGAGGCCGTCAAGGAGGTCCAAGCCGGATCTCTGACCAAGCAACGCAAGTAAGACGAGACATTTCAAAGTCCACCTACTTTATACTATATCCTACTGAATACATGTATTGCAGATGATCGTTGCAGATCGTTATTTCTCTATTACCTGGTCTGTGAAGATAAATCATGCACCACGCTGAAAGCCTGATGTACAAAACATTCCCATACATTCTGAGACCTGAAGTAAAACTATAGATTTCAGTAAAAAATAATAATAGTAGCTTTAAAACGTGTATAGGATCCTATGCTGCGGATGCCTAGTCTTATTAGGCGGCCAACTCCAATTTTGAGGTCAACTTAATTTAAAGCAAATTAAAATGATGCACTAACCAGCAGAAAAACGTCGTCTAATTTCTCTGGGACACACACATTTATGGCTTAACTTATGACATCTTGTCTTTTCACAAGATCTTATGTGTGGTCCATGAGACCTCTGTAGTTGTTTATTTTTCACAACAGGAATTCAATATGGGTGTATTAAGAGTCATTTTAACTTTGTTTCTTTACCTCTTACACCCTAGCCATATTTTCAGAAAATTCGCCTAGAAGTACATGCCCAAGTATTGTGTCTGTTACTATGCTTGAGTAAAATGTAATTAGCCAAAGGAGAATATAATTTATTTTTCATCTTGGACTGTGAATAACACCATGCTAACATTGACCAGATGTGAAATTGCCACCAAGCTCATTCAGCACCTTCTTGCCATAAAGTGTACAAAACATCTAAGCAAATGGAATAAAGGGCAGATGATTTACAGTTTTTTTTGTAGATGCAGCAGTACTGGATTTAGCTATCCTGCCGTTATGAGTATAGAATATCGGGCATATAAATGTACTTTCTATGGCTCGGGCCAAATCTCTTTCCAATGGCAGAGTTTAATCTGGATTTAGTACCACCAGATGTAACGGGGCAGCAAAGGCCGTGAATGAAATCTTTTGTGAGATTGAGAAGAGTTTACTTTTTAGGACTACAAACATGAATGATGTGTCATTTCCTTGCATCTATATCTACCGGTTTCTGATACAATACGTGGAGTTTTTTTGTAAACTCATTTAGCTAATGACACTTAAAATCATTGCCCCACGTAGTGCTGAAAATATACACTGGCTGCTGTTTGATAGGGTTAGGGTCTTTACTCTTTGGCTACATTTGTAGAAAACCAAAATGCAACATTAATTAATACACTGTATTGATCTATTTATGATAAATTAATCTCGGCCCAGTTGGGAATAAGAGGTTAAAGAAAACATCTTGCTTCCTAAAATGTCAAAATCGCATCCCTCTAACACATTTGTTAAAATGTCTGATCCTCTTTGCGCCCGGCAGGTTTGTGGAGTCTGTGGAGCTCCAGGTCAGCCTGAAGAACTACGACCCCCAGAAGGACAAGCGTTTCTCTGGCACAGTCAGGTTGGCCCCCCCTTCCCCTTTCACCCAGCCTTGTGGCCGTCTGCCCTGTCCAGCCTTGACCACTGATATGATAGGGGGCCTTGGATTTCCCCACTCAATCTCTGCATGAAAACTATTCAGCACAAACGCACGTAACATAGTATTCTCTCAGACACACAGATGGGTTTAGCAGCCATCCTAGACACAATTTCATCTCAACTCACTACAAATTAGCCTGGCATGGTTGCAGACTGGGGCAGTCGGTCCAGAAGTGTCTTGGGTAGTCTGACTGAACCCCTCCCCCTTGTGGGGAGGGAACCAGCGGACGGACCCCTACCCTGGGTCTTAAAACATGAGGGGAGGCAGACGGGGGTGCCTTCATGGCACCCCTTGAGCCGACCATTTTATCTAACAAAATGGTGTTGCTGGTGGAGTTCCAGAAGAGAAGCCAGTTGGCGTGGTCCTGGTAAGACCGCTTCAGGTGCTCTATAGCTGTTGGGATCAAATGTTGTTCGATATAAAATTTTGATTTCTGTGCAGCACCCTCCCTAATGGCTGTACCATAACTGTCAGGTGGTGATCAAACTTGTCTTCTCCTGTAGACTGAGGACCACCCCCAGGCCTAAGTTCTCTGTGTGCGTTTTGGGAGATGCCCAGCATTGTGATGAGGCCAAGGCCGCAGACATGCCTTTCATGGATATAGAGGCTCTCAAGAAGCTCAACAAGAATAAAAAGATGGTGAAGAAGCTTGGTATGTGGTGTAAACATGGAGGTCCAACTGTAATTACAAATTATTCTTAGTTTGTTTCAACCTGCTTGGAGTATCGATTTGTAAGGCCCGACAACACGCGTTAATGTCCCCATGGGTCGAGTGGAGTTTGCCACATACGACCACCATAAGTGCAACTGTAAGTGAACAACTATGTACCTTGACAAAGTAAATTTCACCCATCCTGTACTTCAGTGAGTAAACTATTGCAGAATGGTGTTATTACGAAAGTCCCTGGTCTGTGAAGAGAAATCATGCACCACGCTGAAAGCCTGATGTATAAAAACAACCCATATTCTGAGACCTAAAATAAAACACTGTTCCAGGTCTGATTTGTAAATGCCTCTTCTAGTTATCAACTTGGAGGTGTATTTTTAAATGTCTTCCTCACACTGCCTCTTCCTCCTCAGCCAAAAAATATGATGCCTTCCTGGCTTCGGAGTCTCTGATCAAGCAGATCCCTCGTATCCTGGGCCCAGGTCTGAACAAGGCCGGCAAGTTCCCCTCGTTGCTCACCCACAACGAGAACCTCGGCACCAAATGTGATGAGGTCAAATCCACAATCAAATTCCAGATGAAAAAGGTGATCATCCTGTGCACCACATTGATTTCCTTAACTTGTAACTCAGGACATTGTGATTAGTGCACTAAAATGCCAATCTATTGCAAATTCTATATATTTTTATCTACATAGTTTATTTGAGCTGTAACTTAATGCAACACAAGGATTCTGTGTCCTTTGATCACAGGTGGAGATATTCAAACTCTTTAACTCAATAACTACTGTAGAGCTAAATTAATCTGTGCAAAATAGTTTAGAGCCTTGGTATACGTGTCCAAAATAAGGTTATTAGATTGGCCTCGTCTTGCACTGAATGCATGACAGTCGTTAGTCCCTGGTCTGTGACGATAAATCATGCACCACGCTGAAAGCCTGATGTAAAAAACATTCCCATAAATTCTGAGACCTGAAGTAAAACCAGATTCTAGTTTAAAAATAATTAAAAAAAGTGTTAAACGTGTATAGGATCCTATGCCTGGGATGCCTAACCTTATTAGGCAGCCATCCCCAACTATCATTCAAATGTATGCCCAAATCAGCAGAAAAACAACAGTTTTTAGTGGATCTCCACCTGTACCTTACTAAATGCCATTCACACTACCAGTGAAGGGTGGGAACATACTCCATGGGAATTGTAAGTTACTCTGTTCTAACTGGATCTAACGCACTATTTCAAGCCCTACCAGTGAAGGGGGTGGGAACATACTCCATGGGAATTGTAAGTTACTCTGTTCTAACTGGATCTAACGCAGTATTTCAAGCCCTGCACAACCAATTTCCGTAGTGGGTGCTCCCGATGGCTACACTGATTTGACGAGCTTGTGGGAGTAATGCCGTTAACATTGGCAAAAGCCACTGGTTTCACAAGCATGAATTATCTATGCTAAGTTTCATTATAGTATTTTTCAACGTTGGCAGTGTGAAGATGGGCTGAGATCTACCAAAACGTACTTTCTTCATCTGCACACCTTTTTAAAGATGGACAATCTTCATTTTGGAGCAAGAATCCAATCTTATGTTTTGTTAACATCTCTGAATTTACTTATTGTTCAGGTGCTGTGTCTGGCTGTAGCTGTGGGTCATGTGAAGATGACGGAAGATGAGCTGGTTTACAACATCCACCTTGCTGTCAACTTCCTTGTGTCTCTGCTCAAGAAGAACTGGCAGAACGTGCGTGCCCTTTACATCAAGAGCACCATGGGCAAACCACAGCGCCTCTACTAAGGGACTGCATATCTTTATTTTTACCAATAAAAGCTCAAAACACAATACCTTGCTTATTATTTAGTATGATTGTTTGCAATTATGAGTCCCTGCTGTTCTTGTGTTAATTCCTTTGTCGCTATTAACCATACAAAGGCTTTTACTGAAATTATGCAGAATATTGGGTGATGGGTATTCCTGAAGGTTGAGGTGAAAGACTGGTATTCTCTGGGTGAGCTATACATTGAGCCATTAGAGTAGCTAGCTCGGAACCCAAACCATACTGCAAGAATCTTAAACTACTATTGACTTGGAAAACAACCATGTAGTCGGTTAATAGTTATTTCTTTATTGAGCCCCTTGATGAAATTTTGGTATCGGGGGGGGGGGGGGTATAGGTATGTGCATGATGTTAACTAACAACTACTATTTACTTGGAAAACAACCATATAGTCTGTTAATAGGTATTTCTTTATTGAGCCCCTTGATGAAATTTGGGAGTTGGTATAGGTATGTGCATGATGATGTTGACTAACAATGAGACTGCAGATCAGAGCCTGTGCCCTTGTTTATATTATAAATATTTGCAATAAAACACTTATCAGTATATACACGAGTAAGTAAATGGCATACACTGTGCTCTGTCATGTTGAAGTTCGTGTTCGTGCAGGTTAGGTGGTAAGAGTCGAGACACTTTGTGATTAGATATTCCTAGTAGTTCTCCAGCTCTGCCACCATTGGTTTGCTGGCAGCAGTCTGACCACGGTTGTGGAGTTTGATTGCCACTGGCACGAAGGACTGGACGAGGCGGGTAGTCGCCATCATTTGTCAATCTTAATTTCATGCATGGCCACATCCTTTGTATTGGAAGAGGCAGTAGCTTAAAGTGGCCCTCAAAACATTTAATATCTTCAAAGGCGTTGTGCCTGACACTGTCCTGTCAAATAATGTATACAATTTTGAGCAGCAATCAAATGAGTTAAGCCATTTATTTCCCACCAGTGCACCTGTGACTTATTCAGGTGTGCTAGAGCCTGGCAATAACTGCTGAACATTGAACCTTTTGGTATATGAGAACATTAAAACTTCTCCCTTCACAATGAAGGATGCTTCTGTTGCCAGTATCTCTGACTAGTATGTGATGACCTTTCTTACTTCACGGCAGGAGGCAGCCATGACACTTGGCTTAAGGAGATTAGCCCTAGTCACAGTGCCCCGTTGACACTAGATCAGTTCGATAACTACATGCCGATAGCCTCACTAACGAAGAGGGATGAATGACGCTACAGAAGTTGCAACATGCTTCTAGGTAAGGTGACAGGACTGAGGGTTTGTTGCAGTTATACTTTATACACCTAAGCTAAGGCATTCCATCCATAGAACCTATAACCTATATAAGGTGCTGTGGTTCCAGCTGCCTTTGGTTGGCATGAAGTTAGTAAGATTGACATGTCAGTGGAGTTAAAAGCTAGAGAGGAGAGGCATTCAGATAGTCTAATCTGAATCCTTGTGATTTGTGTTCCCGATTAGTGTGTGAAAAAGCACAGCTGATGTAAGGAAATGCAGCTGTAAGGGGGAGGGTGTTAAAGACTGAGGGAGAGGAGGCGAGAGATTGGTATTCAGAATTTCAGAATCCATCTACACGGTCCTCAAGATCTGTTCCAGTTGCACATAAACCACTGCAATTCTCCCAACATTTCTGTATTTACCAGGTAAGAAAAGCTTGTTGTGAATTACCTCATTGATAGGAAAATGCTTTGGTATATATATATGTGTATATATATACGTTTGAAGCAATCCCCTCTACGTGCCAAGATGAGTTGCTTTCTTGCTGAAGAGTCACATAAGAAGAGTTTGGTTCCAGTCTAGGATTCACGGATGTAAAAATGTGATGCCTGACGTTGCTCTGAACTCTGACATGAAAGTAAAATGTACTATGAAATATTATTACTATAAAAGGTTTGCTATCTTTGTCACCTTTTCTTGAAATTCTCAAATTCTTGTGAATGCACCTTTTCTTTTGAATATTAATATCAATATCAGGTACCCACCCCCCTCTATTGTGTGTTTTCTTAAACTATAGATACACCCAAAAGAGGCACAGGGCATACTTAGGTTGGGTCCTCTATGATATAAGCCGGTATTGGAATGAAAGCTCTGAAATACATATTTATTTATTGTGTCATGAATACAGGCCCAGGTTTTAAGCCTGTCATTCTGTAATGGCTATAGCCTATTCAGATTTGGCATGGTGGTTGTTTACCGCTACTGTTCCTAATTTATGCAAATGACATGTCGTCAGCTTGTGACTGCAACTTGTTCCTGTTTGCGGACGACTCAGCCCTGCTGGTCTCTGACAAGAACAAGTTACAGGTTGAAAAAACCCTCAGCTCGGAACTAGGCAGAATCTGCATATGGCTCGCTGATAACAAACTATCATTACACATGGGCAAAACAGAGTCCATTCTCTTCGGTTCAAATAACAAACTCAGCAAGACCGACGGCTTCTCAGTTACAGTGGGTGACAATATTGTCACAAGGAAAGATGAAATTACCTACCTGGGTTCCATCCTAGAGGCTAATCTCTCCTGTGACAAAATGGCATCCAATGTAATAAAAAAAGTCAACCAACGAACTCGATTCTTGTACCGGATCTCCTCTCTGGTAAACAAGAATACCCTGAAGACTCTGGCAGGAGCACTCATTCAGGGGTACTACGACTATGCTTGCACCTCATGGTACCAAAGCACCTCAAAGGCGCTAAAAACAAAATTACAAACATCTCAAAACAAACTGGTCAGACTACTGCTTGACCTTACTCCTAGAACCCACCTCACCCCTGCCCACTTTGACAACCTAGGATGGCTTAGAGTAGACGACAGAGTACAGCAACTTGCAATGGGCCTGGTCTACAAGATACACTACACGACCAAGGTACCCATGTACATGTCAAAATACTTCCCAAAGGTCAGTGAATACCACGATCACAACACCAGAGGGAGCTCCACAAATCATGTTAAACCCAGATTCGGCTCAAATAAGGGACTAAACACGTTTCGCAATTATGCCACATCAATGTGGAACGCCCTACCCAAAGCTGTAAAGGAATGTGGATCACTACCCACTTTCAAAACCTCTCTCAAGGGACACCTACGGGAGACTGCAATTCAACACTGGCCCCTGTAAATATCCTAACCCAACCCCCTCCAATGTACAGTCATTTACATAGTATGGTTTTGTCAATAGTCCAATGTACAATTTTGTTTGTTTGTACAGTGTCTCCTCCCCCCCCCCCTCAATGTACAGTTTTGCTTGTTTATACAGTGTGCCCCCCCCCCCCCAACCACCTCCAATGTAAATTACCCAGTATGGTTGTCAATATCCCAATGTGCCCAACCCCCCCCCCACCCAACCTCCTCCAATGTACAGTTTCTACGTCAAATGTATATACTCCCTTTTCTTGACTCCTTCTGTATCACAAACAGTACTGTATTTGCAAATCTGGTATAGATGTAGCAGTACTGACTATCTGTATGTCATGTATGTCATATATGTCCTGATGAATTGAAAATGGGGGACCCTGATGTAAACAAGACGAAAGTCTTTCTCTGGTCTGCATCCCCTTAACAATTGTGTGTATTGAGCTGTACTGTATTGTACCCATTCTGCAATCTGTTAATAAAGTTTTCAATCAATCAATCAAACTTGTTCCATAGTGGTCAATCTCTAAATATGGACATGAGTCCCTGTTTCTGTTATAGCTTTTAACATTGCCAGAATGAATACAGGGGAGGGATAGTGGTTGACTTCAGCATTGAAACTGCAATTCTTTTTGCTTATTTTCAAAGTAGTCATTTCTAAAAATGATTGCATGACTTAAGAAAATGCTCTGAAGGAGAGCAGAGAAAGAGGGAGAAATAACACAAAGGAGCATTTTATGAAGTAGTCTCATTTCATATATTATGGGTTTGGTAAAAACGTTGATGTATTTTTATGTTCTGGTTTTGGTGATGGATGCATATATGTGTGTATCCAGAGAACAGGACAACATTCTTGGAAGGAATGCTGAGTAACTGAATAAAGCTTTACCACCATGACTGACATTAGTAGTGCTGACAAATGGTTGATAAACAATACATAATTAACTTTAATCGCCAATGACGTGTTAAGACGTCATTCCTAGCCATGCGTCATCTGCCAATGACGTTTTTCAGCGTCTTTGAGATCAATATTTAAAAAATCTGTCATGGTAATCATATTTCACCGATGGATCATTGACGGGTGCTGGGGATCTCCACTCAACTCTCCAACGGTTCAATATCGCCACCTGGTGGCCGATCGCCAAACCGGAAGTGGGCCGGAAGTGCTTGGTGTCCCCCCTATTCCGTCCGCCACTCGCGATCGCTCCCGGGGCGCCTCTATGCCTTCTACAACGGCGCTCAGTTTCCGGGTTCCTCTGATTGGCCACTAAACCCACGTGACCGCGCGCTAGCACGCCCCCCTTATCCCGCGCGCTAGCACGCCCCCTTATAGCCCACTCTCGCTACCACTTTTCTTTGTCAGTATAATTAAATGATTGAAAGCATATTCGGGGTTAATTTCATTCTTTCAAATACAATCTAAAAATGTGTCATGAAACAAACCTTGGTTTGGCAGATCTGTTTGATTGATTGAAAACTTTATTAACAGATTGCAGAATGGGTACAGTACAGTACAGCTCAATACATACAATTGTTAAGGGGATGCAGACCAGAGAAAGACTTTCGTCTTGTTTACATCAGGGTCCCCCATTTTCAATTCATCGTAAAATCTCTAAGTGGTCCATGAAGCAGGGTCACTTTTCCACACTCACTCTTAATTCCCCAGGACTGTTTGTATAGAATGTTTGCATGGTGTGTGTATGTATAGTTTGCATTTGTGTCTAGCTCATTGTTATATGCTCTGTTTATTGCTTTTTCTAAATTAGATATTTGTTTATTCTATCAATGTTTTGAAGAATGTCTTACACGAAATTCACCTTCCCCAAAAGAATCTTCTTTCTTTTTTCTTTCTTTAATTCTTTCACTCCCCCCTCCTCTCTTTATGTCTCTGTAGGTGAAGCACCCATGGCTGTAGAAGCAGGGCACTTGTGTTTTGAGGTTCAATCAGACCATGTGACCCCAGTCCATCCTCAACACATGCAGCCAGCAGTACTTACACACATACATACACGCAACAGTCGTTTGTTTCCTGTAAATTCTGCCTGGAGGAGGGATTATGAATAAACAGGTAAGTTAACTTAATATTGTCTTGGTCCAGTGATGGACGGACAGACAGACAGACAGACATGTAACCCTAATGGTTGAATATAGAAACTGCGCCACTCTCTGTTAACACTTTGAGTGCCACGGACGCGTTTTGTCATTAGTTCATGCCGACTGTTGAATGCCACCAACGCTATATAGCGTTTGTTTGTCGTATTTTTTTTATTAGCGATTTGAATTCATATTTCATCAATCGAGCCTCACGCTAGTGCTGCAGACTCTCTCTGAGCACCATTGGGAAAATACCGCCCCCTATCGTCTCTCCCTGTGGTACTGCACCCCATTGGATTAGACTGATGGGGGGGGGGGGGGTCCAGCCTCCTCATTTTACTTCTCCGGCGAGGCATCTGAAGAGACCGAAGTGATCGCAGAGGCGCAAAACAACGTGGAATACATATTTACAGTACCCAACGCTGAATCAATAAACGCGATCAATATTTGGAATGGCGATCAGGAATTGGAATAATCTTTTTGGAGAACATCTGATCTGAGGTAAGCAATTTATTTTACCAGTCTTGGGGTAATCGGATCTGTTTTGACCTATATATCAGCGTTTGCCCCATGTGTGTGTGTGTGTGTGTGCGCGCGCTGATCAGGAAATGAGAATATATTTTTCAGATCGCTTCTCTAGCATGCATAAGTACACATATACTATCGATAATCTACCGTTTATTTGAAAACAATTCATAAATAGGCCGAAAAATGACAACGTTTTTTGTGTATTCCAGAATATTCCAGTAAATACGGTTTATCACGGAATCTATATATTTTCCTGAAACTTTCAAGAAAATGAGGGCTTTTCAAAATGCTATAAAACGGAAATGAACCGATTAAAAAAACAATCCGTTTCAACAATGTTGATTGCAAACAAGTCATTGATAAGCGACGGGCAGATTAGACACATAGCCATGTACTAGAGCTGTACTATACTGTACCCATTCTGCAATCTGTTAATAAAGTTTTCAATCAATCAATCAATCCATAATTTAAGACAGAGATTATGCGTTCACAACGCTATCATTGAAGTGGGTGGTGGCATTCAACCATGTTTTACCATGTTAACAAGTGGCAACCAAAGTGTTAAGGGGTGAGACCCTCATTCATTGTTACACATTTATGTTCTACTGAGTTCCTAGCCCACACAGGGATTCTAATAAAAGAACAGGCGTACAACAGAGGTTTTTGTATTCCCAAGTTTTTTTTGTTTTTAAACTTTATTTTTTAGCGTTTATCGCTTTCCTGGTCAAGCATGACCGACAGTTGCAGGGTGAAACGGAAGAGAGAGCAGGGGGAGACATTCGGCAAATGACGGCGAGTCCGGGAATCGAACTCGGAGTCAACCAGATCCGTGACGCAGCACGGAGTCCCGCGCTAGCGCGGTAACATGGTGTGCTACTGGAGCACCTCTTATTCCCAAGTTTTTACACTTTATTAAATAAAAACACTAAAAAGGGATCATACACAACTGGACCAATCTAGACCACCACTACTAGTAATTAAAAAGAATATTGCACACCAAATCAGCACTGCACCTCTATAGAGCACACACACACAGCACTTCTAATAAATAAGAAACCTCACTGCACTGCTGGATAGAATAAACAATCAAATAAAGCGGTCAGATGGCACAGAGGTACAAAAATGGAAACTAATTCAAACTCTAAAAAGGAAATTACTTGAGGACATACAGAGAAATTAAAAAGATCCCTCACAGATCCCACTTTGATGCTTCCCAACCAGCTTCAGGGTTTTATTAAACCCACAGTGCCCTAGTCTCAACCTCATCCACACTATTTCCTCCCTCCTACCTCTCATACTACCCCCCTCCCGACCCCTAACACTACGCTGGACCTGGAAGAAGTGACGCCCTTTCACCCCCCCCTCCCACCTCTCCTGCCACACCTGAACTGCCCTCTCCCAAATCAACCCCTTCGCCTCGGCCTTACTGATCCTGACCTGCATTTCCACCAACCCCTTCCTCAAGGCCCCCTTAGCCAAATCATCCGCAACCTCATTTCCCCTCACTCCTACGTGCGCCGGGACCCACAAAAACCTCACCTCTTTCCCTTGGCTCACACACCTAGTCACACTCATCAGGACCTCATATAGCAAATCCTGCTGGCTACTGGAGCGAAAAGACCTCAGGCTAGCCAACACTGACGATGAGTCACTACATATCACCACCCTCCCCACCCGTGCATGCTCCACCCACCTCAGTGCCACCAGCACAGCCACCATCTCAACCGTGTACACACCCAGACCGTTCGTAGTCCTCCTGCTTACCGCCACTTCCCTCCCTGGGACCACCACTCCAAACCCTGTCACCCCAGTCTCCGGATCCTTCGACCCATCTGTATATACCGCTGTATATTCCCCATACGACTCACACATCAGTCCCTCACAGGCACTAACCAACTCCACCCTCTCCCCTGACCTCTTCACTTCCATCATCCTCCAATCCACCTCAGGCCACTCTAACATCCACGGAGCCACGGCTGGATATACCACAGAGGGGCTTATATTGCTTGGTCAAAGTCTCACAGGACTTTCCCTTTCAAGGCTAGCAGTACCTGGCCAGAGAACTCCTGGGTCCTAGTGTCCCTCAGGTTATTGATTGATTGATTGATTGATTGATTGATTGATTGATTGATTGATTGATTGATTGATTGATTGATTGATTGGTTGATTGATTGATTGATTGATTGATTGATTGATTGATTGATAGATAGATAGATAGATAGATAGATAGATAGATAGATAGATAGATAGATAGATAGATAGATAGATAGATAGGACAAATATTTTATGTGCATATGCTGTGGTTGACTTCTTGTCTGATGTTTTAAAGTTGTGATGTCCTTTGCTTTAGTCCCCCACGACCACTCCTTGTGAGTATGCTGGCATACTTGGAGACAGCGAGGACAGTGATGAAGGTACAGTATGTATGATATGATAACTCCAGTTTTGGTCATTGTCAAGTTTTTCTGTTGTTGTGTGTGAAGGGTATGCCCACTGTCGTGGATGTTGTTGTGTGTGAAGGTATACCCACTGTCCTGGATGTTGTTGTTGTGTGTGAAGGGTATACCCACTGTCGTGTTGTGTGTGAAGGATATACCCACTGTCGTGGATGCCGGAGGAAATCATTTGCTGGGTCCATAGTTGGTTGTTTTTTTCTAATGTATTAGGTCAAATAGGAGATTGGCTTAGAGGGGACCCAATGGGCCCATACAATTTCGACTACACTACATAAACCCACGTTTCTATTTGTGAAATGAAGTTAAATCCTCATTATTGAAATTCATAGAATAGATTATAGTATGTAGTATCAGGTTAATAAAGTTACACGAAAATTGTCTTTTTGAGGAAATAAAACAAAATACTACTATTATATATATTGCCTGATTATTACATTATATATATATAACATATTTCTTATATTGGGGATTATGGACATTTACTTATTTGTCTTTTACTTGTTTGTCTCTTACCTTGTGTTCTTTCGAGTCCCTCTCTCTCTCCTGTCCTCTACCGTCCTCTCTATTGTCTCATCTCATTGTGTCTTGTGTTTCTCTTCCACTTTGTTCTCCTTCCTTTTACTGTTTCTCACCTCTTTTGACTTCTGTTGTTTTCTTTTGACCTCTGTTGTTTTCCTTTGACCTCTGTTGTTTTCCTTTGACCTCTGTTGTTTTATTTTTGCCTCCACTTGTATCCTCTTTCTCCTTTCACCTTCACTCTTCTACCCACCATCTTTCTTGTCCTCTCCTCTCCCTTCTCCTCAGAGCCTAGTCCAGAGGGGCAGTTGGCTGTGTCCTGGGACAATCTGCCAATACTGGAGAGACTGGGGCTCACCAGGTGACTTCACTTGCAGACATGCACACTGTATAGTTCTCCATCAGTCAGTTAGTCTGTCATTCAGTCTGTCATTCAGTCTGTCATTCAGTCTGTCATTCAGTCTGTCTGTCTGTCTGTCTGTCTGTCTGTCTGTCTGTCTGTCTGTCTGTCTGTCTGTCTGTCTGTCTGTCTGTCTGTCTGTCTGTCTGTCTGTCTGTCTGTCTGTCTGTCTCTCTCTCTCTCTCTGTCTCTCTCTCTCTCTCTCTCTCTCTCTCTCTCTCTCTCTCTCTCTCTCTCTCTCTTTCTCTCGCTGTCTGTCTGTCTTAAGCAGGGTGAACAATAAAAGCGAGCTCTTTTGGCAATGTGCCGCAGTATACTGCACTATTCAAGACAATAATAAAATAAAAACACTACAAAGACAACCTAATATTTGAGAAATTCTTAATTTCTTTCCTTCTAGCCAGACGAAAGATGCTGTTTGACAATTACACTCTTTCTCCTTCCAATTCTTTCTTCTCTCTTCTCTCTTTTCTTCTACCCATCCATCCATCTACCCATCAATCCTTGCCTGCCTCCAGTGGTGCAGATATGACAGAAGAGGAAGTTGAGGTGAGTTCATCAGTCTGGAAGGTGGATAGGATGGTCCCCAGATGTGAAAGTATCAGGGTGTTGCTGAAGATAACATATATTCTCAGAAAGTTTACCTTGGATAATTGAATCCTTAACACATTCCTGGCCAACCACGTATATATACGTTATTGGGAGCCAGCGTTTTTTCTTTTATTCGCTTTTAATACCCTATTCAATGTCACAGAGCTGTATTTTGCCTGGAAAAGGCATATTGGGACTTTGAAGGTGCAGTACCGACCAGATCCTGCTAGTGGCGCTGTATCGAGAATGCAGTAACCCCTGTTCCAGACCGGGTGCCACACTGAAAATGCTCCTGGCGCTCTTTTCTACTAACCTGAATCTAGGGCTTCACCCGATCGCATTGAATAGTTTTCGGGACCCCCGATTCATTATGCTGTGGTGGGTTATGTCGTGGGCCAAATGGTCATATGATCTACCAGATGGCAATCAAATAATTGGAATATTCTTTTTGGAATCCCACCGGCCACAGGTAAGGACAATTTAACGTACATTTCAGCTTGATCGTGCAAGGGTTTCATAGCCATCAGCGCATGTTGTGGTAATAACGAATGCCGTTATTGGCAATCAATTAATCAGAAACGCCCCCCCCCCCCCCCCCCCCCCCTTCATGCATTCATGATGAAACATAATACCGATCATATGCATTTGATTTTTTAATTGTAGTGTGTGTAGGGACAAACGCCAATGGATTTGGTATAATACACGTTGCGGCTTATTTATGCCTCACAGGAATTAGCCCTGATCATTCCGAAATAACACTCATATTCACCACGGTATAAAACGGGAATGTATGGATGGAAAAACTATTTCTTTTTTGCATCTTGAACAGAAGGTTCTTACTGTCAAATGACCATGATATTGTATCCATAGCTATAATATAAAATATAGATTTAGCTCTACAAACAACATGACGCACAGTGAAAGTGTGTAATGGAAAGCTGGCATAGCTATAGCTATCTGGGGAATTCCAATGGCCCCGAATGTGTTAAGGCGAGACAGTACCCCCAAAATCGCTTTTTTGCTTTTTTTCGACGATAGAGATTTAGTTATATTTTGCTCCCTTAACACTTTCAGTGCCAGCAGGGGGCGCACGATTTAGTGCTTGAATGCCCACCATCCACTTCAATGTTAGCGTTAATAACGCCTAATCTATGTTTTAAATTATGGCTATGTGTCTAATCTGCCCGTCGCTTATCAATGACTCGTTTTCCAGTCAACATTGTCGAAGCGGATTGTTTTTTTATCGGTTCATTTTCGTTTTATAGCATTTTGAAAAGCCCTCGTTTTCAAGGAAAATATAAATATTCCATGATAATCGCCCTTTACTGGAATATTCTAGAACGTTGTCATTTTTCGGCCTATTTATGAATCGTTTTCAAATAAACGCTAGATTATCGATAGTATATGTGTATGTATGCACGCTATATAGGCGATCTGATATCCTCAAAGCCATCACCCACACACACACACACACATAGGGCGAACGCTGAGATCTCAGCGAATACAACTCTGATTATCCCAAGACTTGTAAAATAGATTCCTTACCTCAGATCAGATGTTCTCCAAAAAGATCATTCCAATTCCTGATCGCCATTCTAAAAATCGATCGCTTTTATTGATCCAACGCTACATACTGTAAACACATATTCCACGCTGTTCTGATGGTCCACAATGAATCCGATCGGCTCGGATGCCTGAGAAGTAAAATGTGGATTCCGGATTTTTCTTTTCTCATCCATTTTCATTGAGTCCATTCCAAAAGGGTGCATTACCATCTGGGAGACGATAGGGGGCGGTTTTTTCACATCTGAGCTCCTGATGGGGCTGGTTTACCAACTAACATAAATAACATAAATAACACGCTAATTGTTGTGGTGGGCATTCAGGCGTCGGGCTGATAACACGTGTTATCACGTGGTGGCACTGAAAGTGTTAAAGGAAAACTCTAGATAAGAAGATTAATTTACCTTTTTCTTCTCTGTGCATGCAGTAGGAGTAGGAAGCCTATCTTAGCGTCAGTCACTGGAAGTAGGTTCCTCCATTAGCCTAGTTCCAAACGTCTTCCTACTCCTACTGCATGCACAGAGAAGAAAAAGGTATGCATCTTCTTGTCTAACTCCAGGGTTCCCAAAATGTTGGAGTGTTAAGATACATACCTTTTTCTTCTCTGTGCATGCAGTAGGAGTAGGAAGACGCGCACCGTTAGCCTAGCTTAGCATCAGTCACTGGAAGTAGGTTCCTCCATTAGCCTAGTTCCCAACATCTTCCTACTCCTACTGCATGCACAGAGAAGAAAAAGGTATGTATCTTCTTGTCTAACTCCAGGCAGAATAAAAATAAATATGTTAACAATCACTTTCCATCACAAACCAAAAATCTAGTTTTGCTTACAGGTGTCTAATGTGACTTACATCCATGCTTATATATTTCACATTAGACTCCTCACTATGCCTGCGACAGGCAGCGTGATGCGTGCGTCATCTATCTGAAACGGCGTGGCTCAGGGGTAGAGCGGGTCGTCCAATGATCGAAGGGTTGGTGGTTCGAATCCCGCTCAAGCCCATGTCCATCCCACTGCCGTTGTGTCCTTGGGCAAGACACTTAACCTACTTGCCTCGTATGAATGTGTATGCATGTGAATGAATGTTGGTGGTGGTCGGAGGGGCCGTAGGCGATGATTATTCGCCATGCTTCCGTGAGTCTGCCTCAGGGCAGCTCTGGCTGCAATTGTAGCTTACCACCACCGGTATGACTGTGTATGAACGAATAATGGACTCTGTAAGCGCTCTGGGGTCACTGGGGTGTCACGAAGAGCGCTATATAAATCCAATCCATTATTATTATTATTTGAGTGCCAGCCATTTAACATTGGAAACCCGTTGAATGCCAGCACCCACTTCAATGATAGCGTTGTGAACGCATAATCTTAATTTTTTTTTTTCAAAATTAAATTTTTAATTTTAATTTTTACTTCGGTGTGTGTGTGTGTGCATGGGGCCATTGGGTGGGGCCGGGGGACAAATACACTGGAGGAAAGTAACTCAGCTCAGCACTGCCCAAATTATATCATCACTATTGCCTGTTTGAAGGATATCATCCTCAAACACATATACACCACCTACACGCCTATTCTCAGTCCTTGCCCCACAATGGTGGAATGAACTACCCACCCCAGTTAGGACAGCCGAATCCCGTCCAATCTTTCGCCGTCGACTAAAGACGCACTTCTTCAACCATTATCTGAAATAAAATTAAAAAAATTAAATAAAAATAATCTAACCCTAACTAACCTTACTGTCATGCACTTGTCCTAATAAACTAACCTACACTGTAACACGCAACACTTTGATGAATATTGTTACTCAGCTGATAGAGTTGTATCCTTCCTGATGACCTGTCGTACAGAACTTGTAAGTCGCTTTGGATAAAAGCGTCAGCTAAATGACTAAATGTAAATGTGAATGTAAATGCCTTGTAGAATTCCACACATAAGAAAGAAAGATACTGGGATGAATAAACAAAATAGGAAATAAAATGTAGAAATGCATGCAATACATAAATAAATATGAATCTCCATATATGAAATAGAACATTTAGATAAGGCGCTACTGAGATGTTTTGGTGAGTTCTTTGTTTTTTTGTGGAAGTAGCCCTTCTTAAAAATGCATGAACATTCACTGATAATTGGTCTGTAGTGGAGTCTACAAGGTCTACATTGCCGGACCTTGTAGACTGACATAATTCTGTGCATAGTTTAGTCTACACAGGCCATATTTCAAATAATCAAAATCTTACTTCATTCATCTTAAACATTATTGATTTGGGGGATTGGTAGTTCCCATGAAATCTGAAGTTGTTCAAACGACAACAGCGATCCACCTTGAATTAAATCACACAGCCGTGTTGGCTGTGTCACAGTCACGAAAGGGGCTACTTAATTCATTAATCCAATCCACTTTATTTATAGAGCACATTTAAAAACAACAAAGTTTACCAAAGTGCTGTACAAGTCCCACAACATAAGATTAAAAAAAAAAATATATATATATATTTATTTTTATTAATAAATTTTTTTTAATTCGAAGCTTCGAATTAAAATCGAAGCTCGGCCCCGAAGCTTCGATTGCCAAAAAAAGATTCGAAGGTCAGCCCTAGTCTAATCTGCCTGTCGCTTATCAATTACTTGTTTGCAGTCAACATTGTCGAAACGGATTGTTTTTTTATCGGTTCATTTTCGTTTTATAGCATTTTGAAAAGCCCTAGTTTTCAAGGAAAATATATAGATTCCGTGATAAACGGCATTTACTGGAATATTCTAGCATACGCAAAAACTTTGTAATTTTTCAGCCTATTTATGAATCGTTTTCAAAAAACCGCTAGATTATCGATAGTGTGTACTTATGCACGCTATAGAGGTGGGCTGAAAAATATATGCTCTCATTTCCTCATCAGCGATCACCTAGGGCTGCACGATTTTGGGAAATAATCGAATTGCGATTTTTCTGACATATTGCGATTAAATTTGCGATTATAATATATATTTTTTAAGCAGCCCCACAGAGGTTTATTGTCAAATACGGCTTGCATCTGGCCTACGTGGTGGGTCTTTTCAGGACACAGAGCCTGAAAATGTTTCTTTTTACCTGGGAATCGATACCGGTACCCAACGGTACCTTTTTTCTGTACTTTACTCTCCCTCTCTGAAGTCTAAACTTCACAACACACAATCTAAAACCCCTTACCTCCCTCTCCCAAACCAATCTTGTATCTCAATGGGACTTCCTAGTTAAAAAAAATAAAATAAAAAGTATATAAAAAAAAATAATAATAAAAAAATATATATATATTTGCGATTTTTTTTTTTTTGCTATTTGATAATTGCATCATTCCAAATCGATTAATCATGTAGCCCTACCGCGCACACACACACACACACACACACTCATAGGGCAAAAGCTTATATCTCTGTGAAAACAGGTCTGATTATCCTAAGACTGGTAAAATAAATTCCTTACCTGAGATCAGATGTTATCCAAAAAGATTATTCCAATTCCTGATCACCATTCCAAATATCGATCACGCTTATTGATTACAGTGTTGGTACTGTAAATACATAATCCACGCTGTTCTGATGGCCGGCGATCACTTGGTCTCTTCAGTTGGCTTGACGGAAAAGTAAAATTAGCAAACTGACCACTCCCCCTGCATCAGGCTAAAGTAATGGGGTGCAGTTACACAGGGAGAGACGATAGGGGGCGGTATCTTCCCAATTGAGCTCAGAGAGACTCTGCAGCACTAACCTGATACTCGATTGATGAAATATGAATTCAAATCGCCAATAAAAAAAACGGCAAACAGACGCTATATAGCGTCGGGGGCACTCAAAGGTCGGCATGAACTAACGATAAAAAGCGTCCGTGGCATCCAATGTGTTAAGCGCTGGCACGTGGACTGGTGGCAGTGGTGGTCACTCACAGGTGTGTAGAGTAAGGTGGATGACTGAGTCAGAGTGGTGCTAAATTCTTTTTAACACAATGTCGACGAGAGAACGCGATAAAGGGTGGAAATTTGGCTCCAGGAATTTACAACGAAAGAAGGCAAAGAAAAAATAAGTGTTCAATAACTCGATGAGAGGTTCGTTGGATAAATTTATCACAAAAAACAGCGACCCGACCGAAGCAGCCACAGCCACAGCAGGGCCTCGTGGGGGGAAGAAGCTAGCAAGCGAAGCCCCATGGAATACTTAGTTATTGCGACTCTGAATTCAGTATGCAGTAAAGGAATATAGCATCAGCCAATGGACATATCGATCTACCAGATGGCGATCAATAACTGGGACATCCTTTTTGGAATCAACGTTATACCGGACGGGCACCGCCAGGACGGACGTTTCCATATGGAACGCATAGAGAAGTGCCCGTGTGGCGTGGTTGATTCAACGTCAAGGTGAGACCGAGGTGGAGGGACATACACACATCAGGAGCACACGGACAGTCAACTCAAGGAAAGTGCAATTTGTGCAATTTAAACGCTAATGTTTTCTGAGTGGAATCGCCGTATTCTACAGTGCTAGGAATCGCTAGTGGGAGCTAACTGGCTAAGTTGCTCTGCTGCTACTGCTAGCCACCCGAGTGCTAACACACTGCTAGCGGCGCTAGCCAACCAAGTGCGTCTGCATATTTCTCTCATGATAAATTGAAGCTAACAAGGTATCAGGTGAGACTAGTCATTTAATAAGCTAACGTTATGATACAGAAGGCTAACATTATGATACAGAAGGCTAACGTTATGATACAGAAGGCTAACGTTATGATGCAGAAAGCTAACGTTATGATACAGAAAGCTAACGTTATGATGCAGAAAGCTAACTGGCTAAGTGGCTCTGCTGCTACTGCTAGCCACCCGAGTGCTAACACCCTGCTAGCGGCGCTAGCCAACCAAGTGCGTCTGCATATTTCTCTCATGATGAATTGAAGCTAACAAGGTATACTATCAGGTGAGACTAGTCATTTAATAAGCTAACGTTATGATACAGAAGGCTAACGTTATGATACAGAAGGCTAACGTTATGATACAGAAGGCTAACGTTATGATACAGAAGGCTAACATTATGATACAGAAAGCTAACGTTATGATACAGAAAGCTAACGTTATGATGCAGAAGGCTAACGTTATGATACAGAAGGCTAACGTTATGATGCAGAAAGCTAACAAGGTATCAGGTGAGACTAGTCATTTAATAAGCTAACGTTATGATACAGAAAGCTAACAAGGTTGTCATTCGAGAGACGTGTCATTTAATAAGCTTGACTATTTAATTTAATAAGCTCCCAGTCTGTGTTTAGCTCAGCCAGGGGGGATGGAGACTGCCAGCTACTGCTAGCTGACGTTACTTTCTGTCAGACTTGGGTGTGTTCCACAGCTGCAATTTTTTATATTACGTTGACTGTATACCCAGCCTTGGGCAGCGCTATTATTTAAGAATACGTTGACTGTATACCCAGCCTCGGGCAGCGCTATTATTTAAGAATATGTTGACTGTATACCCAGCCTCGGGCAGCGCTATTATTTAAGAATACGTTGACTGTATGATCTTTTTTATTTGTATTAATTAATTAATTAAAAAAAATTAACCTTTAAAAAAAGTGCCTCACGTTTAAATCTCGCAAGGGGCCTCGCCGCCTCGCATTTCTCCCAGACGGCACTGACTCCAGGGTAGATAATAAGCTAATTTCCCAAAATGTTGGAGTTTTCCTTTAACATGTCTTATTTCAAACTAGTGGCAATAAAATATCGAAAACACACAATTAGTTGTTTATTTTACTTCATTTAGTCTGATTGTGTCCATAGATCACAATTACAATACAGAACTTTGAGGGTGTTTTCCCAAAAATTAGTTTTCTTACACACAAGAGATTAAATGTCCCATTTCCCTAGCACCTACACACAAAAAGTTCATTGTGTAATGTGTCAACATAATGAAACAAAAAATCTTTAATCTGGCATCATCCAATGTGTCCTGGCGATATATCCTGGCGATATATGCAAATTAGCGCATATTTAATTAGGTAATGCACATTTTGCATATATAAACATAAAATCTCAGAAAACTTGCAATACATTGTTTCTTAGTTGTTAAACTGGGAAAGTTTCATAGTGATATCTATTAAAGGGGACATGCATTGCTATTCCTTTCACTATTTGGGCAACTTTACACAATTCCTGTGAGTCTATGGAACACATCTGTAAAGTTAAAAAAAAAATTATCATTGTTTTATATTTTTAATCAAGTACTCAAAAGCAAAAAATTTCGACTTGAAGATTCCAAGCTGTTTGTGCTGTGCTCCGCCCATAAGAGCTTTGCGTGACACTCACCCACAGTCTGTGACTGGCACAGAGAGAGAGGTAGAAAGATTGAGGGGGATACTAATAAATTTTCGCCTTGGGGGGGCACAATCCCACGGGACAATGCATTGGTAACTTGTTTCAAATGACAATATATACCGCTGTGAATATTATTGCACGGATCGGAATATGGGCACACACATTTAGACACTCCTGCGCGCGGTCCCTCTCTCTCTCTCTCTCTCTACCAGGGAGAAGATCCTCCATGCGCGCCGGTCAGGTTGTGTGTAAAATGCGTGTGTGTTTGTGTTTCCCCGGCGCCGGTCAGGTTGTGTGTGTAAATGCGTGTGTGTTTGTGTTTCCCTGCGCGCCGGTCACGTTGTGTGTGCGCCGGTCAGGTTGTGTGTGTGTAAATGCGTGTGTGTTTGTTTCCCCGACAGAAGCTCCTCTCCCTCTCTCTCTCTCCCTCTCTCTCGCTTGCTCATTCTCTGCCTCTCTCTGTCGGCACCCGCTTGAGGAAGTGCAGGTATTTCCACTCGCATGGTTGCGCTACAACCATAGAGGGGGCATTAGTTATGCAGATCAGTGCCTTATTCACGTCAGCAAAACAGTCAAATCAGAATGACCTAATTCACTGGTGGAGGAGATTGTCTCAACTGAATTAGAGCAATCCGCCAAAATGATAATTAGAGACACAGACCCATTGATACTAACCCCCCATTGCTATAAAACAATGCTAAACACTGGAAAAGGCCATTTATAAGACACGGGACCTTAAAAGAAATGGCCTATTAGGGGATACTGTCTCCCGGTCCAGATCTTTAGTTGGAATTCTATGAAACAAAAAAGTAAACCCTGGCTTCGATTGTCTATTATCACAACTCTTTACCACACAGAGACATGATTGTGAAGTTGTAATTTATCTAGATACTATTAGCTAGTACTTCACTCAATGAAAGCGTGTCCTGTCGCTAGCTACTAGTCACATTGGTTTTATTGACGGAAGTTACAACGGGGGTTTTGAGGTGATGCGTGAAATCACTGCGCCCAGTTGTATTGTATTGTATTTTCTCCACATGGTAAATACACAGGTCACAACATGTTTACAGGAAAGTTTTGCAGTTGTATTTGGAGTGTATTTCGTGTTGGGAACTAGGCTACATGGAGGAACCTACTTCCAGTGAATGATGCTAAGCTAGGCTAATGGTGCGTGCGGGTGTTCCCTAAGCCTAATTCATGCACAGAGAAGAAAAGGGTATCTGCTTGTCTAACTCCAGGGTAGATGGCATATAAGCTAATTTCCCAAAATGTTGGTGTGTTCCTTTATAAGTGTATGTAATAAAATGTAATGTAATAAAGTACCACTTGAGACCGGTTTAAGTTTTCAGATAAATAATGGTCCTCATTCTCAAACATGTTCGTAAGTACCTTTGTAAATATCTTGGTAAAAATTTCGTACTAACAAATTTACAAAAATCCTCAAGAATCCAAAGATTCCTGAACGTGTGAAACGGTCTCCGTAAGTGGCCAAAATCTTCGCAGCTGGGTTCCCATGAATGAAAAACATCACTCATTCTTAAACTGCAAAGCGCGTTCTCGTACACATTAATTTGCATACAGACACCCCCCGCCAGCTCCTTATAAGGTGAAGGAGGCGTGTGCAAAACGACAAGGACCGTGTGCAAAACAGCGAAAGGGTCGGCATTGCATCTGCACCATGAAGCGATTTGCGACTGATCTCAAAATGAGATTAGATTCTAATGTATTGTCATTATACAGCACAAGTACAATACACCATCCAACCAGAGTGGATAAATAAATGCATGGAGAAACAGCTTGTGAGGCAGCCTCAGCTAAGCTGAATAATAGAAGCCTACTTTGCTGGAACAATTAATTTTGCACGTATACAGTAAGTGTGTTTGTGCTAGCAATAGGAATAAATCAAGCCAACAATAAATAATATCATAGAGAAGAAGACAGTATATGGCATATTAATACAGTATATTCCACTATACAGTAGCTATATCTGAGGCGATCGGTTTAGTTCTTATTTATTTAGTTTGCAGTGTGTGTGTGTAATGTTCACAATGCCTCATTGAGTCAGGACTATAAATGCAAAACGTAATTGTTAATGATACAAATATTGTCGTATTTATTATCATTATAATTATTTAATTCCACGGATATCTGTAGTATCGGCAATCCCCAATGACTTGTCCCAGAGAAAGCTGTTGAAAACACGGGTGCACACCGGTAAAGGAGAAAATTCAGCTACTCTGGGAGACCTAAAAAGACAACAACACCTTCATTGATACAGTTGAAACCAATGCGTTTCGGCAACATGCCTTCATCAGGATCACATGACAAAAGAACAATGGAGCTTAAATCATGATGTAAGCTCTATTGTTCTTCTGAAGGGACCTATAAGTGTGTATCAGAGTATTAATCTGAATGTTAATTAAATGTAAAAATTATAATGATAATAATTATGGTGCCCTGTGGCAGAGTGCGTTCACCCAGTTGTCACTGGCATTCCGCTGTGACCAGTACACCCTGAGTCAGAGACTCCAGGTGGAGCAACATGACCGCTGGGTGGCCCAGGAGAACTTCAGGCTGGAGGTGGAACACAGCAGAGCCACACTGCAGGTAGAGGACTGAACTAGTTTTATGGTGTATATTACCGTATATATATATATATATATATATATATATATATATATTAGTGCTGTCAAACGATTAAAATATTTAACTCGATTAATCGCATGATTGTCCATAGTTAACTCGCGATTAATCGCAAATTAATCGCATTTTTATTTTTTACATTTTTTTTACCTTAAACAGGTCTTTTTCAAGTTCCAAGTTTTAATACTCTTATCAACATGCGAGTCAACAAATGCTTGCTTTATGCAGCCATTTAACACAAAAGGATGACCCTCATGCATTGCAAATTTGCATCAAATTCAAAACAGAGTGATGCACAAAATAACTTAAAAGAAAATAATAATTTAAAACAATGAATAAAGTGTGCATGAAATAATAAGGGAAAGAAAACGTTAGGAACTTGTTACATTCACACACACAAGGGCTGATTAATCACACACCCCCCTCTCTCCCTCACACACACACTCTCCCAGCTCTCTTTCTCTTTTGCCCCTTCCTCATCTCTCTCACCCCCCTCTCTCTCTATATCTCACACACACACACACACACACACACACACACACACACACACACACACACACACACACACACACACACACACACACACACACACACACACTTCAGAAACAAACATAGTATCAATGAGAGCATCAATAATACACCTGAGTGAAGTCTAGTAAATTTTTTTTTTTTTTTTTTTTTTGGTTAATCTTGAGTTAAAAAAATTAGTGGCATTAATAGAATCGGGAGTTAACGCGATATTAACACGATATATTTGACAGTCTTAATATATATATATATATATATATATATATATATATATATATATATATATATATATATAGGGCTGTCAGTTTATCGCATTAATTAGATTAATTAATTACACAGCAAATGATCACGTTATGAAAATGAATATATATATATCTTTTTTTATCTCATTCATTCCATAAGAACGTAGAATACACATTTACAGACTTTTTTTAAATATGGTCCATTTGCATGTTCTTGGTATCTGATTCTAGGGACATCTATGGATCTCAGGGAATGTATTCCCAGTGTCAGAAATACTGTGTCTGTTACTAGGCTTGAGTAAATTGTAATGAACCAAATGAGAATATCAATAAAACATTTGTTATATTTGACTGTGAATAACACCATGCTAAAATTGACCAGACCTGAAAAATCTAAGCAAATTAATAAATGGAAGATGATTAAACAGAAGGTTTTGTAGATACAGTACTGAATTCTGCCATCCGGACACATGCAATTTGAAATATGATTATAAAATATAAATATAGAATATCAGGCATAAAATGGTTATGTGATTAAAATGCGATTAATTAGATTAATTAATTACAAATCCTGTAATTAATTAGATGAATTATTTTAATCGCCTGACAGCACTAATATATATATATATACTTATTTGACTTTTGTATTGATTTGAAGCATACACGCATATTGACAGGCATATTGTACACACACACACACACACACACACACACACACACACACACACACACACACACACACACACACACACACACACACACACACACACACACACACACACACACACACACACACACACACACACACACACACACACACACCATTTTGGCATGCCCCCTTTCAAAGAGTCACATGGATGTTGGACGTAGACACTTGTGTAGGCGTAGAAACATTGGTAGGTTAGCCCTGCCCCTAGTCTTTAACCATGCCTCTTTTCATAACTCATGAACCGTTTGTCGTACACTCTTGTAGGAGGCATTGTTGGGCTCAGCAGAGAGGTGTGGGTTAGCCCTGCTAGCCCCACCCTCTATATCTTGGCAACACACCCTTTCACTCATAAACCTCATAAACCAGTGGTCTGTCGGTCTACGTCACCCTCTAGCGGCTGTAGTTTTCACCCCAGGAGGCTGAAACTTTGCATGAAGGTCAAGTGTGTGTGTGTATATTAGTGTATAAGTGTCGCAATTACTCAATAAAGGCTGGTTAAAACTCTCTCTCTCTCTCTCTCTCTCTCTCTCTCTCTCTCTCTCTCTCTCTCTCTCTCTCTCTCTCTCTCTCTCTCTCTCTCTCTCTCTCTCTCTCTCTCTCCTTCAGTATCTGAGAGGAAAGTGTGTGGACAGCCAGCGGTCAGACACCCTGAGTCAGATAGAAGCCAGTCTGGACATCGTGCTGGCCAGCATGGATGACATCATCAGCGCTGCCGAGGCGTTGGGGGCAGCGCACCAGGTCAGAATCAGCCTCCTGTTTATTATCTACAGGAGAAATCATTCATCAGCAAACATGAATTAAATGAATGTCCTGGGATAAAAACATACATTATAGACATTTTACCAGAGGGGTCAGAATGCAGGGTCACTTGGGGGTGAAGTGACAGTGTCTCAAGGGCACTTCAACAGGGATGGACACTGGCTATACGGCAGATCAAACCTGTGACAGTGGAGATGGTCTTTCTAAACACCAGGCCACCCTGATGATAATTTCAAATAACTCTAGTTTATGTGCTATGCTCATTTTGTGTTTTAATGATTGATTGATTGATTGATTGATTGATTGATTGATTGATTGATTGATTGATTGATTGATTGATTGATTGATTGATTGATTGATTGATGTACATCCCCTCCGCCCAGGAGGCGCGTGCCAGTTGCTCTGTGGAGTTGATGGAGATCTATGTGGAGCACCTGAGGCGGCGTCACACTGCAGAGAGCGCCGAGCTACTGGAGACCAGGAAGCTGTTCCACCACTCTCGAGGCAGGATACAGAGCGACTCAGGCATGTGCTGCCCCTTGCTGGACTGGAGGAGAAATCCCCTTCCTTTATTAACCAAAAATGTAGTTGAGGACATGATTGTTGTTTGGTTCTTTTGAATTTGGACTGTAATTGTACTGCACCCTATATGTACTGTACCCTATCTGTACCCTATGTACTGTACCCTATCAGTACTGTACCATATCTGTACTGCACCCTATTGGTACTGCACCCTATCTGTACTGTACCCTATCTGTACTGCACCCTATCTGTACCCTATGTACTGTACCCTATCTGTAACTGAGGGGTACAATTCCCTGACTGTATTACTAGATATGATACTTACTACCACTACCTTTGTACTTAATATTCGGCCACCCAGTACACGGCATAAATATATTATGATGAACACTGTCACGTAGATGAAACGGATCCAACACAAATGTACGAATTAGAAATAGGTCTTTATTTCTACACAGCGATGGTGTGTAGAGCAAGCACTTAATCAAATCAGTCACATTTATGAATGGGAATTAGTATGCACTTTTATGGCAAGAGTATTCGTCGGTATATCAATAGAGAATGTCCAATCTCTGAAGGCGCAGGTGGTACATATACGACCTGGAATAGTTAAGGAATAACAGCAATGGTACTTTAATGATTATAGACTGGATACACTAGGGGGGGGTTAATCCGGTCGCTTGTAAGCCGACAGGAGTAGGAAGGGGGGGGGGGTAGAATCCGGCTGCCTCATCCGGCCAAGGGTATCCCAGGTGAACCCACTGTAGTGCCGTTCAATGCGCCGGCGATCCTTGGACCACAGATGAAAGCAGGTGGACTCTTTGTGGGCCGGCGTCCTCCGGTCCACGGAGGAGAGACGTGAAGCAACCTCGTCTTGCAGAGCGTCTCCTCACCTTGCGTCCTCTCCAGGGGGGGGGGTTCCAACACACGGCAGTGTCGGGGGTCTTTATCCATGGAATAATCAACGTATACAAAGCATAATCCGTGCCGGGGAAGGCGGGCTGTCGTCGGTAGAATAGTCCGGTATACAGGTCCACTCGCTCGTCGGCTCTGGGGCTCCTCGGGTGCAGCTTCACGTGGGGTCAACCACCCTGGATAAGCAGCCAGTTCTCTGCCCGAAACGATGGGGTGCTGACTACGGTAGTATTCTCACCGCACGAAGCACTATATATTAACAGACTATTATTAGCTTAATAGACTACGTCCAACTCGACGATATAGTGCCAAATATGACTATTCAAATATTAATATACACGATGTCTCAATACCGATGGTAGGCGAACTTGGCCTTACTCCCACACGTGGCGTCGCGGGGAGGCTTTACGTCTGTGACTCTATTGGAGGGTAAGAAACTGGACTGAAAAGAAAGTCCTACTTTAGTAGCGCAGTATATATACGCACTATGAACAAATAGTCCCATTAGTGGTGCGGTAGCCAGATTCCTACGCGGAACTAGGACTTGTTCGTACATGTTGAGCGGTACGTTTGAACTGGGTCTGGGGGTATGGCAGCCTGGCACCAAGGTCTCGACCAATAGTAGAATGGAGACTATTATGGGATGTTCAGTAGGCTAGAATGGATATTCAATGCATATTGTACAAGGAATATACAAGGGATATCAGGGAATATTAGAGAATATACAAATACAATTAAATATATATATATAATAAATATATATATTCGGTTTAATCTGGCCCTTCACAACAGCCACCCCCTGATTGGTCCCAGACCTAATCAGTTAAACAGAGACAGATTAATCGCGTTGTCTATTTACACATAAGGGTTTGCTGTAGGGGTCAGTCAACTTCACAAAGTCATAGGGTTATAGGGTCATGGTCATCATCGATTGTGTCTGGGAGTCGGGGCAGTTCTATGAGCCTCGCCACGGGACGGGTGTAAGTGCGACCCTGGACGAGCACTTCAGCTGCTCGGACCTTGCCGTCGGCACCGGTGATCACTTTGCTTACGCGGCCGGCCGGCCACATAGCTCTGGGCAGTGATTGATCAATAATCATGACGACTGTTCCTTCTGTCAAATTGTCTCTCTCCTTTACCCACTTCTGGCGGGTCTGTAGAGACGGTAGGTAGTGCAGTAGGAAACTGCTCCAAAACTTGTCGGCTAATACTTGGCTGTACCTCCACATTCGTCGGCCGTTCGCTTCTTCAGGCCGGTACATTGTCTGGGGTAATGCAGGATCTAGCCGCCCCATCAGGAGTGTGTTGGGGGTAACTGGGTCGATATCCGCCACATCACTGGAGACATATCCGAGGGGCTTCGAGTTAAGTACTCCCTCAATCTCCGTGAGGACTGTCATTAGGACTTCTTCCGCCACAGTCTGGGCCCCAAGTACTGCGTACAGGGCTGTCTTTATGGAGCGCACTTCTCGTTCCCAAGTGCCACCGAAGTGGGGTGCGTTTGGGGGGTTGAATTGGAAATTAACCTGTGCTGGAGCGAGGTGGGTCTTAAGTTCTGGGCCCATAGCTTGGAAGCTCTCTCTCAGCTCTCTTTCGCCGCCTTTGAAGTTTGTCCCATGATCGGACAATAGGGTAGACGGTCTTCCTTTCCGTGATGTGAATCTACGGAAGGCCATAAGGAATGAGTCTGTGCTCATGGTCGGGAGAAGCTCGATGTGTATCGCTCTGGTGGTCATGCATTTGAATACAATACCCCACCGCTTCTCGGTTCCTCTTCCTTTCTTTATGTGCAGCGGGCCAAAGCAGTCCATACCCGTTGAGTGGAATGGCTTGTCACCGATTCGGAGGCGACATGGAGGAAGGTCAGCCATCCTTGGTATGCTGGGCTGCGCGCGCCACTTGCGGCAGTCTAGACATGTTTGCTGGAAGCGTCGTACCGCCTCTCTTCCTTGTAGGATCCAGTAACGACGTCTGATTTCCGCGAAGACTCTTTCTGCTCCTGCGTGATGTACATCCTCATCGTATTTCTTTATAATCAGCTCTGTGACCTTGTGTCGGCTGTTCAATACGATCGGGTATTTAATGTCATCCGGTAGATTGGGGGCTCTGCGTAGGCGACCACCCACTCTGATGAGGGTATGAGCGTCGCTCTCGGGGGCCAGATGAATTAATCTGCTGTCGGATGGGACGGGCTTTCCTCCCTGTAGACAAGCCAATTCATCGGGGAACGAGTCTCTCTGGGCTCGCTGCAGTAGAAGCAATTCTGCTTCCTCGTAGTTAGCTGCTGACATATCAGCGGGGGACTTGCACTCCGGGTGGTACCGCAGGAATGTTCTTTGTTGTGCACTCTCTATGGACGTGCAATCGTCTATGTTAGGGTCGGTGGAGGCTACGGTGCTCAATCCACAGAACACAGACTTCTTATTTTCCACCTCCTCTGGACTTGCTTCCCTCGGGATAGGCCTGGGCCACTGTCCTTCCGGGAGTCTTAGGAATGCGGGGCCGTCACTGTAGACATTGCGACGGGTGAGGTCATCCAGGGGCATCCCCCGGGTGATGACGTCAGCTGGGTTCTGTTTTGTATCAACGTAGCGCCACTCTGTTTCTCCTGTTAACTCTTCGGTTAAGTCTTGAATCTCGGTGACTCTGACTCCCACGAAGACTTTGTACTTGCATGAGTCCGATTTGATCCAGGCGAGTACTGTCGTGGAATCTGACCACAGGATTGTTCTAGACACCGGTATGGTGAGCTCACGTTGGATGAGCGTGGCTAGGTGCGCTCCGGCTAGGGCTGCGCAGAGCTCTAGGCGTGGGATAGATTGTTGCTTGCGTGGGGCTATTCTCGAGCGGGCGAGGACAAATGCTGTGTAGATCTCTCCCCCCCTTTCTTGGGCCCGCAAGTAGGCTACTGATCCGTATGCGACCTCTGAGGCGTCACTGAAGACGTGTAAGTCCATTTTACATGTCTCTGGCCTCACCGTGGGTGGGAAGTAGCTTCGGCGCATATTAACGCCTGGGAGTGAGTGGAGCTCCATCTCCCACTCTCTCCAGGTGGATGCAAGGTGTGCGGGAATGGGGTCGTCCCAGCCCTGGTCCTTGTCCCACAATGCTCGTACAATCATTTTTGCCCTGGTGGTGTACGGTAGAATACATCCTAGCGGGTCATATTGTCGGGCGAGTGTTGTGTACACACTCCGTCTGGTGGTCGGCGCCGCCGCCGGCCTTCCCTGCTCCGTAGTCAGGGGCTTGTGTCTGTAGTGAAGCGAATCTGTTTTGAATCGCCACACCAATCCCAGGGTCATCTCCTGGGCTTCTCCCGGGATTGTAGCCATCCAGGTCTCGCTGCTGGCTGCCTTGTCCTCGGAGGAGAGGCTGCGCAGTACTTGCGGATCGCTGCTGGCCCACTGCCTGAGATCAAAGCCGCCTTTGATCAATGAGGCGCGGAGTTTAATCAGGAGAGCCTCGGCTTCTTCCTGGGTTGAAAGGCTTTGTAGACAGTTGTCTACGTAGAAGCTGTTCTTTACGCTGTGTCGGACCTCTTCGTCCGCTGCTGGGTCCTCTGCTACATGTTTCTGTAGTGCAAATGTAGCACAGCAGGGGCTGCACGTCGTTCCGAAGGGGAGGACTTCCCATTGGTAGATGGCTGGGTGCTCATCTCCTGGCTTCTCTCTCCATAGGAACCGTAACAGGGGCTTGTCCTCCTCTACTAATCTCACCTGCAGGAACATTCCTTTAATGTCCCCGCTGATGGCCACCTTTTCCTGGCGGAAGCGGAGTAGAACGCCGAGTAGGGAGGGGCCGAGTGTGGGACCGGGCAGTAACTCTTTATTCAGATTTTGGGATCCGATCTGGTAGCTGCAGTTAAATACTATGCGGTCTTTACCGTTGTGATGGACCTTGTGGTGAGGCACGTACCACGATTCAGTGGTCTGGTCAGCCTCTTTAATGTCCATCTTTGTGACGTGTCCCGCTGTGATGAGCTTCTCAATCTCAGCGCGGTATACACTCTCTTGGGCGGGGTTCTTGGCTAAGCGCCGCTCCGTGTTCAGCAGGTACCGTTCTGTGGCGTCTGTCTTGGCGTGGAAAGTAGGCATTCCTTCTCGCCGCAGGAGTGGCGTGGCGTATCTCAACACGCCGTTGACCGGGACTCTCTTGGTCCCTGTCTCGAGGAGGTGAATGGCGTAAATGTCATTTTGAGAGCGAATGTCTTTCTTTCCGTTCTTAAAGGGCATTTGTTCCAAGGTCCATAGCCGCTCTACGTGTTGCAGGAGTGCGGTTTCTCCCTCCGTGACTCGGGAGTGGAGACATCTAGTGGCTGTACTTCGGTTGAGAGATTTGGCGAGCGGGCCTTGGAGAGTCCATCCCAAACGGGTCTCGACTGCTGCAGGACAGCCTCGGGGTCCGGTATGAACCCGGTCTATCGGGACAATGAGGTCTGCATGGTCGGAGCCTATCAACAGGGTCGGCATAGCATTGTCTATGAGCGGGATCGGTAACTTGCGCAGATGTGCATATTTCTCCATCAGCTTGGCGACGGGGTATGTGTACCGCGACAGTCCTATTTCTTGGCTGGTGAAAGCGTCTGTAATCTGGTACCGTCGCTCAGGCTGGCCGCTTGCTGCGATAGAGAATGAGACATTCTCGCCCTTTATCGTCTTCAAATCTCGTCTTATTGTCCGAATTGTCATTTGGGTTTCGCTTCCCCGCAGCCCTAGCTGGGCCGCAGCGGAGGCGAGCAGAAGGGTCTTCTCGGACCCGTCATCGAGGACGGCGTAAGTGTCCAGGACTTTATTCTGGTAGCTTAGTGTCACACGCACTACTTTTAGGAGTACTCGGGCTCCACTGCTGCTGGCGGGATCGATGTACATGACGCTCGCTTTGCTGCTGGATGGTGCGGGTGAAGGGCGCCGTCTGTTACTGTCGTGAAGTATGTCCAGATGGGCTCCATCGCACTTGGTGCACCTTTTCTTTAAGCGGCATTCGGCTGCCATGTGTGAGCGCGCACAGCGAAAACAGCACTTGTTGGACTTTATCCATTGACTTGCTTCCTCCGCGTTCAGCTTGGGGAAGGAGTCACATTGCGCTAGCCAGTGTTCTTTCTCACAGTAGGGGCACACTATCTTCCACTTCTCCGTTCTGGAGGGGGTACTGTGGCTCCTGCTGCTCGGTACTGACTCCGATTGGTGCATCACAGTCACCGATCTTCTTCCATCATTTAGTCGTCTGGTTCCTTCTCTGGAGCCAGGGGTGCTCCGTCCGAATGTATCTAGCCGTAGGCTGCTGACTTCTCTCGCCAGGAAGTCTGCTAGATCGAGGAGGTTCGGTTCGGGGCCATTTGGGTCTCGGTGGTCTCTCTGCCGCCTAAAACGCTCCTGTCGAGCGGGCGGCAGCTTCTCCAAGATCCTTTCCACATTTGAGTTGGCGTAAAGTTCATGCCTCCCCTTCTCTCTCTGCGCTCCCAACATCCCTACCAGGGACTGCACTCTGATGGACAGGTCGTCCAGTGCTCGATTTTCTATTGCTGGGGGTAAGCGGTCGATGTGTCGGATCTCCTGGATCACGTAATCCCATATGCGCCCATACCTCTGGTCCAATGCTACCAGCGCTGCTGTGTATGGGGTGGTGGAAGTCGCGTAGGCGAGCGCTATATTATGTGCGCGGGGTACCTTTAAGTGCTTCAGTAGGATGGCGTATTTATGGCGTTCATCCAATACATCCACCAACATGGTCTCCAGACACATGCGGAGTTCTGTATACTGGGCCCGGTTCTCTTGGGTGAAGTCGGGTACCATAGGCGTGCCAATGTATGACGCTGACTGTGGATACATCGGCGAGCGTTGGGGGAGAGGCCTCCTAGGCGAGTCTCCTCCCGCTCCTTGGTATGGGCTGGTACCGGCAGTGTACCATGGCCCGCTTGTCCAGGTGCTGTTCCTCGGTGCGGGTCGTGCGTCGTGCTCACCCGTGTATAGAGTCGGGGGTCTGTAGCGCAGCTCCGCGGGAGTATAGCCTGGGCTGTACCGGACCTCCTGGTCCGGTAGAGTACTGTGCTGTCGTCGGGCGTGGTTCTCCTCCTCTTCCTCTTCGTCTTCAGTTAGGTCATCCAGTGCTTGTAGTCTGTGGTTTAGCCTCTCCACAGGATATGCTGCTCCTTCCCGGTTGCTAGGTCTCGCTTGGACCGGTGGGGGGAGGTGGTCTGTGGGGGGTATAGACCTCGTCTGTTGGTCAAGTTCAGGGTTGTTTACTCGGCTAGGGGATGCCGCCCTGGAGGTGTGTCTAGACGAGTTCCTGGAGCCTCTGGCGGAGGGAGAGGGTGTTGTCCGTCTGATCAGCTGTTCTATTAGTTGCGCTTGCTGTCTGTCGCGCTCTGCGTCCCGTAGAGCACCAGCAGCTTCTCGCTGGCTGTCTGCTCGGTCTCGGGCCACATTCTCTTCCCTCTGAATGCGTCTTATTTCTAGACGTATATGCTCTTCTTCGCTCCGCTGCTGGATCTGCAGTCGGTCGCGTTCAGCAGCGGCGTTCAGGCTGATGAGGAAGGCCTGCTGTAGGGTCCTCTCTGCCTCGCTGGGAGAAGGCGGTTGTATAGGGGAGCCTTCCCTCGGGGTACTCCTTGCGGAGCCTTGGAGCTCTATCTCCACGGTGCTCTCCCCGTCTTCTTCCGTGCCGAGTTCTGTCTCGGTAGCGTTGTATTCCTCCCGGGACTCATCGGGGACTACTTCTTCAGTACTGGCGGGGTGTGAAGTCATGTCTGGTTCCCACTGGTCCCCACCGTGAACTTGGTCAGTTACATTAGAACCCGTAGGGGCCTCTATGGTCGGGGTAGTCTGGGCGTTGGGGTTAGACATACTTTTACTTTCTAGTTTTACCGCGTTTACTGTTAGTAGAAGACTAGGTTGTTGACTGACAGCGTAAGCCTCTAAGTACTGAGGGAGCCGTCGTTCGCGCTGCGGGCGTTGGTTAGGAGGATCGTTTCGTGGAGTGTTCATCATAGGCCATTTCAATATTAATAACACTATATTAATATTACACTAATTACCCTCCGGCTCGAAGGACCAATTGTAACTGAGGGGTACAATTCCCTGACTGTATTACTAGATATGATACTTACTACCACTACCTTTGTACTTAATATTCGGCCACCCAGTACACGGCATAAATATATTATGATGAACACTGTCACGTAGATGAAACGGATCCAACACAAATGTACGAATTAGAAATAGGTCTTTATTTCTACACAGCGATGGTGTAGAAATAGCACCTTAAGATGTAGCACCTTAAGCACTTAATCAAATCAATCACATTTATGAATGGGAATTAGTATGCACTTTTATGGCAAGAGTATTCGTCGGTATATCAATAGAGAATGTCCAATCTCTGAAGGCGCAGGTGGTACATATACGACCTGGAATAGTTAAGGAATAACAGCAATGGTACTTTAATGATTATAGACTGGATACACTAGGGGGGGGTTAATCCGGTCGCTTGTAAGCCGACAGGAGTAGGAAGGGGGGGGGGGTAGAATCCGGCTGCCTCATCCGGCCAAGGGTATCCCAGGTGAACCCACTGTAGTGCCGTTCAATGCGCCGGCGATCCTTGGACCACAGATGAAAGCAGGTGGACTCTTTGTGGGCCGGCGTCCTCCGGTCCACGGAGGAGAGACGTGAAGCGACCTCGTCTTGCAGAGCGTCTCCTCACCTTGCGTCCTCTCCAGGGGGGGGGGTTCCAACACACGGCAGTGTCGGGGGTCTTTATCCATGGAATAATCAACGTATACAAAGCATAATCCGTGCCGGGGAAGGCGGGCTGTCGTCGGTAGAATAGTCCGGTATACAGGTCCACTCGCTCGTCGGCTCTGGGGCTCCTCGGGTGCAGCTTCACGTGGGGTCAACCACCCTGGATAAGCAGCCAGTTCTCTGCCCGAAACGATGGGGTGCTGACTACGGTAGTATTCTCACCGCACGAAGCACTATATATTAACAGACTATTATTAGCTTAATAGACTACGTCCAACTCGACGATATAGTGCCAAATATGACTATTCAAATATTAATATACACGATGTCTCAATACCGATGGTAGGCGAACTTGGCCTTACTCCCACACGTGGCGTCGCGGGGAGGCTTTACGTCTGTGACTCTATTGGAGGGTAAGAAACTGGACTGAAAAGAAAGTCCTACTTTAGTAGCGCAGTATATATACGCACTATGAACAAATAGTCCCATTAGTGGTGCGGTAGCCAGATTCCTACGCGGAACTAGGACTTGTTCGTACATGTTGAGCGGTACGTTTGAACTGGGTCTGGGGGTATGGCAGCCTGGCACCAAGGTCTCGACCAATAGTAGAATGGAGACTATTATGGGATGTTCAGTAGGCTAGAATGGATATTCAATGCATATTGTACAAGGAATATACAAGGGATATCAGGGAATATTAGAGAATATACAAATACAATTAAATATATATATATAATAAATATATATATTCGGTTTAATCTGGCCCTTCACAACACTATCGGTACTGTACCCTATCTGTAATGTACCCTATCTGTACTGCACCCTATCTGTAATGTACCCTATCTGTACTGCACCATATCTGTAATGTACCCTATTGGTACTGCACCCTATCTGTACTGTACCCTATCTGTACTGCACCCTATCTGTACTGTACCCTATCTGTACCCTATCTGTACTGCACCCTATCTGTACTGCACCCTATCTGTACCCTATCTGTACTGCACCCTATCTGTACTGCACCCTATTTGTACTGCACTCTATCTGTACTGCACCCTATCTGTACTGCACCCTATTTGTACTGCACCCTATCTGTACCCTATCTGTACTGCACCCTATCTGTACCCTATCTGTACTGCACCCTATCTGTACCCTATCTGTACTGTACCCTATCTGTACTGCACCCTATTTGTACTGCACTCTATCTGTACTGCACCCTATCTGTACCCTATCTGTACTGTACCCTATCTGTACTGCACCATATCTGTACTGCACCCTATTTGTACTGCACCCTATCTGTACTGCACCCTATCTGTACTGTACCCTATCTGTACTGCACCCTATCTGTACTGCACCCTATTTGTACTGCACTCTATCTGTACTGCACCCTATCTGTACCCTATCTGTACTGTACCCTATCTGTACTGCACCCTATCTGTACTGCACCCTATTTGTACTGCACCCTATCTGTAATGCACCCTATCTGTACTGTTCACTATCGGTATCTGTGCATCCCTAGATTAAATGGAGTAGCAACAGGCTGTGAATACACAGAAAGTGATGTCAGCACAGATGTGGAATGTGCGTGTACAATAACCCACAATGGAATTAAATATTTGATTTTCACTTCTCTTCAACATTTCTTTATGAAAGTGGGCAGATTCACCCTGAGACAAAAACACACTACTCTTGGCTTTCTTGTTATAACAAGGTCTTGTTGCGAAACATTTACTATATAAAAAGATGACACTTTCTGTTGTAATAATGAGTAAATGTGTTGGTATCATTTGAAAAAAGTTGTAACAAGATGATCTCCTACTTTCAAGCCAGCAGCAGGATGATTTGGACCCACAGTCTTCATGACGAGCATACAGCACATTGCAAGATTTTCAGAATATGAAAAAATAAAAAATAAAAGATCACATTTATGCAGACAAATGTATTATTAATTATGACCATCTCCATTTACCATATCCATAAACCCACATTTATGCGGGATGGTGGTCCATTTAGGCATGATACAAAAATAACATTTCATTCATTCAATCAGTTGAATCAGTTTAGTCTGCACATTTGTTTGCATTATATCTGTTGTTGTAACAGTTGTGGTTCTTGCTGTGTCATTGCAGATGATCCTGATCTGAGAAATTTTTTTGTCAGACAAGCCAACCAACAGGTAACTGAGGGGTCTGGATTCTTGAACTTCTGAATTCTGAGTCTCATGCTCAACTCTCTCCAGACACAGAGTTGATTCAACTCTTCAAAGGCTTTGTCTTAACTATAGCTCGATTAATAGCGGAACACTTTCTATTATTTTAGTACAGTAAACATTTTAACTATTCTCAACAAAAGCACATCACTGTAGAGCAAGTAACAACACAGTATGACAACAATATTTGAACTATTTTCAATATGCAACACTGAAAACAAACAGAAGGTTTTTGGAATACTCCCAGGAACACTATTCAGGGGGGGGAAAAACACATGTGGAATTAATTTAGAAGTCTTATGCAAACAAAAGCTACAAAATACATTGGATATGTCACATTTTCCTTTAGGTGGATGGAAAAAAGCCTTATGCGGGCTGCCTAATAAGATGTTCAGTGTTTTTAAAACGCCATTCTCACAATCTGCTTAGTCTGCCAGGCTGTAAAGTTCTGACCAGTTCACAATGTATTTAACAAATTCAAATACAGGGTATTTGTAATTTAAAACATATTGGGAATTTGCCACAACATGATCAAACAAAAACTAGTCTTGCAAACTGCATGTCATAAGTCTAGTTTTGTTGTAATATGAAGAGCTGAATTTTAACACACAGTTTATAAGTCTGTGGCAGAGGATGGCAGAAAATGTGAATATTTCTACTCCCTCCACAGCCAGTTGGACCATCACCTCTAATTGAAAATTATATCTGTTTTTCTGTCTGTCATTTACAGCCTGCAGTGTGAATTAATCTTTTTTTTGTGATACATAACAATAACAATAAACAGGACTTCAGAGGACATAGTAACAACAACAACAACAACAACAACAACAACAACAACAACAACGACAATGGAAATAACAAACCATAAAACAAAAATAAAATTGTGTTACCATAGACACCATAAAAAAACATTTCCTCCCCCCCATCCCAGGACCCCCGGACCCCCCAGCTTCGCTGCTAACACATGGCCTTCACTCTCTCAGCCGCCGATACCCACAATTCAATATTGGATTGCCCAATCCCCACCACCCGAGCTGTAGAAATCTCCATATATATGACATCCAAAAAAGTTAATGACCAATTGATTATTGTTAGTTTCTCTGGTTGCTTTAATTAATTTCTTGGCTGCTGTAATGCCCGCCAGTATGATTCTTTTTTGTTGTATGGAGGCCGGTAGTAATGTTATATCATCCAGGTGAATTAATCTTAACACAATGGCGCCCAAGCACGGATATTGTTGTTTTGGCTTTTATTCCATTTTTTTTCATTTTTTTTATTGATATTTTTTCCCCCTCCATTTTCCTCCGATTTTCTCCCATCCCAATGTTAGTCGTATGCCAATTCCCAATCCCCTTCCTGGTCGCTGCGCACTTACCCCCCACAGTCAGATCATCTGGGAGAGTGGAGGCTATCACGTGCTTCATCCGACACACGTCCAAGTTCCAACCAATCAACCGCTTCTTTTCACCTGGCAGCGCGGATCCTCCCTGAGAGGGCGTAGCGTGTGGAAGGATCACACTATCCCACTCAGGTCCTATCCGCGCTTAGCAGGCGCCCCGACCGAACTGTAGGAGTCGCTGTTTACAACGACCCGGACCCACCCCGCCAGCTTCTCCCACCCTCTAATACTGCCAATTGTATTAGTGTGAACGGCCAGCCAAGCTGGTGACAACCCCGGAGCTGTGAGCTGGATTCGCCTCTTCGAATCCAGCTCACAGCTCCGGGGTTGTCACCAGCTTGGCTGGCTGACGAACGCAATCTCCGCTACGCCACCTAACCGCCCTGGCTTTTATTCCATTTTAATAACCTATTCAAGATCGCCGAGCTGCACTGCAGATGTACCCTACTCTTTGAATTCGAGAAAGTGCATTACCGGCCAGATCCTCTTAGGGGCGCTATCGCGATAATGCAGTATTTCCTGTGGCCGAAGTTGTCTTTTTTTATCTCTAATGTAGTTTTCTACTCACCTGAAGCGATAGCTATTGTCTGTTGCACGGAATACGTTTTGGATCGCGGATTTCACTATGCAATAAGGGGATTTATCATCAGCCAATTGACATATCGATCTACCAGATGGCGATCGATAACGGGGAAATGCTCGGGGGGATCCAACCGGCTCACGGTAAGATCTTTTTCACGTAAATTACATGCTGATCAGAGCTTGCTATGATACTCAACCAGCCGACCAGCGTATGTGGCTACTTAGACGAACACGGTTAATGGTAATCAATAATCAGAAACGACGTCCCCCGCCCCCCCCCCCCTTTCATGCATACATGCTTGAGGATCATACCGATCATATGCAGTTTGAGTTTTAACTGTAGCTTTTGTATAACGGAAATGCCATTGGATATAACGTTAGTAGCTATTAGCCCTCTATCTCGCCTTCCAGGAAATATACTAGACCAAATGCCGTATAACACTTATATTCACGGCGCTATAAAATGAGAACGTATTGATGATTTTTTTTTCTTTAATCCATTTTGAAGGGACGGTTTATGGTCTCAATTGACAATGAGAATGGACAGATAGCAATACTATAAAGTATAGATTTAGCTCTACAAACAGCCCCAAGTCTGTTTACATATGCTGGTCGTCTAGAGTGGGGCCCGTCTAATCCCCGTGGCCGTCAATGTGTTAAAGTAATAATCTAAAAATAATTCATATAAATGTCTATTTTGCCACTCTCTATCACCAGTTGATGTAACACAATAGTTATTCTACCTACACAGTATACCCAGTTCATGAATGCTTTTACATTTGCTTTCCTCTGCTGGTGTCTGGTAGGACATTCCCAGGAAATTCATCTGGCACACAGGAAGTGATGTGTTTTACATCACCAGCAGCAACACCAGTTTATTTGGAATGAATAGAAGAGAAGACTAACTTAGTAGTTAACATGAATTTTCTAAATGGAAAGCAATATAGTGCAAAAAACAGCAATGATCACTTATATAAATGTCGCCAAAACAAACCCTAATGAGGATCTGGTGGATTACCTTTAAGAGTTTAAAAGTGTTTTCCATTTCTGTCACCATCCCTCTCATTCTCCTTGTTTGATGGTGTGCAGTGCTCCTCACACAGAGGCCATAATACCTTCTGTTGCATCTCATCCTACATTGCTGAATGCTCTTCCTCCTAACTTGTCTCTCTCTGTCTCAGTATCTGACAAGGAGGAGAGTCAGCATCACACTCATCCCAACGCAGACTCAGGTCAGTTGGCCTCTATGGAAAGATAGGGTCTCAAAGTAATAAGACGGTATTTGCTTAGGTGACACTTGATTTTGAATTTGTATTTGATTCAGATTATTTAGGTGAAGATTCGATGCATTATAAAATCTTGCATTCCATGTGTCAATTCAATTGGTTGAGCTACTTTTTTCATAATGTATTATGTACTAATATTATGTACCAATATTAAGGGACTATAAACCTTACACCCAAAATGTTACTTTACAGCAGGTTTAGAAATTAATTAAATTGACACAAATTACAAATACATTTTCATGTACAGCTGAAAGGGTTAATGTCATAAAGGCATTCTGGTTTAATGATACACAATAGGACATAATCTGGTCCAGCATCTATAATTAATTTAGAGCAGTTCCCCTACAGTATATGGATACCCAGATATCTGCCCTATTTACCCCAAAATGTGTATGACCAATCCAGTCTTTTCCATGCAGCTCATTGACTTGGAGGCCAAGTTCCTTGATGCCTGCAGGACCAACACTGACAGTGACAGCCAGGGACCAGAGGAGGGCGCTGTCACACAGGTATCAAGGTAAAGAATACAAACACAGAGCCATCTCATTACATCGTAACCTAATTTAAAATCCCTGTAAATCACTAATAACTATAAAACCCATGTCTCAGGATTGTGGGGGCAACGATCTGATCAAGCTTGATTGACAGCTCCCTTTCAGCTCAAGCGCCATTAGATTCAGATTCCTTTATTGTCATGTCATTCAGTACCTTACTACGGAAGCCCTAAGAGGCCATACATTCATACATTTTATTTACTCCGTTTTCCCGTGATAACGAGTTAATTTAATTTGTTTTCTCGTGATAACAGGATAATTTTCTCGAGATAACAAAGTCCGTTTTCTCGTGATAACGACTTATTATCTCGTTATCTCGAGATAGCGAAGTCCGTTTTCTCGTGATAGCGACTTATTATCTCGAGATAACAAAGTCAGTTTTCTCGTGATAACGGATTAATTTATTTCAGGGGGGTACATGACATACAGGTATATACAGTACTGTTACATTTGTGACATACAAGATATGCAAATATACAGTACTGTTAAACATAGTGAGATCCTAACAGAAAATATATACATACGAGGGGGAGGAAACTGTACATTTGGAGGGGGTGGGAGGGGTTTGGACATACAAGGGCCAGTTTCGAGTTGCAGCCTCCCATATAGTGCTCTTTGAGGCCATGGTTACACAGACTGTTTTTGTTTTTGTTTTGTTGCTGTTTTGAATACGTTTGCTGTCCCTGTTAAATAGAAATGCCGTTTTGGCAGGAAAACGCGTTGCCCTACTGACAACGCTAAATTGTGTTTCCGTTTTGGAAAAACGCCAAAAACTCGCCGACAACGTGTCGTGTAATCTGCGCGGAGCCGTTGTTGCTCAACGGCCATGCGCAGTAGATACCGACATCTGCATGCCCTCACCAACGTCCGGTGACGACAGAGCTGTCCCAAATAGCTGCAGCTACCATGTGTTGTCAAGTTATTGTTATAAGGACCCCAGTCCAAGCTACAACAGTCTGCATCCCCTTAACAATTGTTTGTATTGAGCCGTATTGTATTGTACCCATTCTGCAATATGTTAAATAAAGTTTACATCCATTAATTCTGCTAGCATTAACGCTTGCATGAGCAGCTGGCAAACGTGAGCTAACGTTAGCTACCTACCGTAGCTACCTAGCTACCAGACCCTGTTAGCTCAGAGCCCCTCTTTCAACATAACAAGCATTAAACAAAATGGCCCAGTCATCTATTCACTTTTGTTTAATACATAAGGCGTTGTCTCTAATGTTATCTAGCTACTGATAGCTCCCGATATCATCAGTTTGGTGCTGGCTGGCTAACTGACGTGAGCTAACGTTAGCTGCTAGCCACAATGCTATACTGTTATAATGGCATATTCCATTCACGTTAGCATGTGACTAACAACATAGCTAACAACATCTGCGATCTTTTTTGAGACTAAACTATCCGCTCTTGGTGGTCACTTGTGTTGATGTTAGTTTTGTTTCATTAACAAATCATCAACAAATGAGGCAGAACACACAGTGAATGTATCCGTTTTTGTTTATTGCACTTTATTTCTTGCTGAAAAATAATGCTTCATTGGATAAAATGGCTCGCGGAGGCATTTAAAGATGGTGGCTTTTGAGATTTTGAACAGGATGTGGAGTGTCCTCATTCAAGTTCTGATTGGTTGAAAATTGCCTCTATGTTCGCCACCTACTGCCACCTACTGCTTTGGCATTGTACTACATCACTGTGCTCAGGAGGCAAAACGAATGTCTAACTCGGCTGCCACTACGTTGCGACCTGGAAAAGCGAAACTCATCTTCAAAATGAAACGAAAACATCAGTCAGTCTAACCGCAGCCTGAGAGCTCACTTTGATTGCGCCGCCGGTAAAGCTGAAGCCTTTGCTAACAGTCTTCCTAGATGACGCACACTAATGTGTATATTATCTATAACAGCAAGGCATAAAGCTATTTCAGCCTGTATCAGGCCTTGATTGACGAGATATGTGACGTGGTGATACATTTTTTTTTTTTTAATATATACTAGACTATTGTTTCGTTTTCTCGAGATCTCGAGAAAATTATCCCGTCATCACGAGAAAACAAATAAAATTAACTCGTTATCACGGGAAAACGGAGTAAATAAAATGTATGAATGTACGGCCTCTTAGGGCTTCCGTACTTAGGGCCTCCGTACCTTACAGCAAAAAAATTGTGAAATTCACATTGTTGTGGTTCCTCGACCATAGCAGCATCCAATATAATATAAATAAACTAAAATAAGAGAAAATAACAGCAAGATGATATACAGTTCTAAAGAAATGTGCAGTGTACAGATAACAGGATGCAGATTTAATTTTCATTCAATCACTAAAACGTTTTGCCATAAACTACCAAATCTATCGAATGGACTCTTGAAATTTACTAGCAAACTAGGTTAGACCACCCAAATCTGTGTTTTATATAACTATCCCTGCTAGACAATTTTACTGGTCTATTCTATGCTGGTCTTTGCTGGTATAACAATAGGTTATGACTATAACCATGTTCTGTTAATAGTGGTGACGCTCGGCGTCACTCATGCACTATCCTCGCATATGTGCACGCGCACTGAATAAAATTCCACAATGTACCTTTATCCCAGTATTCGTCTGACCACACCCCTCGTTAGCTTACCTTCATAAGCAGGTGTGTGGTCACCTGCTCTCCTCCTTCCCAATCAAGGGCTGCAGCGGCGTCGGACGCCGAGCGTCACCACTATTAACAGAACATGGTTATAGTCATAACCTATTGTTCTGTATACATAGTGGCTCCGCTCGGCGTCACTCATGCACAAGGGAGGCCGAGCGGGAGCCACCGGTCGACAAATACACCCCGCTGAAGGCCCCCCACAACCATCAGAACAGGGAGGGCCGAGCCCCCCCGACCCCCCCTAATGGAGGGCACCCCCCCTATTGGAGGTATCCCGGGAGGGCGACGGACCCGACCGTGCGAAGAGGCACTCAAGCAACTCAACGCACAGGGTGAGCAGACCGTGGCCTGACCCCACGACTACACACACGCACAACCCGCATGCCACCCGGGAACGAACGGAGGGAACAACCTCGTTACTGCCCCCAGAATCACGGGGTCAAGGGCAAACCCAACCCTGTGGCAAGGCCGTAGCAGCGGAGCGCGAAGGAAGGCCCAGACCCACCAAAGGGACTGGACCCCCTGGAACGGGGGCCCGGAGAGGTCCATGATGCCAGCATCAAGACCCCACCAGGTGGGCACTTAGTGACCCCGCCCCCCACATCGCCAGCGTATTCGGACAAAGGCCCCTCAGCCGAGCGGGCCCTGTCCCCCCAATTCCACACCGCCTGGCACACTGACCCTGCAGTACAGACAGTCAGCACGGCCGCAATAACAAGACTTACCACGGAAGCAGGCAGCGCACCGGGGAAAAAACCAGGCAACAGGCTGTTAACCCGAGCCTGGAGACTGCGGACGAGACAGGCGCCAGAGGGGACAGCTGAACACAGCCGCCCCGGCGGAAGGGGCGTATGCTGGCGTTGTCGTCACCATGACAACCCTCCCTCAAAGCGAAGGCTGACACAATTGGCAGACGTCACGAACGTGCAGGGGCACACTCAACCGGGCAACCCGGGAGTTGACACCGCACCGACACACCAGAGAACCAACCACCCAGGCATTACCCTATGTGGTGGTCGGTCCCATAACCCCTCAGGAAAAAACTCCAAAACGCACCTGCGGCACCACCGCAGTACCCGCGTTTCAGTTTCCAACAGGGTTATCCCGGGCCTACGGGTCAACGAAAACATTACTTCGGACCGGGCCCGGCGATACGGGGAGCACAGGGTCCCCCGGGGAGGTCAAAGACCACCCCAACAGGCCCCTCTTCGCCATGCGTAAGAGAAGAGCGAAAGAAATGGAGAACCAGCCCCAAACACCCCGTACTTGGTATTCCGAGGAGGTCACCCAACCAAGTACTAACCAAGACCAACCTGCGTGGCGGCCGAGATCTGACGAGATCGGGCGTGTGCAGGTTGGCACGGCCGTAAGCCATTACGACAGTGTAGAATACAATGTACCCAACAAGGGCTCCATAGCGCTTAACCCTGTGACACACGGACCGACCTGGCATTTTTCCCCCTGAAAAAAGCCCAAGTCCCTCAGGGTACCAGAACAGCAGATCTGCATCCCCGGCGGACAACGGGTGCAACTGATCCGGACCAGCGTGTCCAGAACCAGTCCCGTGCCCTAACCACGCCGACCTGCCAACTCCAGGAGAAGGGGCATGCGTGTTGATCTTAGACATGAAAAGAAGGCGCCACTCAGCTGTTCGGTGCGAACCGCGCCCGGCGGCCCACCCCCAGGGCGTGAAACCCTTCTACGTATGTTCAGATCCATTCTGTCATCATCCCCCGATATGAACGAGAATCCGTCGACAACCACACAGGTCGTCGGAAGAGGAAAAAAACCCCATCCCAGTTGCTTTATAAAAACGCTGTTTTAACCCCAAGCAACCAAGGCGCGCCAGTCAGTTACTTAATGTCCAACAGAACATCCCGAACTAGCACTATGTGTGCGTCGGGTATATCCACATCAATAAATAGGCTATTTAGACCTTTCATTGAATCCCCAAGGCGCCCAGGGGAACGACAAGAGGGGTGAGATGCAACCAACTCCAACTCTTTATAATAATAAAGAAGAAGCATCAGCAGTATAAACCCAACTGCACAGCTGGGAGTAAAAACTGTTTACATTTTTACATCCAGTCACTCCTTTTGTCAAAGAGTATAGACCGAACTTCCCCAGAAGCCTTCCCACACGAGTCGTAGTTATGAAAAAGACATGTCAACTGTGAGTCACGTGACCAACTGACTCAAGTTTACACATAAAATCGAGCGTAGCAGACCCGTAAGCCCTACGCTCTAACCCGACACTTTAACACCACAAACCTTACGTAAAGATCTTAACTCATGGAAGCCGTCGCCATAGCAACGTATAAGCTATAACGGGGGGAAACCCTGTACACGACTCCTGTTTGTAATAGGAGTCATGTCAAGATAACCCCCCCCCCCCCCCTGCCAAGACGTTGAATGGCTCGGCTCAGCAGAAATGAGAAAAAATCCCCTAAACCAATCAAGTGGGAAGGAGGGGTTTATTCGGCACCCCCTCACACAACCCCTTCTTCCCTACACACCAAAAACAACTGTAGCATTTTGAGACCTTCGGTAGAATGCCAAAGTATAGCATAAGCTAATACAATGCCCGCTACCCACAGAATGTGAACAGGATTTATAACAAAACAAGTCGTGTGTGTGTGAATCCTACACCCGCTTTCTATGTCGTACATAGCAAAACACTGACAGAGAGTAACGGCCAAGCCGTGGAGCGTGTGTGCACGAGTATTACTGCAACTAACACAACAGTGTTGTGGCTCAACATTACTTTGCTTAAGCAACGGAACATACCACCAGCTTCTACCTGCATGTGGAGTGTCAGGCTAATAGAACCTTTCTATGACTGAGTGTATGCTTGCAGACCTTGCTTAATATCGTAACACAACACGACTCATCTCTCAATGTAATAATGCAGATTCACATTTCGCAACCCCATCATATGTATTAGTGAAGAAACACAGTTTGTTTGGCCAATAATATAGTCCCCTTTTTTTAGGGAACTATCTATTTATTTTTTACGGCACAAAATCATGAGGGGGCCGGGGAGGGTGTAGAGGGGACCACAGGGGGAAAAGTCACTTTAGCGGCGTCTGCCGCCTCGAGCCGCTCGGGTTTTGCCACCCCGAGAAGCCCCGGAGGGACGGTAGTGGATCGGCTGCTGGTCACGGCGTTCCCTACCGTCTCATCCGGTCGTGGATGGGCCGGCGGCAGCAGAATCGCCGTCTCTCCTCCTGGCCTTCTTGGAGAGGCCAGCAGTGGCGGCGGAGGCAGTGGTAGGCACGGCGGAGGGAGCTCGACGTCGTGGAAGCCTTCTGACTCCACCGGCAAGGACAGGAGGCGGAAAATGGGGCTGGAGCACGGACCGCTCCTCTGCCATCTCTCTGCACGTTGAGGTCATCAGCTGCAGGGCCTTCCCGAATAATCCAGCATCGGAGAGGTCGGCCGTCAAAAGAGGGGCTCTCTTCTCCTCCGGCACTCGAGCCTGCTCCAGCCAAAGGTGGCGCTGGGTCAGGGTGGCCAGGGCACGCATCTTCCCCGAGGCTATGGCCTGCACCTGGGTAAGATGCAGGACAGCTCCTGCCGCCTGGGTGATCTGATCGCATTTTACCTCGGTCAGACCCGTGCCGCCCGTCATTATCCCCGATACAAATCTAGCCAGGTGCGCGATGTTAGAAGCCGCAGCCAGCGATTGTGTACCAGCGATAAATGACTGGTCACCCCAATATGCCAATCGCCTAGCCGATCTTCCATGGAGAACCGGCTTGCATAATGGTTCCCACACCACATCCGGACAGAGGAGAGCGGCCATCGGCCTATCAAGCCGTGGCACGCCCTCTCTCATACCTTTGACCAACCCCGACACCCGCGTAACTGGTACGTAGGCAGGGGTAAGTCCCATGATGTGAGACACCGCCTGGCCCTGACGAACATAGGCCCCCATTGAGGGGAAAAATGGGTAGACAACGTCCACCCCTCTCACCGGGCGACGCTGCCAGAGATTACCTATGAGATCATCGGGGACAGGAGCAGGCAATGGCTGCGGCAGCGGCACGCCGTTTGCAGCGGCAGCTACCGCCATGAGCTCGGGAAACAAAGCCTGCAGTTCCCCCTGCTGACTTTCCTCCACCGAACCCGCATCCCTCACATGCAGCAGGCTTCGACCAATTGAGGAGCCACAGTCTGATGTGGCTGATAGCAGGGCATCCTGCCGAAGAGGCCGAGGTGGTTCCCCGACATCCTCGAACAAGGCGCCCCAAGGAGACATTTCTCCCCCCTCCGGTGTTTCCTGGACGAGAGGGATACTCGCCTCCACAGGGCCTTCAAACAAGAATCCGTCCGACTCTTCCATGAAATCCTCAGTTTCCATCGGACATGCAGAGACCGACGCATCCTCGCTGGTCTCCAGCAATTCCCCAAACCCAGGCCGTTCGCGTCTGCAGGCCACCATCTTGCGACGTGAACGGGCAGACGCGAAAAGCTTGCGTCGCAAATCCTCCGGAACCAAAAGAACCGTCCTTTCAACAACGGACGATTCCCTGGAACCAGAGGAACCAGAGTCGAGATCATGCCACCGCCGGGGCGACGGCACCGATGCATCGGCTCCTCGGAGAGGCAAACTATCCATCGGCTGTCTCCTGGGCTGGGTCGGCAACCATGAAAGTGGCAGCAGCCCCGCATCAGTACGCACGACAGAGGCGGGAATGGAGAACCGCTGCTGAAGAGTGGGTCTACTCTCCGAAGTAGACATTATGACTTAGCTTTTTCCTTTTGAATAGTTATGAGAGAAAAAAAAACTAAGCACAATGTAAACACGTCTCAACTCTTTTCAACTAACAACACGTCAAGTGGGGATCTACCGAAGGCACTTCCTTGTGGTGAAAGCGAGAAGGAGGAGAGCAGGTGACCACACACCTGCTTATGAAGGTAAGCTAACGAGGGGTGTGGTCAGACGAATACTGGGATAAAGGTACATTGTGGAATTTTATTCAGTACGCGTGCACATATGCGAGGATAGTGCATGAGTGACGCCGAGCGGAGCCACTATGTATACAGAACCAGCATGCATTATTAATATTATTATGTATAATACACCAAGGTTAAAACAAATATAACTTGGTTGGTAAACTGATTTTGAAGTCATTTTAGTCCAAGAGGGAGCCATGGTGTTGAATCTGGTTTTGCAGGGTAACGTTTCTTTCTCTGCTGATTCTTGTTGCTTGAGGGAACCTCTTAAAAATACAAGAGGGGCCTTGAGCATTTTCAGATATAAAATTGTTAATGCCCAAAAATGGATTTCCAAAAATGGAGATTTCATGCAAAATACTCAAATACTCAAAAATACAAAAATGTGCCTTTCATGTAAGTTGACCACGATAATTCTGATTCTGACATCAGTTAAACGTTATGATATCACTTTGACACAGAAATCCAAGATGGCCACCATCAAGTAGAGTGAACACGTACTTTTAAATGGGAAGCTGGTATTTGGAGTTTGACATATTTACAGTAGAATCTGATGATTCAGAATTTAGTGAGGTCGAATTCACATCCATATTCTGTATCTGCTGTTCCAACTCTTTATTGAGGCTTTATTTTTTCTAGGAATTTGGGGAGGTTTCAAGTTTCAAGTTTCTTTAATAGTTGTCATACAGAAGTACAGAATACTTTTGTACAAAATGCTTCTTACTGTTGCGCTCCAGAGACTGTGCATGACAAGATAAGTATGAAATAAAAACATAGTAAAAATTAGAAGAAAAAAAAAGAGGTCACAGTGTTCAGTTTAGACATATGTACAATGTTCGTAGACGTAGTTACCATACAATATACAATACTGTGCAGTGTACTAATATACAATACTATATAGTGCAAGGCATAAATGGACAAGGTGCAGTTTAGGTACAATTCACAGTAGGTGTACGAGTTGTAGTGGGGGGTCCTACTAATCACCATAAAGTACCACAAAGAACCACAAAGTACCCCAAAGTATACCCCAAAATACCACAAAGTACCTCAACGTATACCACAAAGTACCCCAAAATACCCCATAGTACCACAAAGTATACCCCAAAATACCCCAAAGTATCATAAAATACCCCGAAGTGCCTGGAAATATTCCACAAAGTACCCCAAAGTATGCCCTAAAATACCACAAAGTATCACAAAATACCCCAAAGAACCTCAAAGTTCCCCAAAGTATACCTCAACGTACCACAAAATACTGGCTCAGAGGTAGAGCAGGTCAACTGACTTTTAATAATTTTGTTTTTTGCAATAGTGATTGTTTTTGTGTGTTTTTTTGTGTGTGGACCCCAGGAAGACTAGCTGGTTGCTATCGCACCAGCTAATGGGGATCCCTAATAAAATCAAATCAAATCAAACTAATGATCATATGGTCAATGGTTTGGTCAGTGGTTTGAATCCCAGCTCCTTCTGTTCACATGTCGAAGTGTCCTTGGGCAAGACCTAGCACCTTGCATGGCATCTGGCTGCCATTGCTCTGTGCGTGCATGTCAGAGCATGTGAGCGGAGCGGTGCGCGAGCGGAGCGGTGGATTTTGAAGTGAGCGTGGAGTGGGTTTTAAAATGGGTCCGAGCAACTCCGGAGCGAGAGCTCTCCTCCGCTCCGAGCCGCTCCCAGCCGCTCAGTGCACACGATCACACAGTGCTGATGTAATATACATGTAGTACAATGCCAGAGCAATAGGTGGCGATGTACAAACATGAAGGTAATTTTTAACCAATCAGAAGGATGAACCGTCACCCTGCTAAGTCAAAGTCGAATCCGCCATCTTTAAATCACCTCGGGACCTGGGTGAACGCAACATTTATTTTCAGTGAGAAACAAACAAAGTGCAATAAAAAAATAAAATGATACATTCACTGTGTTCTGCCTCATTTATTGATGAAACGAAACCAACATCAACACAATGTACCACCAAGAGCGGAGAGTTTAGTCTCTCAAAAAGCGCTGTTGTTAGCTTACATGCTAACGTGAATGGGATCGGCCATAGCATTGCGGCTAGGCTAGCTATCTTAGCATAGTAGCTAGTTGAATGGATAAATGTTATTTAACATTGCAGAATGGGTACAATACAATACGGCTCAATACAAACAATTGTTAAGGGGCCCAGACTGTTGTAGTTTGGTCAAATCAAGCTAATTTACATCATGCTTCAAAAAAAAATCCTTCTGCTGAGCGAACTGTGGATCGCAGGGGCGGGGCTAGGGGGTGGCTACTTGGGCTCAAGCCCCGAATGTTTTCTGAAAAGCCCCGAATCTATTTTCAAAAATATATATATATATATATATATATTTTTTTTTTGACAATTAATCATTGTTACATGGAAATATGTTTGCACCAGATTTAGCAGAAGCTAATTTCCATCTGTAGTCTATCCAGCTGCTAACTGTATTTGAGTGAGTTAAGTCTTGGTGTTATGGTAGACTCAGACCTAAGCTTTAAATCACAATCAACAAGTTGACAAAAACATAATTCTTCCACCTTAGAAACATAGCTAAAGTACGGCCATTTATAAATCAAAAGGACGCTGAAAACCAGATCCATGCCTTTATCTCAAGCCGACTTGACTACTGTAATGCACTCCTTACCGGCCTCCCGAAAAAATACGATGATAACTATTTTATTGCAATGCACTATTGCATTATTTTATTCTATTTTACTAACTATTTTATTGCACTGCACTATTTTACTTTAACAAATGGAGTGCAATAGCGGCCGCAAGGTGTTAGGAGGCGGTATTGGACTTTTGAGATCTCAGACCCATCCCCAGTGATAACACAGGCTGCCGGCATGTCTTTATGACTGGAAATATTGAATAAAAGAAACAACAATGAAAACCCGACTATACTCAATGTACCCAACCCCCCCCACCCAACCTCCTCCAATGTACAGTTTCTACGTCAAATGTATATACTCCCTTTTCTTGACTCCTTCTGTATCACAAACAGTACTGTATTTGCAAATCTGGTATGTCATAAATGTATAGATGTAGCAGTACTGACTATCTGTATGTCATGTATGTCATATATGTCTATATGAATTGAAAATGGGGGACCCTGATGGAAACAAGACAAACGTCTTTCTCAGGTCTGCATCCCCTTAACAATTGTATGTATTGAGCCGTACTGTATTGTACCCATTCTGCAATCTGTTAAATAAAGTTTTCATTCATTCACACTCTGGTTTTCGGGGGTCCTGGCGCTCAACGTTTGGCGAGTTAACCCTAGATCTTAGATCCTAATATGAAAAACGATGTGATTTAATGTTCTATGTCTTACCTTGACTTTGTCTATTTTACTGCTATCTATTTTATGCTTTATGTCTGCACTTTATGCATTGCTCTTGATCTGCCAATGTTGTGCTCATTTTATGCCTGTCTTTTTGTACTGCTGTGAAGCACTTTGAGCTGCAATTCTTGTATGAAAGGTGCTATACAAACAGTGTATTATTATTATTATTATTATTATTATTATTATTATTATTATTATTATTATTATTATTATTATTATTATTATTATTATTATTATTATTATTATTATTATTATTATTATTATAAATTATTATAGTTTGCTTCATTAATTAAAGGGTGTGAATTTAAGTGTTCTCTAGTGCCTTTTGTCCGCTTTAACACTTTGCCGCCCAACCACGAGTTAACTCGTGTTTCGATTCCACTCGTGGCAAGTTGTTATTGTTTTACTTTTATTCCATATTAATAAACGGATCAAGGTCCCCGATCGGCTCTGCAGATTTACCCGCCAGATTTAAATCGGCGACATGCAATACCGGCCAGATCCTCTTAGGGGCGCCATCGCTCCACTGCAGTATCATTGAGGCCGAATGGTAAAATAATTTTTTTTACTGTCTGGGGCGTTTCATATGAGCCTCGATCCCAGCCGAACATACTCCATCTTTGATCACGTTACCGAACGCAGATTTCAGCCTGGAATAATGGGATTTATGATCAGCCAATGGACATATCGATCTACCAGATTCCGATGACTAATGACGAAATGCTGCCGGCGATCACATGGGCTGACGGTAGGATACTATTCACCCAAATTACAGCCGGATTGGACATTGTTGTAACACGCAAGCGATCGATCAGTGAAAATGGCTACTTGAACGCACACTGTATTGCTAATCAATACTACTAATCGGCGTCCCCCGCCGCCCCCATTTAATCCGTAGATGCTCTGTAATAGTCCGGATGCTACGCAGTTTGTTTTATTTCATTCGTATATATACAACAGAAATGGCGTTTGATATATAACGTGACTAGCCTTTAGCCTCATATCTAGCTTCCCAGAAAAAAGACGAGACAAAAACTGCGATAAAGCTTATATTCACGACGCTATAAAATGACAACCAACCGATGGATTTTTATTTTCTTTAAGCCATTATGAAGGCACGGTTTATGCACTCAAGTGACAATGAGAATGGACAGATAGCAATACTATAAAGTATATATATAGCTGTTAGAAAGTACATTGGTTTGTTGACAAAGCGGTGTCCTCCAGCCACATATTACACTGCAAGCCGTGGTCGTCAATGTGTTAAGGTGGTGGTATAAGTTAAAGGTTGTGGCTAAGCCCCGGATCTCCTACAATCATAAATCCGCCTCTGGTGGAGCGGGGAGCGCTTCTGCGCAAATGAAGCTGAGCGGTGAGCGACTTGGGGGGGCGGGCCAACATGAGCGAATAAGAGCGGAACGTGCCGTCTAGAGCCAAGAGCGGATTTCTCGGCCGCTCCGCGCCGCTCACATGCTCTGGTGCATGTGTGAATTGGTGAAGGAGAGGCAATTATAAAGCTCTTTGTGCAGGTAGGAAAGCGCTATATATGTGCAGTCCATTTCCTATTCCCAAAGTACCACATATTTTCAAAACAAATGTTTATTTTAATATAGTAGAATCCCCAAATGTAATAACATCTGTATTGAACACTGAACGAACAAATTCCAGTAATGATGGAAGAAAAGAGACAACAGGACATTCTAACATTACATTCTAGTCATTAATGTCAGAATGTAATGTTTTTACATTCTGTCATCTTAAAATTAAAGAAAAATTAAAAGAAAAAGAAAAAGAAAAAACGAAATCAAATCTCTTATGAGCATGCATGAACATACATGTGTTTATTTTTTTTGCCATTCATTTTTGGCCAGGCTTTTTGCCTAGCTGGGGTAGTGGGGTACCACTGGAATTCTCAACTGCCCATCATTAGATTCTATCGTTTTAGCCTTAGGTACCATCTTAACCTTCAAGAATTTTAAATAGCTCATTCTGCTCATCTTTAGTTTTAGTGTCCCATATGACCTCATATTTTTTAAATTCTGGCTTTAAAGTATAATTACCTTAGCCATGAAGGCATCTGTGCACATCTATATATTGAAGTTGAGAAATTTGTTGGAGTTTTAATATCAGATCTGGTCACTTTTGTGGTTTCCAATTAGTAGCCAGCTTAATTACATGATTAATTGCTTCACAATTATTATTTGTCCAATTATCAGGAATCCATTTCTTTCTGTTCTTTGTCTCCATTCTTTTCTTTTTCAATGTAGGTATTAACTTAGAGAAATATGTAGTGAACTCTGGGCAATTAGTATTTTGGGTATTTTGTGATACTTTGTGGTATTTTAGTGTATATTTGGGGGCACTTTGTGGTATATTTCCAGGCACTTTGGGGCATTTGGGGTACTTTGTGGTATATTTCCAGGCACTTTGGGGTATTTTGTGGTACTTTGTGGTATTTTGGGTAATACATTGTGGTACTTTGTGGTATTTTGGGGCACGTTGCGGTGTTTTGTGGTATTTTGGAGTATACTTTGGGGTACTTTGTGGTTCTTTGTGGTACTTTATGGTGATTAGTAGGACACGGTGTGGGGGCTAATCATTTTTATAAAATGTCTATAGATGTCAAATTAATCATCAAAATATGTTAGCCAGAGAATGATCACAGAATTGAAGATCTGGACCCAACTAATACCTCCTGGAATATGGCGCTAATTGTTTTAGCATTTTCCATTCACATACATGAAATGGTTAGCAGTAGCTTAGCTATGCTACATGTTTGAGCTACTTATCAACCATGCTGATGTGCTCTAGTTTTTATATAATGTTAGGGGAGGGATGGCTCCCGTGTGTAATCGAGTTATGATTTCAGAAGACCCGTCCAAAAAATCCTGAACACAAAAATGGTGGCAGTTTAACGGTCTAACTCCACAATTCAGTACTACATAGTCTAATGTACATAGTCTAATGTACATAGTCTTTCCACATGTTTTCAGCATTTTCTATCGTGTTTAATGTGTTGAGAAACAACTCTCTAAATGTACTTTACAGGGACCTTAAATACACATGTTTCATCTTACTGTTTTGCTGTCCACAAGTGATTTAACATTTAACCATTGAATGCCATATCTACCATGATTCCGATACTAACACACTTATGTTAATGTAAGATAACATATCAAGACACTTATTTTGCTATCTATTTATAGCTGTCATTTGTTTTAAAACAAATTCTAGAGGTAGGAAATGCTTTATTGAAACTTCAACCAGGAGTTTCAGAGCACTGGGTCATTGTTGAGGAGAGTTGAGGAATTCTATACTACTGTGGAGGAATCCCTTTTGTCTAAGCCAAACAATAGCCTAGGTGAGAGCCAATGGGCTACATCCCCCACCCCTCTCTACGCTTAAGCTCAATGTCCCCTTTACTTGTCTCCCTCAGTGTTCTGAGATGAGAGCACTCCTCTTAGCCAAGCTCATTTAACCTACATGTACCTTATGTTTTCACTATTAAACCTATATTGATCATGAAGATCCGTCTACGACATAATTGACGAGTCCGGTTCCGCCACACTACTATACTAAAATGATACTGCTACTGGTTATAAAACACATTCACAATATCATTATATTTTATCATTACTATTTGAATACCTTTTTACTTTTTACAATAAAATCAAACTGAAGAACACTATACTAAGCTAGGTTCTATCTCTGTGGCTGTTTTCTTTCCTTCTTAAGACAAGCGGAGGTGTTACCTATGCCCAGCCCCATCCACCTTCCATCATACTCTCTCTCTCCTGACACAGAGCTCCACCCAAAGCTCCCATTTCCCTCCAGACTCCACTCCTCTCAGGCAGAACTCCAACCAAAGCTGCCAGAGGCAGGATGAAGAAGGGGAGTCTGTCTGTCACCCCAGGTTACACCTTTCTCCTGATGTCAGTTCAGATTAGATTCTGGCTTCAATTCACCATGATTGGCAAATGGCGTTGACAATTCAGCCTTACCAAAGTCTATCTGAAGAGAGTCAGTTGACTCTTACAAAAGTCTATCTGAAGAGAAGTCAGTTCACTCTTACCAAAGTCTATCAGAAGAGAAGTCAGTTCACTCTGCCACTATCATGGTTATGCTATATTGTGAGATGTTTTGCACTACTGTGATGCGGTTGCAGGCATGCAAAGGACAAAACCTCATAATTTACATTGTGTGTGTGTGTGTGTGTGTGTGTGTGTGTGTGTGTGTGTGTGTGTGTGTGTGTGTGTGTGTGTGTGTGTGCGCGCGCGCGTGTGCATGTGCATGTGTGTGTGTTTGTGTGTTCCAGTCCTCTACAGCAACACCACAGATGCCACTCTGCCATCACGAAGAGGGATGGTAGCTCAGAAGAAGCTGGGGACCAGAGGTCACTGCCAGGGTCAGCTGAGCCAAGTGACCTCAGTATGGCAGAGTCCGTCACCTCTGAACCGTGAGTCCTCACACCAGTCACGGTGGATTCAGACATTCAATATTTACAGAGATGTGTTGTGTTACATATAAACACAGATGTGTTGTGTTACATATAAACAGAGATGTGTTGTGTTACATATAAACACAGATGTGTTGTGTTACATATAAACACAGATGTGTTGTGTTACATATAAACACAGATGTGTTGTGTTACATATAAACAGAGATGTGTTGTGTTACATATAAACAGACATGTGTTGTGTTACATATAAACAGACATGTGTTGTTACATATAAACAGAGATGTGTTGTGTTACATATAAACACAGATGTGTTGTGTTACATATAAACAGACATGTGTTGTGTTACATATAAACACAGATGTGTTGTGTTACATATAAACAGACATGTGTTGTGTTACATATAAACAGAGATGTGTTGTGTTACATATAAACAGAGACGTGTTGTTTTACATATAAACACAGATGTATTGTGTTTGTCTTGTGTGGTTGTTTCTGTGTCTTTCCTCCAAGTTGTCTGTGTGACTGTACAAGATAGAGTCATGACACAACAATCTGCCATGAGGATAACATGGCCAAAACAACTCTGGACTGGACAGGACTGATACTGACTAGATTGATTGATTGATTGATTGATTGATTGCTTTTTATTGTGGAGTAAAAGACAGCATCCAAGGGATAAAAACATGAGAAAGTGCAAGCACTTATTTCCATCATGGTCCCTGATTTTGGACATGGACAGACATCATAAAACATAGAGCATCATAATAAAACATAATAAAACAGAGCATCATAATAAAACATAGAGCATCATAATAAAACATAGATCATCATAATAAAAAACAGAGCATCATAATAAAACATATAGCAACCCCATAAAAACACTCCCTTCCCTCTCCTTCATAGACGTGGCTATTCTATACTTCACTGGCTAGCCATTTCTTTGTGGCACGTCTAAAACTTCCCCCCTCTTCGATGTTTTTCAGGGCCACTGGAAGCTTGTTAGGGAGTGACATTTTGGCAGAATAAAATCCATACTGCTCCTTCTAGTGGAGTATGAATGATTGTCACGGAATCGATTAAAATAATTAGATAGATATTTCGGACCTGTATTTTGAACTATCTTGTGTGTGAGACCTAATTTGATGTGAATTACCCTTTTATTGACCGGAAGCCAGTTTAGTTGCCTAAAGAAAGTTGGCCCTAGGTGAGTGCGTGGAGGTAGCTTAAGGACTACTCTCATTAATTTGTTTTGAGCTAGTGTCCTCAGAGTTAGCTCACAGGTGATGTATTTTATGGCAGATCCAGAGTCTTCAGTCTTTGCTGCATATATAGGAAAATGAATGGACTATTAATAGACCCCACATGCAGTATCAAGGACAAAATTACTGGTAAGCGGTAAAGGAAAATACTGTTAATTTCTGCCATAGGTGGGGGGGGGGAATGCACTGGTGTGAGATGTCTATGGTTCTATGTACCATAGCCGCTGCAGGCAAGGACATTCTCCGTTTTACTGTCACATCTGCTAGATTACAGGTCCAACCAAGTACAATCTGGCTTTCATGGTACCTTGAAAACCATCGTTGATCACATGTGCTGCACCCTGATTCACAACAACATCTAGAATCTGTTACCAGGTTACCAGGTTATGTATGACTATACAAGCATTCAAGAGTGAAGCCTCAAGGTTACTTGTGATACCTCTCCCAGTATTATAAACACTCCCCAGATATTGCTTTTTTCAATGAAGATCAAGGGAGCAATGCTTATCCTTGAGATAGGCATGTTGTTTGACCTGTAGAACAAGCTGTCTAGGACGAACTAGTCAGGTATCAGCCCTTGTCTGCACAGATCTGAGGCCTCAGCTCTGATGGTCTTGACATTTGGCAGCCTCGGATATGTTCATAAACTTGCCGTCAGTGGCATGAAAATGGTACACTTAACATCAAAATAACATCAAACATCAATGTAAAGGGACAATTAGTAAGATTCTGTTCATTCTTGGCTGTAATGGGTATCCTGACCATGTAACAAAGATGATGCCCTTTGTATCCATAGATGTCCTTTAATATTTGATTCTTATATACTGTAAATGGTAAATGGTGCATTTATATAGCGCTTTTATCCAAAGCGTTTTACAATATTGTTCAATATTGAACCGGGAACCTTCAAACTACCAGATGACTGCTCTACCTCCTGAGCCACTGTTGCCCCTACTGTATAATTAAAGCATTTAAAATGTGTGTGTGTGTGTGTGTGTGTCAGTCAGTCTTTACACGTATGTGTGCTTTTGTTTCTTTGAGTATCTGTTTGTGAGTTTGTATTTTTATATTCATGCGTGTGTTCTGTGTGTTCCAGTCCTCTACAGACTGAGCTGCGCCACAGATGCCGCTCTGCCATCCTAGAGGGAAATGGCAGCTCAGAGGAGGCAGAGCCTGCAGAGTTCAGTATGACAGCCTTTGTCGCCTCCGAACCGTGAGTCCCCACACTGGTGTCTGTGCTCAACTCTGTTGTTAAACCCTGCATATTCAGAGATGTAATTCTGTTGGCATTGTGTGGTTGTTTCTGTGTGTCTGTCCGAGATTCGAATCAAGATCAATCAATCAAGCTTAATTTATATAGCAAATTTCATACAGAGTTGCAATGCAATGCACTTTACAAAAATCGAAAGTAGGTATTTCAAAGCTGTTACATGATAAAATATACTAAAATATACTAGATTAAACGAGGGAAACACAATAAATGGGGTGGGGTGGGGGTCACGTCAAATAGCTTCTTATGTAAAAGCAAAAACCAAATGGACCACAGTGACATTCTACGCTTTCACCCAAGGAAAAGCTTACAGCTGTTAGGGTATGGTAGGGTATTTAATCGATCCCTGAAGGAGTCAGTGGTCCCTGCCTGCTTCAAGATGTCTACCATTATCCCGGTACCAAAGAAACCCTCCCCAGCAGGTCTCAATGACTACAGACCGGTGGCACTCACCTCTGTGGCCATGAAATGTTTCGAGAGGCTGGTCAAGGATCACATTTGTGCCTCCCTCCCCAGTGATATGGACCCTATGCAATTTGCATACAGGCCAAACAGGTCCACTGACGATGCGGTCTCCCAAGTACTGCACAGCACCCTCTCTCACCTGGACCGTCAGAAGGGGGGCTATGTGAGACTGTTGTTCATTGACTACAGCTCAGCGTTCAACACCATAGTCCCCACCAGACTGGTGGACAAGCTGATCGAGCTGGGTCTGAGCTCCGCTCTGAGCGCCTGGATACTGGACTTTCTGAGTGAAAGGCCCCAGGCGGTCAGGGTGGGGGGTCAGACCTCCAACACCATCACCCTGAGCATCGGGTCCCCCCAGGGCTGTGTTCTGAGCTCCCTGCTGTACTCACTATACACACATGACTGTGTGGCCAAGTTCAGCTCCAACTCCATAGTGAAGTTTGCGGACGACACAGTGGTGGTGGGGCTGATCTCGGACAACGACGAGAAGGCCTACCGGGAGGAGGTTGAGGTACTGGACCGCTGGTGCCAGGACAACAGCCTGCTCCTGAACATTGGTAAAACCAAGGAGCTGATCGTGGATTATAGGAGAGGACAGCAGGAGACACACACACCACTGAGGATTAACAGGGCTACCGTGGACAGGGTGAGCAGCTTTAAGTACCTGGGGGTCCACATCGCAGAGGATCTGACATGGACAACACACATAGACTCAGTCGTAAAAAAGGCGAAGCAACGCCTCTACCACCTGAGACAGTTAAGGAAGTTCAGAGTATCTGGGAAGATACTCCAGTCCTTCTACTCCGGAGCTGTAGAGAGCATCTTGACTGGAAACATCACTGCCTGTTTTTTTTCTTTTTTTTTATCCACTTTTTCTCCCATTTTTTTTTCTATATTTTCTCCCATCCCAATTTCGTATCATCCAATTCAACCCTCCCCTGTCATGAACGCTGTTTCTTGCCTCCCACAAGCCGGCTGCAATGTGGACTAAGTCATACATAGCACAAGTCCCCTCCGGTACTTGAGGTAACAGCAATCGCATCTTTTCACCTGCGCAGCTCGATCTCTCAGTGGCGAGGAGTAACGCGTGGGAGGCTCACGCTGCCCCCGACACTTCCTGATTCTACTGCGCAGGCGCACCAACCGACCTGCCCCCGATCCCCACCCATCAGTTTCCCACCCCCTAATACGGCCAATGTGTATTAGTATGAACGACCAGCTAAACTGAAAGCAATGTGGAGCGCTGGGCTCGAACAGGCGAGCCCAGCGTCTCTGCATTCGTGGCGAGCGCCTTGCCCACTACGCCACGTAGCCGCCCCCCGAAACATCACTGCCTGGTATGGAAACAGCACGGCACAGGACAAGAAGGCCCTACAGAGAGTGATGCGCTCAGCCGAGCGTACCACGGGTATTGCACTACCACCCCTGCAGGTTCTATACAACAAGAGGTGCAAATCCAGAGCCTGCAGAATAATGAAAGACCCACACCACCCCAACAACAGCCTGTTCATGCTGCTCAGGTCAGGCAGACGCCTGCGAACACCAGCTGCTAGGACAGAGAGACTTCGGCTCAGCTTATTCCCCCAGGCCATCAGAGCCCTGAACACTGAACTCGCCACACACAAGCACACATGAGCACACACACAACACACACACTGTACACGCTCACACACCAGCAGCCACTTTAACATGACCACTTTAAAAATAGTATAGTATAACCGGAGATTGTATAAATGAGCATGTACAGGAAGACACTACCAAAGGACCTAGTATGTCCTCCATGCTCTGTAAATAACTTATGTACATATACCGATATGCCCTAACATGTTACTTGTTTATTGCACAATGTTACTTGTTTATTGCACAATGTTGATTCTATTATATGTTATTTGCACATCGTTGCGGGCAAGACCACCCGCATTTCATTGTATACTTGTATGCCGTGACAAATAGATCTCTTGACTTGACTTGACTTGACTTGTAGAGGTGTTGGACCCAGGTGCAGTGCAGAACGGATAAGACGAGGCAGGTGTTGGTTTTCAAATAAAAAGATACTTTTATTTCGAGTAGGCAAAAAGGGGACGTGCAGACAACGGCGTATAAAATAAAGGGGAGATACAGTTGTCTCCAAAACACGTAGAGCACATAACAAATAAGCTCTCATCCACAATAAATGGGGAAAGCAAAGGGGAGAAAACTATGTCTCCAAAACATTCTACAAAAGAAAACACGTCGGACGACGGTGCTGCACAAGCACACAGCAAACTCATATAATCAAGAACGAATGGACACAGCACTTAAAATAAATAGCAAACATTCTTATTCTCCATGGCAGAAGCAATAAGAGTTACTCACAACGGTGTACTCACGGAAAGGGTCAATGATCTCCTCAATAGTAACCAGGAAGAGCATATAAAGCCAACCTAACACCAGGTACCAATGAATGCAATCAGGGCAGATAGACAGGCCAATTATCACCAGATAACGCTAGGGCTTTGCTCCCTGAGGAGAGCAAAACCCCAAACGTTATAACAGCGTTTATCAAAAGTTGTGACATCGCCAGGCCCATCACCGGGCAACTATCTCTGGTCACCTAGCGACCGGCTGCTATTCAGGCAGCCCTGCCCCCACATATTATAATTATTTCGGAAAACTTTATGGTTTTAATTGACAAAGTGCAACACTCGAGTACAGCGTTTGTTGTGATGTTGTTGTTATCATCATCATCATCATCGTCATCATCGTCATCATCTTCATCATCATCATCGTCATCATTACCATCATCATCATTATTTTCATTATTATTATAATAAATTACATAATGTAGATTTCTTATATATTGTCGAGTAGAGTGATGTGTATGTGTTTCCTCCTCCTCAGCCTGGTGGTGTTATCAGAACAGTGCCCCCTGACCTCCTGGCTGTCTTACCTTGGCAGTGTTTTCCTGGTACTCCTCCTCCTCCTGTGTCTCCTCCTGTTGATGGGGCTCCTACTCTGGGGACCGAGCTGTCCTCGCCAGCACTCGACTGGCACCACTGCCACTTGAACCTGAATGTCAAGATTATGATAATTTCCAATGGAAATCTTGAGTTCAGACCTCTGACTCTTTACCCAGAAAGCCCAGGGACTTCTGCGTTTGTTTCAGAAGAATAGTGTGTTCTCAGTTTGACCCTACCAGACCATAAAGGGGTATTTCACTTTAGTAGAACTTGACAAACATCAGGAGTCTTACCTCTATCTAAAGTCATCTACAAGTAAGCTAGCAACCAAAGCTGTCCCTGCCGTCTGTTGTCAACACCACCAGTCCTCCCAGGTGTCTAATTTTGTCCTGGAATGAATCTCAGAATCACTGTCTGACTCCATCTCTGGCTGCCGATCACCCCTCAGTCCTCTCGTACATTCATGTGTTGGCATTTCTTTTTTAAACACCACAACCGCCAATGCATTTCTATGGGTTATTTTAGTGCAAGCCCTTACGTGCTTTCGTCATACGTAAGTCACACTAATAAAACAAATTGTCTATTGGCTGAGTGCGTGGCATTCGTTTGACATCACGTCCGGAATCACGGCAACCAGGAAATAACTAACCCTAATAGTTGTTGACTTGTTGTCGTCGTCTAAAATTGATAATAATAATCACAAGATTATTGCTGGATCTAACTAAATGGATTTATGGAGACACATTTATGGACAATTCAAGCCCGGACCAAAAAGTTTCTCGAAGGGTTAGTGCGACACGCGACGGCGCGGCAATGTTCTACCGGCAGCAAAAAATTGTTAATCTCAGCCTCTGCGTTATGATATTATGATATGAAATGTAATTGTAGCGCTGTCAGACCCGGATACGGGTTGTCTTTTCCCTTTATTTTCTTCTCTGAGTGCTTCGTTTACATGTTAAAATCACAACGATTTTCTTCTGGGGGACAATGCCCACAAACCCCTGTAGGGGTTTGGTTTACAAACATGTCACCTTTTTCACCTCTTATCAGTTTGCAGGTCTGGTTATATACTGTAGTTACTGAAACTGATTGAATATGGCACAGCCCCACCTAGAATATTTTTCACCAGCCGCCACTGAGTTCCAGTTGTGTGTCCAATTTTACATTTGACTTCCTTTGATGCTGGATAAGGGGCTAGATTTTCTAGTGTTATACTCAGGGGATCCTTAGCATTGGCTTTCTTTTAGACAGCTCCAAAATAGATGCACTGCAGCTGTGAGATAAGCTACATCTGATTACTACTGGTATTTAATTGCAAGTTAAGGATTTCAGTTCAAATTTTCTAAATATATATTGTTGGCACACATCTCAAAATATGCTGTAAATAAAGTGCTGTGTTTGATACATAGCCTACAATAAATACGTGGGCCTTATTATATATCACTACACTATAGGTTATTATAGGTATAATTTCTAGGCCCTGCAAAAAAACAAATAAGCTGATACGTACTTGTATCACTACAGAAATATGTAAGTCCTGTATATAATTTTTACTACTGATGATGAAACGAGGGGTGTCCCATTTCCTAGGTAATGATTTCAACCCCTACCTCTTGTAGCTTCGTTTTGAGGGGGCTACTATCAAGGCAAGAGCACTCCAAAACGAGGGGTAGGGCCAAACATGCTTCCTATTTGATCCCTACTTTGTTTGTCCAAGGGAAGCAACAGTTGTGATTGGAGGATCAAGTTGTGTTTGCCCTGTCTCATGTCCAAAATGCTCAAACCATTTTAACTTTACTGACATGTGTAGGGTTGCCGTTGTGATGTGAAATTGCCCATGACTAATAAACTCATGACATCGCTGATGTTACTGCTGACACCCGACATTTTACAAAACGACACTCAATATCTGTAGAGCCCTTACTTTGATCTATAATGTTATGTGGCTACATTGATCTGCTGTGTTGGTTTTTAATAAACTTTTAATGACAAGTATGCATTTGTTGGACAGACAGAGTTGACATTAAGTTCTAATTGAAAAATATACCAACGGACAGTAATACCTTCTGTAAATGTTCTATATTCATTGGTGGATCAATGTAGCTGCATTGTGCAAATATACTGTTGCTGGTCTGGACTGGTCCTCGCAGCTCCTCTCCAGCCGAGCTGCTGCAGGGTTGAAATCCAAAATATTGTTGTGTAACCTGTTATGGAAAATATTATGTTTCATCCTATTACATAATTTGTACAGCTTACAGCATATTCATAGCTCTGTTAAATACATATTCTCTGTACAGCCTTGACTAGTTAATATAGTTAACTATGTGACGACCCTCCCCCACACTGTGTTGTCTTCCTCTGCTCTGGCTGGCAGAGCAGAGCTGGGGAAGGCTCGTCAGGTTAATTGGGGCACACCTGGGCCGGGGTGTCCCAGGCAGGTTATCAGAGAGAGGCTGCCTCTGATCTCCGGCGAACTCCCCACATATTTGGTTTGGTTGATTCTTTGGTTTGGTTCTTTGTTTTACACTACAAACACTCATGCTGCACATACACTACATCCACACCCTGCACACACACTGATACTCATATATATTGGCTGCTGATTAGTTTAGTTTAAATAAATCTTTCGTTATTTCTTAAATTGTGCCTGTGTCTCCCCATTCTTGTTGCGAGCTTGAGCCAGTTCGTAACAACTATTATACAACGGCATGCAAATGTCTCGATTCTGATTGGCTGAAACAGTCCATTTACACGTATGTATTGAGACCATTCTACGCTTCTGGTCCCAGGACCCGCCCACAACCGAATCACATCACTCCGCCAGGATCACTCCGGCGTCTATACAAATAGTAGCTCTAGTTCTGCAGACCCCTCTCTGATTGGTTGAGCTCCATTTCTGCAGCCCCCTCTCTGATTGGTTGAGCTCCATTTCTGCAGCCCCCTCTCTGATTGGTTGAGCGAAGCCCCTCGCGCGTAAGGTTATTGCGGTGCTTTGAGGTGCTTATCGCGGAATCCGCCATGATTTTCATTCAGCGCTTCAGCTCACCTGGCAGAGCAGCGGTCCTTGCGGTCCGTTGTTGACGAGTTTGAATCCCATCAAATATTTTTTTTTAACGTGATTTTTTTTTAACGTGTATTCTTTCGCCGGTTAAGGTTAGGCATGGTTAAGGTTAAGGTTAAGGTTAGGCATTGTTTCGGAGTTGGTTAAGGTTAGAACGGTTAAGTTTAGGCGCTGTTAAGGAGCTGGTTAAGGTTAGAGTTTGTCAAAGAGAATGGCAATATTCTTTCTATGGTTAAGGTTAGGCATGGTTAAGGTTAAGGTTAAGGTTAGGCATTGTTTCGGAGTTGGTTAAGGTTAGAACGGTTAAGTTTAGGCGCTGTTAAGGAGCTGGTTAAGGTTAGAGTTTGTCAAAGAGAATGGCAATAGACAGCCTATTTCCGCGCGACAGCTCCCAGCAGAGGGGCTGCAGAAATGGAGCTCAACCAATCAGAGAGGGGTCTGCAGAACTAGAGCTACTATTTGTATAGACGCATCACTCCGTCGGCAAAAACAAGATGGCGGACAATAATCTTTAACAAATGGATATGTTGATAGCGTCATAACGACTAAATATCAAGCGATTCTGTCACAGCGAATGTCTTAGTCTCTTACACAATGTTGGATTGTGTAATCTATGGGTCATGAATCATTGTGTAACAAAAGAAAAATTGCGGATTGATTGATTGATTAATTTGCATTTTTTTTTTTTTTTTTTTTTTCTTCTCTGACTGCAGCCCTCACTCTCACACTGTCCGACGCTGGCTCAGTCTCCACCCACCCCCACACACCCCCACACACCCCCACACACACACACACACACACACACACACACACACACACACACACACACACACACGCACACACACACACACTCCTGTCTGCAACGCGGGGGATAGTCAGACTGAGAGAGAGCTGGGTGCTGCGCTGTTCTAAGTGAGCATGGCCTATTGAGTTGATTGATAGATTGATTGATAATTTTATTATTGTACGCTTGGTTTCCAACTGGTTAAGTTTAGGCCCTCTACAGTAGGTTTAAAAAAATAAATAAAAAAATAGGGCGAAGAAAACTTTTTTTTCCTATAGGGCAAAGAAAACTTTTTAATTTGTTTTACCTACTTTCTATAGAAGCATCTAAGAATGAAGTTCTATAGAAAGTAGGTCTGCATCCCCTTAACAATTGTGTGTATTGAGCCGTACTGTATTGTACCCATTCTGCATCTGGTAATACAATTTTCAATCAATCAATTAATCATTCCAATAACAACCACTAACGTCATAATTAAAAACTAAATAAAAGTTGGATGTGTTAGTTGGTTGGATGTCTTAGTTGAAAGGCAGTTGGATGTGTTAGTTGGTTGGATGTCTTAGTTGAAAGACAGTTGGATGTGTTAGTTTGTTGGATGTCTTAGTTGAAAGACAGTTGGATGTGTTAGTTGGTTGGATGTCTTAGTTGAAAGGCAGTTGGATTCCAATAACACACAGTTGGATGAGTTAGTTGGTTGGATGCACTTCCGAGCTGCTTCCACATGGAGGCAATTTCTCTTTTTTGCTGTTGTGGGAACAACTTTTTCTGGCGGATGGTTTTTCAATAAATCTTCGATTAATGTGTGTTTATTGTATAGCAATAAGGTTGGATGAATGTGGCAGTTGTATAAAAGCATTACACCACTTGCAGTCGTGATTTGTGAACAATAAACCATGCCTAGGGGGGTCTAACGACCCTCGGCTGCGCCTCGGACCTAACGACCACCCCTAGGCATGGTTTATTGTTCACAAACCACTCCTGCGCGTGATGTAATGCTTAAATATACAGTTTCTCACACTAGGCAGACCCGGCGCCATGGGCGGGCATTAGGGGGCCGGGCCCGCCCACTGAGTCAGCTGTGCCCACCCTGGTAATTTTTTTTTTTTTTTTTTTTTTTTTTAATCAAAGTCGACTATCCAAATCCTTAGTCGGGGACAGCCCTAGTGGGCACTGATGTCAACAACAACACTACTGAAGCTAGCACGGCACTCTGTGAGAATTCGTTTTCTACCCTCAAGAACGTCTTTACAGAACATCGCCTTAGTATGCTTCATCGACGCAAGGCCAATTTAATTCAGTTGGCATTTGAGAAGGACTTAACAAAAAAGTTCAGGAATGAGTGGAGAGGGGCAGTGTTTTAAGAAGATTTCACTCTGTCCCCAAATGCCGCTTGCCGCTCTACTAATGATGGTGAGTAGCCTGTGGAGGAATTTTGTTTGCTTTTTTATGCACCTTATTTTTGTCAGTTCAGTTTGTCAGTGAATTCAGAAGTGTTGAATAAATGGAGACTTTTCAAAGATATAGAATAGAATAGAATAGAATAGAAATGTATTATCCTTAGGGAAATTTGACACTGCAAATCACTCAACATTAAACAGAACAAGTCACGAATAAGAATAACAAAACAAATAGCCTAAGAATAGAATAAAATGAAATAGAATAAAATAGAATAAAATATACAGTAAATAAATACAGTAAAAATATACTGAAGTCTACAGTAGGTGTAATATTGCACAGTGCTGTTTAAAAAGTAAGAGTCCAGGAAGATGGTAACTGTCACTCTGTGCTCAGTGATGCAGTGAGGCACAGTGATGCATTGTATAGTCTGATGGCTGTCGGAATGAAGGACTTCCTGTGCCGTTCAGTGCTGCATTTAGGTAGTGTGAGCCTATAACATGCTCCTCCTGTCAGCCAAGTCTGTGTATAGTGGGTGGGAGGGGTTTTCCCTGATGGCCTGGAGCTTAGCAAGGCTCCTCCTCTCCGCCACCCTCGCTAGAGTCCAGCTCCACCCCAACCACGCTACTGGCCTTCCTGACCATCTTCGCGCAGCCTGTTTGTGTCCCCTGCTCTCAGTCCGCTGCCCCAGCAGGTCTGATATCCGTTCAGTCTGTTTTTGTATAAGTGAATGTTCTTAAGATAGAGAGAAATTAGATTTTTCAATTGCCTCTCTGCTGTTTAGTTCAGCACCGTGGGCAGCGCCAAGCAAGCCACAGTGCCGTTGTCCCAGCTGAAACGTATAAAAGGGAACTTGTGTTGAAAAACCATTGTGCCCCCCCGAGAACATTTTATGCCCCCCCACTAATTTGTTTCTGCAGCCTGGTCTGCACTAGGGCGACAGTCCTAACAGTGTTCTTAAAACAACGACCAAGGCCCAGGACAGTTTGTCTTAGATATGTCATATTTTCAGAATATGCCATCTTGTCCTTTTTTTAGTTGTCTTTTGTTTCATATCAATCCTGTGTCAGACACGACAAAACCCCTAAACCCATCTTTGTTTTCCATTTTGTCATCTTTTTTTTTAAATTTGTCATTCCAAAATGGTGTATTTAATTTATAAGTCTGACCAGAGTTCTTTCTCACTTTCTGGTCAGACGCTTGTGTTACACTTGTATCTGATTGTAAACGGAGGATACTTTCTGTGGCCACAGAAAATAAACTACTATCTGAATTTCTACAGTTTCACTGTTTGGCTCATTTAAAATATTCCACGACAAACCTGACGTATCGCCGCTAAAGCCTTCTTTCTTTCCTGCATGCACAGGTAAATCTACTCTCAAAGTGTTAGCACTGCGACTCTGCTGCACAGACCTAAAAATAGCTCTAATGTCCGTGCGGACAATTTCAGTTTATAATGTCATCTGAAGTATTGACAGTTTTTAATTTTTTATGTTTTTGTATTATCTTTTCCCCCCTCCTTTTTCCGTTTTTCTCCCATCCCAATGTTAGTTGTTATACCAATTCCCAATCCCCTTCCTGGTCGTTGCGCATGTAACCCAGGTTTCAGATTCATAACTATTTAGTTATAGGAACATAAATAGTTAATGCCATTGAATAAGAACATACATAGTTAATGCTATTGTGTAAGAACATAAATAGTTAATAAATATGAGATTAGCAACGTTTGACCAAATCCTTTGAATTGCCTCACTGCCCTTTAAATTACCTCATGACGCGAGATAGATGTCACGACAGCCACGCCTTGCCTTACGGCAGGTGAGCCTTGCCATACGGCAGATGAGATTACAGATTGAAATGAGACTGACACAGCTGAATGCTGCTGGATACTGAAATGAACTAGCACCACGAAATAGTTATATATCGTAATAGCTTACGCTCTGCTCCCATATCAGTCTAATACCGAATAAATTTCTTCACATGTACACACCCATCCGCCTGGCAGTGGCCACACCCCCATCTGCTCCTCTACATAAGCGGGGATGTGGCCATACTAACAGCTCCTTCCCTATTTTCACCACCGACAAGTGTCTGTATACACCACTTGAGTTTAGTGCCGAAATAGTTGTTGGAAAGGAGCTACGTGGACATTGTATCTTATTTTTTCTCTCTCTCGCCAATGTACGAGAAAAGCTAAGTCATAATGTTTGCCCTGGGTGACGTGTATAGTGTTTTAATCCAATGAATAAACGACTCTCCGAAACCAAATTTTTGTAATGACCGGAATAAAAATGACCAGTTTACTCTATCAAAAGCTTTTTCTGCATCTAGTGAGGTGATTATTACATCGAGGTTTTGTTGTTTGATTATATTCATTAGATGGAATAATCTGCGCATGTTATTTGACCCGAGGCGTCCTTTAATAAATCCTGTTTGGTCGGGGTGAATTAGGGTGGATATGACTGTGTCTGGTGGTTAGCGCTTTAGTTATTATTTTACTATCTGTGTTGATCAGTGAGAGGGGGCGGTAGCTAGAGGGTAGGGTTGGGTCTTTGTCCGGCTTGAGCAGTAGTGAGATGAGTGCTGTGTTCATGTGTGGGGGGATTCTGGAGGTATGTTTTATTTCATTAGCCATCCTTATGAATAGTGGCGATATTGTTGACCAGAAATGTTTGAAGAATTCAGCAGGGAAGCCGTCGGGTCCTGGGGATTTATTGTTGGGCATCTGAAGTAATGCTTTGTGGAATTCAGTTAAGGTTAATGGTTTGTCCAGTGATTGTGCATGCTCTTTGGATATTTGGGGAAGATTTATAGCATCGAGGAAGGCGTCCATATCAGCAGTGCTTGGATTAATGTCAGGTGTGTATAATTTACTATACATTTTTTTAAATGTGTCGTTGATCTCTTGAGGTGCTCTCAGCGTCTTCCCTGCTGAGTCCTTTACTGCAAGTATAATTGATTTCTCTTTGTTTTTTTTTAGTTGGTTGGCTAGATATTTTCCAGATTTATTGCTGTGTTTAAAGTGGTCCTGTCTTAATCTCTGTATCAAAAATTTAGTTTTTTTTATTTTGTATTTCATTAAGCTGAAATTGTAATTTGCGTAAATCCCTCAAAATTGATTCATTAGGGTCATTAACATATGCATTATTTAATTCCTCTATTTTTTGTTTCAGATTATTTTCAAATTGGAGATATTTTTTTTTCTTATGTGATGAATATGATATGATGTTTCCTCTCAATACTGCTTTGGCCGTTTCCCATAGTAATGTGGATGAAATTTCTGGAGAGTCGTTCGTTTCCATCAAGGATGTCCACTCTTTCTTGAAATATGTGTCGAATTCAGGGTCTTCCAGCAGTGATGTGTTGAAGCGCCATCTCTGGGAAGGTGGTTTGGGGTGATTAGTATTTAGAGTGAGGGAAACAGGTGCATGGTCACTGATTGTAATGGGATGGATGGGCGTGGTGCTTTTATGTTCTGACCGTCTTGGTGGTGCCCTCTGTGATGTTTTAGATCGACACGCGTACCTACCTCCCTCTTAGGACTGGGGATGGTGGCGTAATTAGGACACAGGCCTGGTTCTGGTCGAGCCGGACCAGGTCAGTTAACCCGTTGTCCGCCGGGGCGCAGATCTGCTGTTCTGGTACCCTGAAGGACTTGTGCTTTTTCGGGGGGAAAATGCCGGGTTGGCCCGGGCGTTGCAGGGGTTGATGTTATGGAGGTGTTCGTGGTTATGTCACTGCGTATTATCCTTCACTGTTGCTTGGTCCATATTGTGTTGTACCTTGCGCTGTGCTAAAGGAGCCTGGTCCTTCTCCATTCTTTTTTCGCCCCTCTTTTCTCCTGCTTGGCGGGGCTGAGAGGGGGCTGTCGAGGTGGTTCTTGTACCCTTCTGGCATCCCTGTGTACGTCCCAGTCCGCCGGGCCCAGGTCCGGACTCGTTCTCGTCTACCTGTTGGCCTGGGTTAACCCCTTCTTGAGAACTGAAACACTTGTACTGCTGTATAGCCGGTGTATACCCGCAGTTGTGTTTTGGAGTTTTTTCTTGGGGGGGTTATAGGAACAACCGCCTCCTGTTAAACTAGACATAGGGTGGTGGTTGGTTTCCAGGTGTGTTAGTAGCAGAGTCGATTCTCGGGTTAGGCCGGGCTTGACCCCGTCTGCCTGCGAGTGTGCCCCCGCACCTTTCATAACGTCTGCCAATCGTGTCAGCCTTCTCTGCCTCTGCCTTTCTAGAGGGTCGGGGTTTTTTTGTGGAGGCTGCGACATGGTGCATAGCATACCGAACGGCCCTTCCGCCGGGGGGCTGTTTTCAGCAGACCCCTTAGGCGCCTGTCTAGTCCGCAGTGCTCCAGGCACAGGTCGAGTCCTTTTGACCTGTTGCCTGGATTGAGGAATCAACCTCTTTGGGGGTTGTCTCCCCGGTGCGCTGCCTGGTCCCGCTCTGGGGGTGTAGCCTCTTTGAGTGCTTCAGGGCGGCGTGCTGTAGGGGGGAAGGGCCTGCTCTTGGATGGGCCCTGTCCGATATGCTGACGATGTGGGGGGTGGTGTCACTAGTGACCGCCTGGTGGGGTCTCGATGCTGCGGCGTCGTTGGCCTCACCAGGCCCCCTTTTCCGGGGGGTTCTAACCCTTCCTGGGGCTGGGTCCTCCTTCGCGGTCCGCTGCTACGGCCTTGCCACAGGGTTGGGTTATTGACCTTGACCCTGTGATATTAGGGATTGTAACAGTTTTTTTTCCTTCCCGTTAGTTCCCTAGTGGCCTGTGGGTTGCGCGCCTGTGTAGTCGTGGGTTCTTCTGTGGGAAGGTAAGTCCCACGATCTGCTCACCCTGTGCGTTTGAGTTGCTAAATCCTCTTCGCACAGTCGGATCCGATTCCCTCCCGTCCTCCACTAAGGGGGTCCGGGGGCTCGGGTCCTCCCCGGTTCTGATGGTTGTGGGGGGCCTCAGCGGGTACATTTGTCGAGCTTCCACTCTGCTCAGCTCCTGTGTTCCACTACGAGCAGAGCGTAAACTATTACGATATATAACATACGGTTATCCTATAACCATAGTTATATGAGTATAGCAAGCGCTCTGCTCGGACTCACTGAGGACCCCGTGGTCTTCGCCTTTGGTGGTGAAAGACTTGGGAAGGAGCTGTTAGTATGGCCACATCCCCGCTTATGTAGAGGAGCGGATGGGGGTGTGGCCAGGCGGATGGGTGTGTACATGTGAAGACATTTATTCAGTATTAGACTGATATGGGATATGTTCCACTACGAGCAGAGCACTCGCTATACTCATATAATTATGGTTATAGGATAACTGTATCATATGTTATCAAACAGTCATAAAAGATTCCCCCAGTTACAAAACCGAAGAAGTTGTTGCAGTTAAAGAGCATACCATTTCCAGAAGCGGTTTTGGTGAGTTTCATCAATATTGTGCTGTCCATTGTCGAATGTACAAAATCGCTAGCTCAAGGCTAATCAGCTAATAATGTAGCTTCATCCTGAGTCATGCTAGCGAAGCTCCAAGCTCAATTTGGTTAAATGAAAACTAGAAAGAAACCATTTCAGAAGTACTTATATATTGCACGATAAGAACATGGTCTATATACATTTTGACTGCTTTTGAGAGTTTAATATGGAATGTGAGGAATGTTCCCATATGCTAGCGCACTTTAGCCTAACTTAGCATAGGACAGATGGATATTCCCACGTGCTGTGATAAGGTAGCCTACTTTAGCTTAGCATAGCTAAAAGTAGCCTGATTGATTATTCATTCTAAAAGCAATGAAAAGATGATGAAGCGATAAAATATGGTAAATAGCTTTTCTTTTCTGAATGCCTGTATAACGCAGGCCAGGTTTTTCTAGCACCCCGTTCCACCCCCGGGAAGAAGTTCCCAGGAGTCCCGGCCGACCACCATTCACCACCACGTGTGCCCACGCGGGACGAGGCAGTGTGCCGGACCGACACAAGATGGCGAGCCAACCCACTGAACCTCAGATCTAGATCAAGGCTATGCCGGCCTGATCTGATTACCCCTGTTGCCTCAACAACTGTTGCCTCAACCGCCTGGTAGGATTGTGAAATTGCCTTCCTCATTCCCAGTGAGGAGGTGGATCAGGAATTAACGAACTAATTGAACTTGAGTCACAAGAACTTCCAAGGACCATCATATCCTTTTCTATGACACAAACGGATTGAACGAGAACACAAGGACTTCCAAGGGCTTTGACCCCGTTCACCTTTTGTATTTTGATGTTGTATTTTGTACTTGATTGATGCACATTGTATATATGGGTACTCATATTTCTCCTATAAGAAAGGAGAGTTAAAGGGTAAATGCACCCAGTAAGATACTTGAACCACTGATATTTCTCCTATAAGAAGGGAGAGTTAAAGGGTAAATGCACCCAGTAAGATACTTGAACCACTGATATTTCTCCTATAAGAAGGGAGAGTTAAAGGGTAAATGCACCCAGTAAGATACTTGAACCACTGATATTTCTCCTATAAGAAGGGAGAGTTAAAGGGTAAATGCACCCAGTAAGATACTTGAACCACTGATATTTCTCCTATAAGAAGGGAGAGTTAAAGGGTAAATGCACCCAGTAAGATACCTGAACTACTGATGTTCTCCTGTAAAGAGGACGAGTTAAAGGGTCAATGTACCCAGTAAGATACTTGAATCTCACTGATAACATATTGATTATAGTTGAATCACTGCTGGTTCTCCTGTAAAGAAAGATGGTTTAAAGCAGTGGTTCTCAACTGGTCTAGCCTCGGGACCCAACATTTTCCTTAGTCATTAAGTCGTAACCCAAAATTTTGAACCACTATGATTTATGTAAAAAAAGAAATTGCAGTAATATGCAATCTTTCAAAACATAAAATAAACACAAAAAAGTGCAACAAAAGTGCAACTATTGCTAAAAACCCAATGAAATAAAATAATAATATATGCTTCTTAGCAGATTTCTTAGCTTAACATAACAGACCTAAGTTTGGGGGAACTAATGGGATAACTGGGGTTGCAACAAAAGTACAACTAAGGGCTAAAAACACAATGAAATAAAATAATAATAATAAATAATATCCTTCTTAGTGTGACGGATCATATTGGTCTGTGTTGTGTTGTTGTTAAATGTTAATGTCCCGAGGGGGAGTCGAACAGGGGAGCTCCCGCGCCGCGGGCGACGACACAGGCCGCTGCACTAAGAAGTGAATTCACCCCTATGTACCGTACCTATGCGTCTGTTAACCCTGTTATGAGGAAGTGAGTTTAACTTACCAGCCCGTAATGCCACAGTCACTTGTCAACACCCCTGTTTCTGTGACTGTGGATAGACTCACGGGCTTCCCCATTACACTCACCTCCCTAAACTCACGCCCCTCAGGACATCTGGGTCACTGGGCACCACTGTGACGGATCATATTGGTCTGCGTTGTGTTGTTGTTAAATGTTAATGTCCCGAGGGGGAGTCGAACAGGGGAGCTCCCGCGCCGCGGGCGACGACACAGGCCGCTGCACTAAGAAGTGAATTCACCCCTATGTACCGTACCTATGCGTCTGTTAACCCTGTTATGAGGAAGTGAGTTTAACTTACCAGCCCGTAATGCCACAGTCACTTGTCAACACCCCTGTTTCTGTGACTGTGGATAGACTCACGGGCTTCCCCGTTACATTAGCAGACTTCTTAGCTTAACATCCCAGGGAACTAATGGGATAACTGGGGATGTTGTTTGCTCCTGACAAGAGTCTCAAAGTCGGGGGTAATGGTAGACAAAGCAACTCTGAGGTCATGCTCAATGTCCAATCTGTTCCTCCGCTTTGTCTTCAGCTGGACCAGAACTGAGAAGCCACTTTCACAAAGATAGGTAGTGCAAAAAAAGGAAGAGTGTAAAAAAAAACACACACACATCCACGACCCACTCAAAATGGCCCTGCGACCCACTTTTGGGTCGCGACCCACCAGTTGAGAAACACTGGTTTAAAGGGTCATTCCATCTGATAAGGTATTTGCATTCCTATAACCTTGAATATTTCTATTGGTACTTTGTTCGTATTACACCTGCAAAGGAAGAGTTTAAAGGGTCATTTAACCTAATAAGGTACTTGCATTCCCTGCACACTTAATGGTTTAAATTAATATGTTTAAACACTTACCTATTGAAATGATAAACTGATATACATAAATTTGGCGAGCCAGCCAGGAGGAGTATATCTCAGTTAACTGGACTAGTCTTTAAGGCTTCTGACTTAAATAGCGTGTAGTGATGGACGTAGTTCAAACTAGCAGCGTGAAAATCCCTAATTCAGTCATAGTCAGCGGTATAACCGATATTACCACTGACGATGAACTGAATGATTTTCTGATGAAACACGGCTCCATTCGGAGAAAGCTCCCTGTAGACCCTTCTGACTTAGAGCCAGATCCATGTGTTATTATTAGAGGTGGGCATAGATATTTTTTTTAATCTAGATTAATCTATCTGCAATCCTGGATTTAATCTAGATTAATCTAGATTAAAATGAAATATATATCTGCCGAAGGCATTCAAAATATGTGTGTTCTACCCAAATAATGACCAGAAGTAAGTCCTTACTTTTTCTTTCCTCCTTATGTTTCTCAGGCCAGGTGGCCCATTACACCATGAGCCCATCTCCCGTTTTCAAAATGCATTACAGACTGTTTGAAAAAGCTGTTTTGCTATGATAATTTGTAATGAAATATCAAAATAATGTTCAATAAGATGTACTTGTGTTTAATAAGTTGTTTTATTCAGAAGTTAATATTACCAGTACAGTACAGTATCTAGCACACTCTCAGGAGCAAAACAGAAAGAAGCATTTCAAACTTGAACTATGTGACATGGCTTGACTCAATCAGTCCAATCTCTATTTCTCCTTCTTCCACCAGTCACTCAGGCAGACCAGCTTGTTTTATGTAGCGGTGTCTACTTATAGTGCCTATACTATTTTTCCCGTTGGGTGCCAGACAGGGCCAAACCCTGCCAATGCAAATCAACTGCTCCAGTGGAGTTGCTCAGTGGCCAATGGTGTCAACTGTGGTTGTACTGGGCAGCTCCCAGGTGTGAATGGAACTGTGTGAATGTGAAGCAGGGCGTTCCTGAAAAAGAGCATCTGTGCTCAGCGAACCTACCCTGGGTAAATAAGGTAAATTTTTATTTTTATTTGATTAGATTAACTGCGTCAATTATATTATCGCGCGATACTAGTATCGCGTTAACGCAGCACGTTAACGCCGTTAACGGCCCAACTCTAGTTATTATAGAATACGAAAGTGGCAAAGCCACGCAAGCACTTTCCCATTACCGACTAGACACGACCAACGCCAGTTACCTCATTAGAGACTTAGCCAGCATTTACGTACCTGTAGTCAGTGTCACAAACAGGTAATTTATGACAAATAGGGAGTCCACACGTGATAACAATTTAACAAAGAATGATTTATTTAAACCTATCTAACCACACAAAAACATAAGCACATGAACACTGGAATGTTTTGTATTAGAATCAGTGGTGAGTGCAGTGTGTGGATGAGTGAGTAGAAATGCTGGGGTGTGTGTTTGGTGTAAGTATCCGTGTTACAATATGTTAAAGGATGCAGCTTGGGTGTTGGTACAACCTGTGCCTGGGAGTGGAGAAAGCAGACAGAGAGGGAATTAGAATGAGACACATATATTGAGGTGCAGGCAGCTCTGCTCTGCACAGGTGAGTCTCATACAGTTAACGAGCCACCCACTCCACCATGCTTCCTGGTGAGTCAGACTCTCCATTTAGCAGGTAGAGTGGGGGTCGTCACACCCTCCCCCTAAAGAAAAGGGTTCTTCCCTATTAACAAATTACATTTTTATTTTACAAGTGACTAACCAAACTAAATCCATACATAAACTCAAGTAACACAATATTTTGTCCCCTATATTCAAATAAAAAATAAACATTGTTTTACCCTTCACCCATTCCCCTCACCATCCTGCCTCCGCTCTCAGCAACATAGGGCCCTAAGAAGCTATTTAAGAGAGCAGGAGACAGTAGGGATTGGGGAACAGATAGAGAGAGGCAAAACAAGGTATCCTCATGGGACCAACTTAGGGTATGCGGGACAATGCGTCCGCAATCACATTCTGAGACCCTTTAATGTGACGAATGTCCAAAGAATAGGGCTGTAAAAACAAAGCCCACCTCATCAACCTCTGGTTGGGATTTTGGAGGGACTTTAAAAAGGTCAAAGGATTATGATCCGTGTACGCCACCAGGGGAGTCACCCCTGACCCCAGATACACGTCAAAATGTTGGAGTGCCCAAATCAGTGATAACGCCTCCTTCTCGATAACTGAGTAGTTAAGTTGGTAGGTGTTAAATTTCCTCGAGAAGAAGGCCACCGATTTATCCACCCCATGCACATCCGCCTGCAGGAGGACTGCCCCTGCCCCCACGTTGGAGGCATCCACCTGTAATGAAAAGGAGTCATTTAAACGTGGAGCAGTTAACACCGGTTCAGAGCACAATAGGGCCTTCACATTTTCAAATGCCACTTGGCATCTGCCTGACCAGACATACTTGGAGTCCTTCCTCAACAAGTTAGTCAACGGCTCGACTACGGATGAGAAGTTGCGACAAAAACTCCGATAATAGCCCACTAAACCCAGAAAACGCATCAAATCCTTTTTTGTCACTGGAGGGGGATAATTTACAATAGCCACAACTTTATCCTGAACCATGCGTACGCTGCCCTGACCGACCACCTTCCCTAAATAGGTGACAGTGGCTCTGCGGCCCGCCTGATATCAAACCTACCGAAGTCGGCCCATGTCACCCCACTTCTTAGGGACCTGCACTGGCTCCCCATTGCTGCACGTATCCGCTTCAAGGCCCTCGACCTAGCATACCGTGCGGCAAAGGGAACCGCTCCCGCCTACCTCCGGTCAATGGTCTCTAACTACACACCCTCAAGACCCCTACGCTCTGCATCTTCTGGCCGCCTCAGACCTACTCCTATCCAAGCTCCCGGAGGGTCATCAAAGAGAAGCCGCCTATTCTCAGTCCTTGCCCCACAATGGTGGAATGAACTACCCATCCCAGTTAGGACAGCCGAATCCCGCCCAATCTTTCGCCGTCGACTAAAGACTCACTTCTTCAACCATTATCTGAAATGATAAAAAAAAAAAAAAAAAACTAACCCTGACTAACCTTACTGTCATGCACTTGTCCTAATAAACTAACCTACACTGTAACACGCAACACTTGATGAACATTGTTACTCAGCTGATAGAGTTGTACCCTTCTTGCTGTCTTGTCGTACAGAACTTGTAAGTCGCTTTGGATAAAAGCGTCAGCTAAATGACTAAATGTAAATGTAAATGTCTTGCAAATTCACATTTGGCCAAGTTAATAGTCAACCGTGCCCAGACCAATTTTTTGAACAGTGCCCGGATACGCTGAAGGTGTTCAGACCATGTGTCGCTGTAGATCACCACATCATCCAGGTAGACGGCACACCCATCCAGACCAGCCACTACTTTGTTCATAAGGCGCTGGAAAGTAGCGGGGGCGTTTCGAAGACCAAACGGCATGACTAAATATTTGTACAACCCAGAGGGAGTGATAAAAGCACAAACCTCCTGGCCACGCTTAGACAGCGGGACTTGCCAATAACCTTTTAAAAGGTCAAACTTACTCACGTAAGTAGCCGATCCCACCTGATCTACACAGTCTTCCATGCGGGGAAGAGGAAACACATCTGGTTTGGTAATGTTGTTCACTTTACGAAAGTCAGTACATGGTCTATAGCTTCCGTCGGGTTTACCGACCAACAGGCAAGGCGACGCCCAACTTGACAAACATGATTCGGCAATTTGGTTGTCCAACATATACTGAACCTCATTGTCCAAATGCTTGCGTTTCTCGGGTGAGACACGATAGAAGCGCTGCTTTATTGGGGCTGCCTCTCCCACATCCACATCATGTTCAATTAGATGTGTGCGTGAGGGTACATCTGAAAATAAAGCATGATAACGGTTAATCAGAGCTATTAACTCAACACGCTTCGAGTCATCCAAATCTGCCAAAATCACATCCAACCTCCCCAATGACTCTGAATTTTTCAACCGCCCCTGCAACACCACATCCGGGTTTACTCCTTCCTCAGGGCCGGCTACTGGAGAGGTGGACCTGTCCACTGTAGTGGTACAAAGAGAAACCTTCTCAGTCTCCCCATTATTCACCCCCCCTTCAGCATGGCCAGAGTAGTAGGGTTTTAAAAGGTTCACATGACACACCCTATTTGCCCTCCTGCCTTTGGCAATAACATAATTCAGGTCAGACACCCGCCACACAACAGTGTAAGGGCCCGTGAACTTTGCCTGAAAGGGAGACGTTACTACCGGCTGTAAAAGCAAAACTTGATCGCCAGCCTTAAACTGCCTAAGCTCAGTGCGACGATCATAAAGGGATTTCATTTTACCCTGAGACCTCCCCAACTTCTCCTTCGCACACTCAACAGACAAAAACAACCTGCGTCTGAAACCATTGACATAATCAACCAATTTCCGAGGGGGTTCTGTCATGTCCCAGCTGTCTTTCAACACAGCCATGGGACCACGGACTTTGTGACCAAAAACCAGGTAATTAGGGCTAAACCCCGTGCTCTCCTGGACTACCTCCCTGGAGGCCAATAGAAGCCAGGGCAGCCCCTCCTCCCAGTCACCCCCTAACTCCACACAATAGGAGCGCAGCAACGACTTCAACGTTTGATGAAAACGCTCTAACGCTCCCTGAGACTGGGCATGATACGCTGACGCTTTGTTGTGCTTGATGTGCAGTTGCCGGAGAACTGCCGCAAACATGTGTGAGGTGAAATTGGAACCTTGATCACTCTGAATGACCCTGGGTACCCCGAACACAGAAATGAACTGCGTCAGCGCCTTAACAACAGACTTTGTCGTTATTGACCTAAGCGGAAACGCTGCCGGGTATCTGGTCACCTGACACATTACCGTAAGCAAATACAAATGTCCCTGTTTGGAACGCGGCAATGGCCCAACACAGTCAATAATCAAATGTTCAAATGGCTGATCAACAGCAGGAATAGGAGAGAGCGGGGCCGGTGTGATGGTCTGACTCGGTTTCCCAGTTAACTGACACGTGTGACACGTTTTGATATATGCGGATATATCACGTTTTAAACGGGGCCAAAAACAGTGTCTCAGCGCACGGTCATACGTTTTCCTCACTCCCTGATGCCCTGCCACATTGTCATGACAGGTCTGCAACACCAACGGACAAAATTTGCATGGTACCACAAACTGAAAAATGGGGTCACCCACGAAAGCATCCCCATGCGGTATCCACTTCCGAAACAATAGACCGTCATGAAGACAGTATCCCTGCGCCGAGCTACCTATGTCTTCAAATGGCACGGCCTTCTCAAACAGTTCTCGTAAAGCTGGATCATTAACCTGTTCTGCAACCAAATCAGCCTTCGACATGGACTGGAGTTGCTCAGGCAGAATCAAACCCACATGAACCGATTCAACACCTGTCGCCTGGGTAACACCCGGTGTGTCACCCGCCGCTGTCATGGCACGCGTAACCGCACAGGCTGGATACACAATGACATCAGATGAAGTGTCTAACAAAGTTGGACTAGGTGACCTTTGGGTGACTACATTAGGGAGAGGCCCATCGGCCCACACTCGTACCCCGGCCAGATTGTTACCCAAAATGATGTCCACTCCATCAACAGGCAACTCAGCACGCACACCTATCTGCACATCACCATTCCCCAAACCTGAAACAAGATAAATGTTATGCACAGGAACAGGGAACACAGACATCCCCATCCCTCGAATCAAGATAACATCCCCTGTGTCAGAATCAATTGAAAAAGGTAACACCGACCGAATCGATTGAGCCAGTGTCCCGCAGTATCTTGACCGGCACCCTAACGTCACTGCCCTGTAAAGACACAAAACCATCAGAAAGAAACGCACCATAGTCTTCCAGGCATGTCTGTCCTATGGTCTTAGCAGACGGTACCGATGGTGACACCATCCCATGGGTGAGGGAATTGGCCAGCAGAGCAGGTTTTACTTGTGCCTTAAACCCACCCCTCGAGCCAAGAAGTGGGCACTCATCCTTCCAATGTCCAGAACGCTTACAGTAGTTACATGTTTTGACAGACGCCGGTGGCTGTCTATACCGTGTGTCAGACGCAGGTGGCTGTCTATACCGTGTGTCACAATCACCCCTCCTCTCTGATCCAAACTTTGAACGAGGAGAAAAAGTCCCTCTGCTATGAGCCTTTTCTATAGCTAAACCACCGAAGTTACCCTTGTGAATCAACACATACTCATCTGCCAATGCTGCAGCCTCCCCCGGCGTCACCGCACCCTGCTGTGTAATGTAAGTTGCCACATTTACAGGAACAGAGTTTTTAAACTGTTCTAATACCAGCAGATCAGAGAGTTGTTCAAAAGTATCGACACCAGACGCTACACACCAACGGGTAAACTGGGTACTTAAATCCCGTGAAAATTCAAGATGAGACTGTTTGTCCCTCTTCTTCCACGTACGGAACCGCTGTCTGTACGCCTCAGGTACAAGTTCGTACACCTTAAGCACTGCCGATTTCACCCGCACATAAACCTTACAGTCCGTGGGACTCAATGCAGAGTACGCTTCCTGGGCTCTACCAGTGAGAACACACTGTAACATCATACAACTATCCTCACTACTCCAGTGCCTTGCATCTGCCAAACGCTCAAACAATGAAAAAAAAACATCGGGGTCCTTTTCATTAAACGGAGGAAGCAAACGCAGTTCACGTAAAACATCAAATTTACCCCCCTGAGACGGATCCCCAGTACCATCAGTAACATCAGAACTGAGCCACTTTCCCGCTCCGACCAAATCTAGCTTTCTATTCTGCACCTCTACTTTGGCAAGCTCAGTCCTTTGCTTAAGTTCCTCCAAAGCCAACTCTTGATGCTGCTGCAGTAACAGAAGTTCCTTCTGCTGCTCAAAACTAAGAGGCGGTACCCCAGCTGGCTTGAGAACACCTTTCTCCACCAACTCTGCCTTCAAACTGGCCTTGACTTTTGACAGTCTAACAGGAATCTCAATCTCATACTTCTCAGCAATCGCTAACAACTGCTCCTTAGTACACTGATCAATCAGTTCCACTGATGGTGACTGCTCAAATTCCTCCACAACAGAGGCCATAATGTACCAGTGGCTACAAACAAACCAAACTTATGTCGGGACCATGAAGCGTGAACACCAATAATAAGACAGTCTGATCCAATGAACCTCCCCACCCTGACTAACTACAGGTCCTAACTAACTAACTAACTACCTCAAAACCTCAATCTTCGTGCCACTACTTGTAGGGGGTATCTATGCACTAGAACTCTCTGGGCAGAAAAAGTACCTGTTATACAGCCACTCCTCTGAGCCAGAGACGTGCTCCCGAGAGGACAAAAGCGCCTATGCCAGTGCCTGTCTCTGCCTACGTTTTTGCGGCCGCCTAAAAAAGAAAATACCAAGACAAGTCCCCCTATTGGAAACCTGCCCTCTTCGCCTACCTGGGGATTTTTGGTTCCCAAAACACACAGACTGTATTATTTAAGGCATCAAACCCCAAAGCCACAACACAAGCAATAACAACCAAACAAACTGTAACCAAAACAAAACAATAAAACAAAATAACAAATCTCTACTACAAGAAATCTGCACAAACAAACTGCTACTCTCTCCCAAATCCCACACAACCAACACCCCCAAGAACAAATCACGTGCTAACTCCCCAACACTGGCATACAAATAATTAGGCTACAAACAAACACTAGCCAACAGGCTACAAATACTAGCTGCAAACCTTAGGTCACAGACACTAGCCCAATGAAGCAGCCTAATTACTTTCCAAAATAGCCCTCCTGTACTCAGACAGAGCCCAAACAAATCGTCCCCATAGGAACCTAAATACAAATGCCAGCCAAATACACAATACAAAATGCTAATCAAACTACAAATACCAAATGCTAGCATGAATCCAACCAAAATTCAACCACACTAGGCCAAATACAAACAAATGCACCAACTCCTACAAAAAGGCCCTACAAACGGACTGAGCCCCCAATTTGTCACAAACAGGTAATTTATGACAAATAGGGAGTCCACACGTGATAACAATTTAACAAAGAATGATTTATTTAAACCTATCTAACCACACAAAAACATAAGCACATGAACACTGGAATGTTTTGTATTAGACTCAGTGGTGAGTGCAGTGTGTGGATGAGTGAGTAGAAATGCTGGGGTGTGTGTTTGGTGTAAGTATCCGTGTTACAATATGTTAAAGGATGCAGCTTGGGTGTTGGTACAACCTGTGCCTGGGAGTGGAGAAAGCAGACAGAGAGGGAATTAGAATGAGACACATATATTGAGGTGCAGGCAGCTCTGCTCTGCACAGGTGAGTCTCATACAGTTAACGAGCCACCCACTCCACCATGCTTCCTGGTGAGTCAGACTCTCCATTTAGCAGGTAGAGTGGGGGTCGTCACATCAGCAACACGGCTACACAGACTTACCTCTCAGACCTAAAGGAGATAGTGAAACAGAGTGGCGAAGAACTCGCGGAAGTCCTCAAGAGAGAACTCTCCACCATCGGCGATGTCCTCACCCTGAGCGATCCTGAACCCCAAAGTGACGAAGAACCAGGTGGGGAATTATTCTAAATGGCAGACCAACATGTTCCGGAAGTTGCAACACAAGCTAGCATCTCACCCAGAACAGTCCCAGAGCAGCAAGTCCGACTAGAACACAGCCGGTCTCCTTCACCAGCACGCTCTCAAGAGAATGCACGACCTGCTCTGAAACTCTCCGATGCCAACCCACCTGAGGTGCAAAAGATGATTGTGGAGCACATAGTGCGAAGCGAAGACTCAGCCATGCACAGCCAAGCATCACTGAGACTCAGACTCTTCTCTGGGCGAAAACCTCGGCCCGACAGAGAAGTAGACTACGAGACATGGCGTTCCAATGTGGGGCTTCTTCTCAAAGACACAAAATTGTCTGACCTACACAAGTCCCGGAAACTCCTAGATAGCCTCATGGTACCCGCCATTGACATCATAAAGCACCTGACACCTGAATGTCCTCCAGGAATGTACCTGGAGATCCTCGACTCTGCCTTTGGAACCGTCGAAGATGGAGATGACCTTTTTGCAAAGTACCTCCATACAATGCAAAACAATGGAGAGAAACCTTCAGCGTACCTTCCACGACTACAGGTGATGCTGAATACCACCTACAGAAGAGGAGGCGTAGCCGCAACCGACGTTGATCAGCAACTTCTAAGACAATTCATCAGAGGCTGCTGGGACAACACCATGATAACTGAGCTGCAGCTAGAACAGAGAAAGAGAAATCCACCCACCTTTGCAGAGTTCCTCCTGTTACTCCACACAGCAGAAGACAAGCGCTCTTCCAAAGAATGCTGCATGAGACAGTACCTCAACGTTTCAAAACCAAGGGTATCGAGTAGGGATGCTCGATATTGGCTTTTTTACCGATACCGATATTCCGATATTGTCCAACTCTTAATTTCGATACCGATACCGATATCAACCGATACCGATATATGCAGGGTTTCCCCCCAAAAAAACTGAATAATTTCAGGTAATTAATAATTTCACTGGATGCATTCAAAAGGCTTTCTAAATGTAAGCATTATCTGTGCAAAATATGATAATTAAAAAAGTAAAAATTAACATTACATATCTCTTGTTGTTGAATTAAACCAACATGCATACTTTTGACAATAAATAAAATAAGAATTGGTTCTTACTTGCTTGCCTGGGTAAATAAAGGTTAAATATTTTCCGATATCACATTTTACTGCCGATATCGGCCGATAATATCGGTCGGCCGATAATATCGGACATCCCTAGTATCGAGTAACTACCAAGGCATCTGGAACCAGTGTGAAGAGGAATGCACTTCACAGCCGATCCCGGACACCAACTCCGAAGTCCAAAGTTTAAAGGCTCTAGTTGCAGATTTACAGACACAGCTCACAAGAATGATACCGAACGACAGCAGGAAAAGACAAGCGAGGCCAGCTCCCAAGCAAGAAGCCCCGGCATCAGTTAAACCGAAGCCGACGACTGACAGAGGTACCCCCAAGTCCCAAAAGTCAGAGACTCCAAACTCAAAGAGCAACACAAGCAATAGACCAAGACCCTGGTATTGCTTCAGATGTGGAGAAGATGGACACATAAGACCTCACTGCGAGAGTGAACCGAACCCCCCTCTGGTGGTCTCGAAAAAGAAATTACTAGAGGAGAAACAGCATGCATGGGACGCTGAAAATAGAGCCTCCAAGCCTGATTTAAACTAAATTAACAGTTTCTGCTGAGGGACAGGCGGGAACTGAGTTACGAGAGAGATGTCCCAGACGGAAGTGGCGAGCCTCCAACATGTGCTCGGCCTCTCATACCAAAGAAGTAGCCCTACCAAAAGGACTGGTTGGAGCTCAGTGCACTGCACAAGTAACCATAGAGGGTAAGGAGTGTAGCTGCTTACTCGATACAGGCTCCCAAGTGACAACGATCCCGAATTCCTTCTATCAAGAGAACATGTCTCATCTACCCATCCACTCCTTATACGACCTGCTTGAAGTGGAAGGGGCCAATTCCCTACCTCGGCTACGTCAAAACTACAATCAAGTTTCCCAAGAGCATGTTCGGAGTAGACATCGAAGCGCCCACCCTAGCGCTGATTGTGCCTGATATGCGCTCCCCTCCGTCATCAGCGTTGATAGGCACAAACGCCCTGGATATCCTGTACAAGCAGTACGCAGATACCACATCTCAGAACTACCAATCCCTGCCATACGGCTACAAGGTAGTCTTGAAAACCCTTGGAGCCAGACATAAACAGTCTGCGGACTCCAGCATGGGCGAAGTGAAAATACATAGCAAAGACCCTGAAACTATCGCTCCAGATCAGACCAAAGTCCTCGAGGGATTAGTGAGTTGCAGAGCAACCAACGCAGGAAGTTGGGTGATGATAAAGTCCCCAAGGTCAACGGCCTTGCCAGGTGGAATACTGGTATCAGATGGCTTAGCAGAGCTACCACAAAAACTGCCACATTGTATACCAGTCATCCTCAAGAACGAGTCCGACCACGATATCATCCTGTCCCTGAAGGTTGTGTTGCAGAGATACATGCAGTCATGAGTGTCCAGTCCCTCAAGACACTTGACGCAGAACTATCGACAGACCCTAACCAAAAATCAAAGCTCAAGTTTGACTTTGGAGACTCTCCAGTACCCCAAGAGTGGAAAGAGAGGATAACTGAACGGCTGAACTCCATGCAAGAAGTTTTCGCACACCACAATCTCGACTTCGGATGCACTGACAAGATAAAGCATCACATAAATCTCAATGACAAGACGCCAATCAAACATCGGGCGAGACCTATACACCCTCAAGATATAGAAGCTGTGCGCAACCACAACCTCGACGCTGAAGTCATCCGAGAATCTGAATCACCCTTCTCGTCGCCAATTGTAGTCATCAGGAAGAAGAACGGCGATGTCAGACTATGCATAGACTATAGGAAACTGAACCTTGGAATGGTCTTATCTATGGGCAGTATTAGAAAGGATGGGGTTAGGAAAAGGATTCATTGATATGATTAAAGTATTATACAAAGACCCATCGGCCATAATTACAACAGGTATAATCACCTCCGAAATCTTTCCGGTATCACGCTCTTCTAGACAGGGTTGCCCTCTTAGTCCCGGACTATTCGATTTATCATTAGAGCCTTTAGCACAATATATAAGACAATCCCAATCCATAGAACCAATCGCAATCAAGGGCACACAACATAAAATTTGTTTATATGCGGACGACGTAATACTGTTCATGCAAAACCCTAACACGCAATGCCTCATCTTCTCAAGTTGATTGATGACTTTGGCAATCTATCAGGATTTAGGATAAATTGGCCAAAGTCGGCTTTCCTTCCACTTAATGCCCCTGCAAAAAATATACTCTTTCCAGAAGAAATACCAATGGTTAAACACTTTAGATGTTTGGGAGTTGAAGTATTCCCTACTATAAGCCAAACGGTGAAGTACAATTACATAAAAATCCAAAATAAGATCAAATACGACTTTGACAGGTGGTCAAAACTTAAAAACTCAGTACAGGCACGGGTATCAATAGTTAAGATGGATGTCCTACCTAGAATCAACTTCATTAGCTCAATGCTACCGTTACCCCCTCCAGATGGTTACTGGAAAAAATTACACTCTACCGCATACAAATTTATTTGGAATAACAAACCACCACGTATAAAAAGATCCACCGCACAGAGAAACAAAACCGACGGAGGTATGGCATTTCCAGATTTTTACCACTATTTTAAGGCGTACACTTTAAGACCACTGACAACCTGGTTTGATCCCCAAGCATCAGTATCCTGGAGAAATTTAGAAGTAAATATAGTAGCACCACATAGACTGCAGGACATAGTATTGTTGAAATATGACACGTATATCACGTAAATATTATAGCAGACATTCTCCCATCATTACACTATACAAAGTCTGTATCCTCCTAAAAGGACGTCTCTCTCCAGAAGACCACTCATAGATTCTTATCAGTGACCTGCTGACCCTTGGTGCATGGTTCGGTCCCTCTCACACACAAGCATACACACACACCAGATACACACACACTTACACATAGGACAAGCACACACACACACATCCACACCCCCACACTCTCAAAGCACACACACACACAAACCTACACACACGCACACATCTCCCCCCCCACACACACACACACACACACATACATACACCCTCGCTCTCAAGGCGCACACAGTGACTCCTTTGGTGCTGAAATCCCACCAGACCACCGGATCAAATAATTCAACAAAATGCCACAAGCCAAATAATATACGACCAGGTCAAACACTGGTCGCATACTCTAGTCTCCATTAATCACAGATCGTTATCATAGAGACACACACGCACAAACGCGCACATAAGTGTGCGCATAGCCGCCTGGCCCTAAGAGCACCGGGAGCGGCTGCTCTCCCACTATTGAACTTGGGGGAGCAAGGTTATGATCTTGCTCCACCACTTTTTGATCATATGAAATATGATATATAATATAATATATATATAAATCTAACCATAACTACGTAATTTCAATCAAATTAATAATACGCAATGACACTTAATAACAAGTTTTTAAGTTTCCAAAGATTGCGAACCCCCCCCCCCCTGCCCCATTATGGTTTGATCCAGTACCTCCCATCTCCAGCGCGTAGACCTTCAGCACACAGCGCTGCAGTCTGGCTGCACGGCTGCAGCGGGTAGGCTGTGAGTGTAAATCAAAGCCCACAGAGTGTGTCATAATATTGGTGATAGGCAGGCAGGCTTTTCCAGTAAGTTGTTCAAATAAAAGGATTATGTTAGACATAAGTTACTATTGAGTGGTAGTAGAACTTCTACGGACTACGGTTCTACCACGCAATACAATAAAAGTGTTTCACGGTCCCGAATTGCGATCTGGTCATACGGTTTCCTCGAATAAATAATAATAACGTTTCCCTCTCTGGTTGGCGTTAGCTTTAGTGCTAGCCGCTAGCTAACGTTATCTAGATATGTGGTGTGAGGCACTGTGAGCTGGATGACGTTGACTTCATTTGCAAACGTTAACGCTATCTATATGGCAGACGAGCAGGGCCGTATTAACGACGGCCGCGGCCCGTGGGCCTATAGTGACGAGGGGCCTCCATTTTTTTTTTTTTTCTTTTTTTTTTTTTTTTTTTTTTTTGAGATCGATGTTATGATTGTGCACTGCAGACTCAGGGAGAAGGCAGAGAAGGAGAAAAAGAGACACAAGATTTACAGGTAATGGAAATATATCTTTTTTCTCTTTCTTATTAAAAACTTGGCCTATTTGAAAGGAGATTGATTTAATAAAAATGAATGAGCGAAAAATCAATATACAGTGTATATACAGTATATATATATATTAATATATTATTATTATTATTATTATTATAGTAATTGGCTATCATACTGCAATATAAACTATGAGTTTTATAGTGAAAAGAGCAGCTTTATTGGTCAAGATTGAAGGCTCTATATTGCAGGAAATTGCACGTACAGGTTCATTAAATTAAAAAAAATATTGGCCATGAAGGGGGTCGTGCCGGACCCCCTCCAAACCACCCCTTGCCTGTCAAAAACTAAAATTTTAAAATAGTAAAAAAAAAAGAAAAAAAAAATGTGCACCCCCACTTTCAACTATAACTAGGCTGCCATGATGTGTGCGTACCACGCACTCATGCATGGCTGACATACAGGCGGACCAATACACACAGACACACAATCTGCACTCAGGACAGAGACCACATACACACTGGACTATGGGATCGCTAATAAAACACTCGAATAGGGAAGGAGGGGGACTGCTTCTTTTTCTTGTCTGTTTTTACTTCTGCTAGAGACTGGACACTGACTGAACGGACTGACTGGACTCCACAGACGAGACTACTGGATGGACCCACAATGACTTGACTGTTTTTTCTTTCTTTTATATACTCGACTGGCCGGTTGAACAATCTAGATTTCAATTGTACCTTGCTATATTCACCTTGTATAAATACTTTGCTTATTCACTTTTTATATTACATTGCTTGTTAACTTTTTATAATAAATACCTTCAAAAGTGTTTCATCTCTTATATTTTTAAATAGCTTATTACAACTTTCACGATTGAGTCTAAAACGTGACAGTATACACCAAATTATCAATTAAGCAATGCGAATAGAAATTTGGCCCCATTATTACTCATGCGATCCGGATATGGCGTGAAACACAAAAAAAATATTCTAACCCACATAAATGGCATAGTCATATTCCCCTATTCAATAACAATGCACTCCTGATTGGAAAACGACCTATAAGATACCCTAAATGGGAAAAGCAGGGCATACACACATTAGGAGACGTTTTCAACAAACGGGGTTTTTGTAAATATGAAGAAATACATAACAAATTGTATCTCACCAGTTCCACATATTATTTTTACGCACAGTTATTGTTATGTTTGAAGGCTCATGGAGTCCCATTAAGGATACCAATTGAACACCACAGATACCACAAATCCTTCTATGAAAGAGAGACATCGAGAGGTTTTGTATCAGATTTTTATCATCAATTACTAACGTCTTCGTATGGAATCCTCCACCTAGACTCAGTCTGGAGGAGGGATATACCAGACCTGGAAATACATTTTGATTGGCAAGAAGCCTGGGCAAACGTTCGACTTGCGTCACGTAACCCGGACCATCAACAAATCAATCTTAACTATATTCATAGGACATACCTGACTCCTATAAGATTGAACAGAATGGGACTTAAACAAGACTCCAGATGCTCCTTATGTACAAATGGGGATGAGGGTACATTTATGCACATGTACTGGGATTGCCCACCAGTTAAGATATTCTGGAAAGAAGTGTCCCAGCAATTATCAAATTTCTTAACTCTGAATATACCTGTACACCCCTCTGTATTGCTGTTGAATGATGTTTTTGAGTTTGCAGTCCCTATACAGCTAAAGAGATTAGTTTTATCTGGTATCACAGCGGCTAAAAAGCTGATAGCATCACGATGGTTTCAACCGGAAAAAATTTGCCGGAAGGTTTGGATTCTTACATATCTCGCTGTGATTTATCTAGAAATATCTACAGCAAGAATTTTGGGTGTCAGTGAATCCAAAATTGCAATGTGGTTAGAAGTGGTGGAGAGAATAAAAGCTAGCATATGAATTGTAGTGCCTGGGTAGGAGCGAATGATAATGGATGCATTATCCAAGTGGGGGTCCGGGGGGCCTGTTACTGTTCCGCAACTATAAGTTACTTCCGGGGTAGGCCTGATTGGCCCCGACAGGCACGTGACAGGCGCGGCCACGCCCCCGCGGCAGCCTCAGGACGCGCAACTATATTACTACTAAATTACATGTACTGTAGTAATACGCCCTTTTTCACTATCCAGAAATAGCTCAATTGGCAGTGTTGCATTGGTGTGGATCCTACCGTCTGTTGCTGGTGAGTTCGATTCCCTTCAAATTATAATTTTTTTTTTAACGTGCATTCGTTCGCCGTTAAGTTTAGGCATGTTAACTTTAAGCATTGTTTCGGAGTTGGTTAAGGTTAGGCATTGTTTCGGAGTTGGTTATGGTTAGAAAGGTTAAGTTTAGGCGCTGTTAAGGAGCTGGTTAAGGTTAGAGTTTGTCTTAGAGAATGGCAATATTCTTTCGGAGTTGGTTATGCCTTATGGTTAAGGTTAGGCATGGTTAAGGTTAAGGTTAAGGTTAGGCATAGTTTCGGAGTTGCTTAAGGTTAAAGGGTTAAGTTTAGGCGCTGTTAAGGAGCTGGTTAAGGTTAGAGTTTGTGTTAGAGAATGGCAATAGACAGCCTATTTCCGCGCGACAGCTCTCAGCAGCGGGCGTGGCCGCGCCTGTCACGTGCCTGTCGGGGCCAATCAGGCCTACCCCGGAAGTAACTTATAGTTGCGGAACCGGTACAGGCGTCCGGGGGGGGGAGCGAGCGAGAGCATATTTGATTTGATTTTATTAGGGATCCCCATTAGCTGGTGCGATAGCAACCAGCTAGTCTTCCTGGGGTCCACACACAAAAAAACACACAAAAACAATCACTATTGCAAAAAATTAAAAGTCAGTACACACAATGCATAATGAACCTACTGTAACAATTAATATAGCTAAAATTACATTAGTGTAAAACAAAAACAAAAAATTACTTTACAGTGTTAAAAACAATTTAAAAACAATTTAAGATTCTTTTTAAAAGTGAATCTACTGAGCGGTTAGGTGGCCGAGCGGAGATTGCGTTCGTCACCAACCCCGGAGCTGTGAGCTGGATTACAGGCGAATCCAGCTCACAGCTCCGGGGTTGTCACCAGCTTGGCTGGCCGTCTGCACTAATACAATTGGCTGTATTAGAGGGTGGGAGAAGCTGGCGGGGTGGGTCTGGGTCGTTGTAAACAGCGACTCCTACAGTTCGGTCGGGGCGCCTGCTAAGCGCGGATAGGACTTGAGGGGGATAGTGTGATCCTCCCACACGCTACGCCCTCTCGATGAGAATCCGCGCTGCCAGGTGAAAAGAAGCGGTGATTGGCTGGACGTGTGTCGGAGGAAGCACGTGGTAGCCTCCACTCTCCCAGATGATCTGACTGTGGGGGGTAAGTGCGCAGCGACCAGGAAGGGACTGGGAATTGGCATACGACTAACATTGGGATGGGAGAAAATCGGAGGAAAATGGAGGTCAAAGATCAATAAAAAAATTTAAATAAAAAGAGTGAATCTACTGTAAATGCAGCAGAGGTTCCGAGGCAGGCCATTCCACAGAGTTAATGCTCTAAAAATAAAAGATCTCCCCAGAGCGCTGGTTCTAGGACCTGGCAATTCAAGCTGCCCACTACTGGAACCTCTAGTGTAATGCTCGTGCACAGTATTACTAAAAACAATCTGATTATGTATAAAAACAGGAGTCTTACTGCTCATGACCAACTTGAACAGCACAAGTATATTAAAAGACAATCTATTTTCAACGTTAAGCCAAGAGAGGCGGGCATGCATACGGCTCACATTAGACCTTAGTGAGCAGCCCAGTACCAACCGTGCTGCCCTGTTCTGGACCACCTGGAGCTTCCTGAGGTCACCACTGGCAGCAGATGACCACATCGCAGAGCAATAGTCAAGATGACATAAAACTAAACTTTTCACTATCTGACATAAAAGGGGACGGGCAACAAAAGAAGCACATTTCCTGGAAATACCAATTGCTCTTCCCATTTTTAAAACAATATAATTAATATGCTGAGACCAAGACAGAGTGCAATCCAGCATCACTCCAAGGAGTTTAGTACTTTCAACTTGTTGAACTGCTGAATTACACAAGTTTAAATGAAGCTTTGGATTTGTAGATAACCTGTGCCTTGTTCCCAGCACAATACATTTAGTCTTGGAGATATTAAGGACAAGTCTATTACATACTACCCAGTCATGCACAACTTTAAGTTCTCTACTCAAAACTTCATTAAGTACATTGCATGATGGTGCCGTGTAATACAATGTTGAATCATCTGCATAAAGAACTGTTGTAGCACATTTGGTAGCCCAAGATAGGTCATTCGTAAATACAGAGAAGAGCAAAGGTCCTAGGCAACTTCCTTGCGGCACGCCACACTCTAGACCTCTGCTACTGGACAGGCTGCCATTTAGATACACCTTCTGTGATCTAGAGGACAAATAACTTAGTATCCACTTTAAAGCAGAAGAGTTAAAACCATAACATTTAAGTTTATCAACCAGTAGAAAATGGTCCAGCACATCAAATGCAGCACTAAAATCTAACAGCACAGCTCCCACCAACATAGAGTTATCTATAGCTTTAAGCCAGTCATCAGTCATCTGTATCAAGGCAGTAGAAGTAGAGTGACCAGCTCTATAGGCATGTTGAGAATCTGTTGCAAGCTTGTTTGAAACAAAATACTCTTGAATTTGTGAATGCACCAACTTTTCCATGATTTTGCTCAAGACAGGTAAAATACTTATAGGTCTAGAATTTCCCTCATTAAAAGCAGCTTTGGTATCCTAAGGGAAAGGAAAAACCTTAGCCTCCTTCCACATCTTTGGAAATAGACCCACATCCAAACATCTATTCATAATATGACATATAGGAGATGCTATAATACCAGCAGTCATTCTCAGCACTTTACTATCCAGGTTATCTAGGCCTGCTAACTTACTATCAGGAAGAGAGCGGAGTAACCGCTCCACCTCACTGACTTCAGCCTGATGAAATTCAAATTCACACATTTTGTCTTTCATTATGATATACTTAATACAGTCATTTGTTTTCCGGTTGTTTGACATATTCATAGCATGCCTTAGTTTAGATACTTTACCCACATAATAATCATTAAAATGATTTGCAATCTCACCTGGTTTCGTGAGAACAAATCCATTTGATTCCACTAAGGGTGTGCACACAGTTGTCTTTCGACCCATCATTTCATTAAAAACATTCCATATTTGTTTGCTATCATTTCTCGCATCATATAACCTTTGTTTAAAATAGTCCCTTTTTTTTACCTTGTTTAGTTTTGTCACCTGATTGCGTAAAGCACAGTATTTATGCCTGTCATCAATTGAACCAGAACTAACTGAGGCTTTTTTGGCCATGTCTCTCTCTTTCATTAGGGTCCTGAGACTGCTGTCAAGCCATGGGGCAGATCTATTTTTGACCGTGAATTTTTTTAAAGGAGCATACTTGTTTACAACACTCATATATCTTGACATAAATAAATCCAGGGCAGCTTCAGGGTCATCTTCACTACACACCATGTTCCAATCTATACTGGATATTTCATCAATAAATGAATCTTCATTAAATCTTGTATAGGACCGTGTTAATATGATTTTAGCTTTAAGTTTTGGAACCTTTGTCTTTCTAGTGACAGCTATTATATTGTGGTCACTGAACCCTACAGGGACAGAGACAGCCTTAGAGCATTGTTCAGAAACATTTGTATAAATATGGTCAATGCATGTCCCAGAAATAATACCATCACTGCCTAGACTTATTCTTGTTGGAGATGCAACAATTTGAGACAGATTACAAGCATTTAACATAGAGAGCAACTTATTCTTGTTGGGACATGACTTCACCATCCAGTCTACATTCATATCACCTAACAAGAAGATTTCTCTATTTTCATCTGATATCTTGTCAAACATCTCACACAACCCATTCATATACATAGCATCTCCACTAGGAGGCCTGTAGAAACAACATACTAGAATTGGTTTTAAATAAGGCAAGTGGACTTGCACACAGTTTGCTTCAATGTCTTCCCTCATTAGATCATAACGTATTTTGGCAGGTAAATTATTTTGAACATAAATAGCCACTCCACCTCCAAACTTATTTCTATCTTTTCTAAAAACTGAGAAACCCTCAATAGCTACATTGGAATCAGAGAAAGACTCATCAAGGTGGGTCTCAGAAATAGCAATGATGTTAATACAGTTATCTCTGACAATACACTCTACCTCCTGATGCTTATAACGCAGACTACATACATTCACATGAGCTAAAACCAGGCCCTTGTGAAGGCCTAACTTAATGCAGGGTATATCAGTATTGGATGTAGTAATAGCAATTTATAGAAAACAAAAACAAAAATGAAATGAAAATACAACATCCTCCATCTAAAAGAGCCAGGGGGTCACCTTTGAGTCTCTATACAGTTGTCCATTTATGTACAGTTTATCGACTGACAAAGCCACTCTGTGATTCAGGGCCCTGTTTTCCCTCATGATAGGAAGCAGTTGTTTTCTCCTGTCATTGATTTGATTTTTGATTTTATTTTATTAGGGATCCCCATTAGCTGGTGCGATAGCAACCAGCTAGTCTTCCTGGGGTCCACACACAAAAAAACACACAAAAACAATCACTATTGCAAAAAACAAAATTATTAAAAGTCAGTACACACAATGCATAATGAACCTACTGTAACAATTAATATAGCTAAAATTACATTAGTGTAAAACAAAAACAAAAAATTACTTTACAGTGTTAAAAACTATTTAAAGGGGCTATGCATTATAAATGTCATTTTTCAGTCTCTAGCATTGTATTATAGTAATAGGAGTTCGTATCAATGTGTTTTAGGGTCTAAATACCATATTGGCGGATTGCTCCGATTCAGCCCAGCCCCTCTCGTCCTCTAGTAAATCGGGTCATTTTGATTTGAAGGCCTGAGTCACGTCATTCGGCGCACAGTGATGAGATTGGCTCTGTGGTTGGAGCTAATGCCCGCCCCCATTCTACCTAGACTAGACAGCGAGTGGAGCTGCAGGGCTGTGCGCTTTGGAGGGAGAGAAAGGAAGAGAGAGCCGAGAGGGAGAGAAAGGAAGAGAGAGGGAGGGAGGGAGAGAGAGGGGGCACTTGGGGGGGGGGGGGGGTACCTGCCGGCCGCGCGCCACACGGGAGATTGAAAGAAAGAAAAGAAAACAGCTGCCCCGTCTCATCAGCGAGAGCCGAGTGGGAGAGAAAGGAGAGAAAGGAAGAGAGAAGGAGGGAGGGAGAGAGAGGGGGCACTTGGGGGGGGGGGTACCTGCCGGCCGCGCGCCACACGGGAGATTGAAAGAAAGAAAAGAAAAAAGCTGCCCCGTCTCATCAGCGAGAGCCGAGTGGGAGAGAAAGGAGAGAAAGGAAGAGAGAAGGAGGGAGGGAGAGAGAGGGGGCACTTGGGGGGGGGGGGGTACCTGCCGGCCGCGCGCCACACGGGAGATTGAAAGAAAGAAAAGAAAAAAGCTGCCCCGTCTCATCAGCGAGTGGAGCTGCGGGGCCGTGCGCTTTGGAGGGAAAGAAAGGAAGAGAGAGCCGAGAGGGGGCATTGCCTCTCTCTCTCTCTCTCTCTCTCTCTCTCTCTCTCTCTATAATGGTATAAATGATTATTTGTGTAAATAAGGTTATACGCCGACCATTAAGAAAATACATGTTAGTTTAGGAATAAGGGGCAGGTAACTATAAGATTTATTCTTCTTCCTGCTCCTTTTGTCCATGGAATGACTATTTAAGATTTTTTAATGAAGAAACTATGATTGTATTATTCCATGTGGCAAATAAAAACTCTGAACTGAACTGAACTCTCTCTCTTCCCCCCCCCTCCCTCCCTCCCTCTACCAGTGCAGACTGTGGTCTGACTGTCACTCAAAGTGCTTATGGGCGGAGCCAGGCCATAACAGCCTGATTTCTTGAGGCTGAAAAATGATGGTTTTGAGTACTTGATTAGAAATATAAAACAATAAATTTTTTTGAAAAAAACCTTACAAATGTCTTCAATAGACTAACAGGAATTGTGTAAAGTTGCCCAAATAGTGCTAGGAATAGCAGTGCATAGCCCCTTTAAAAACAATTTAAGATTCTTTTTAAACGTGAATCTACTATAAATGCAGCAGAGGTTCCGAGGCAGGCCATTCCACAGAGTTAATGCTCTAAAAATAAAAGATCTCCCCAGAGCGCTGGTTCTAGGACCTGGCAATTCAAGCTGCCCACTACTGGAACCTCTAGTGTAATGCTCGTGCACATGTAACGGGTGTAAAACTCACTCCCCAGAGGCATCCAAACTGAGCGCTTAGAAGGGAATTCCTTTCTTGGCGCAGCGGTTTGTGATGTCGCCCGCAGTGCGGACGCCTGGGGTTCGACTCCCACTCAAGGCATGGTCGAATTCGTGGCAGGGGCGAGTTGCCTCTGTTACACTGGTGCCGTAGACCCGGATGCCTTGGGTGGTGTGAGTTTAGGGGGGGTGAGTGTAACGGGTGTAAAACTCACTCCCCAGAGGCATCCAAACTGAGCGCTTAGAAGGGAATTCCTTTCTTGGCGCAGCAGTTTGTGATGTCGCCCGCAGTGCGGACGCCTGGGGTTCGACTCCCACTCAAGGCATGGTCGAATTCGTGGCAGGGGCGAGTTGCCTCTGTTACACACAGTATTACTAAAAACAATCTGATTATGTATAAAAACAGGAGTCTTACTGCTCATGACCAACTTGAACAGCACAAGTATATTAAAAGACAATCTATTTTCAACGTTAAGCCAAGAGAGGCGGGCATGCATACGGCTCACATTAGACCTTAGTGAGCAGCCCAGTACCAACCATGCTGCCCTGTTCTGGACCACCTGGAGCTTCCTGAGGTCACCACTGGCAGCAGATGACCACATCGCAGAGCAATAGTCAAGATGACATAAAACTAAACTTTGCACTATCTGACATAAAAGGGGACGGGCAACAAAAGAAGCACATTTCCTGGAAATACCAATTGCTCTTCCCATTTTTAAAACAATATAATTAATATGCTGAGACCAAGACAGAGTGCAATCCAGCATCACTCCAAGGAGTTTAGTACTTTCAACTTGTTGAACTGCTGAATTACCAGGGGTGTAAAAAGTACCCAGAAATTATACTTAAGTGAAAGTATGGGTACCGTCTCAAAATCTGACTCAAGTAAAAGTCAAAGTATCTGGCTAAAAACACACTTGAGTAAAAGTCAAAAAGTCCTACTTTTAAATGTACTTAAGTACTAAAAAGTAAAAGTAAATTTTTTTTTGAAAGGGATAGACCAGGGGTCTCAAATTCATTCCATCGTGGGCCAAGTTTTCATTTTAACTATACATTGCACCAGGTGAGTTAGTTGAAGAGGTGAGCCAATTAGTGAAATCATCAGCTGGTGTTTAGGCAAGGCTGGAATGAAACCAAGCATACACTCTGCCCACAATGGAATGTGTTCTGCGATAGACAATGCTGAAGACAGACAGAAGACAGAATACTGGAGTACCCTGAATAATATCACAATATTAACCACAGCACAATGCGGATCTGACTGTCTATTCTTCTGATAGCAGGTGTTTAATCAAAGATCCCTGCTTTCTAGTGTTGCACAAGGACCAATCAGCATGGGTATGGGCGGGTTCATTTTCCATTGATGGGGATTTGATTGGCTGTTTACCTGCGGTTGCAGGATTAATAACATTAACGTTAGTTCGGCCAGATAAACAATTAAAATATACTAATTAAATGGTTGGACCTGTGAGATTTGTACTTTGTACTTTGTAGGTCTGCATTTTAAATGTAAGGAGTAAAAAGTATGTATTTTTTCTCTGAAATGTAATGGAGTAAAAGTACAAAGTATACAAACCTAATAATACTCGAGTAAAGTACAAATCCCCCAAAACAGTACTTAAGTATTGTAACGAAGTACAATTACTCAAGTACTTTACACCCCTGTGAATTACACAAGTTTAAATTGATCTCCACAGGAAAGTGGTCATTTAACCACAGAGAGGACCCCTTCAACTCCTTACCACGGCTCTTCACCAACTCCTTATGCTTGTAGTGCTCAAACCGAGCTATAATTGGTCTGGTCTTTCCATCAACAGGTCGGCCCAGTCTGTGAACCCTAGAGAAGGTTATGTCCCTAACCACCTCAGGGGACAGTTTGAGTTTTTTTTGACATAAAGTCTCTTACAATTTTTTCCGGCTCAGCTTTATCCTCAGCTTTGTCCTCACTGATACCAGAGAAAATCAAGTTGTCCCTCATCTCTCTGCACTGTATTCCCAGTAAGGTCTCTTTCATATGCTTCTTCTCCAAGGTGAGAGAGACAGCAGATTGCTGTACCTCCTTCACCACACCCTTAAGGAAGGCATTTTCCTTCATCAAGTCCTCAATCTGCTTTTGACTAAACTCCAAGCTGGTTTTCAACTCACGGATGTCATGTTGTAATGAGTCAAGGATATCCAACTTGGTTAGTCTAGCGTTGATTGACTCCAACAGTGCTGCATCCACCTCCACGACACCACCCGACTCACCCACACTCTCCGACCAAGGTTGATTAGATCGTAGTAGTTTCTTGGGCAGTGGTTTATCAGCAGCCTTTTCAGGTGCCACCTTGTCACCGGTTTTGGGAGGCATCCCAGCAGGTTAGAGGGCTTGAACAGTACAGACCTCAGGTAGGCCCAAGGCTTGAGCAGTACAGACCACAGGTAGGCCCAAAACTGAATCCTCCAGGTATCTTCTCTTTTAACCATCAATCCACAACGACCCTTCACTTAAAATCACTTTACTACTACAAACAGTAGAATAAAGCTTATATTGACGTAAAATCTTTAAAAACTGAGTAAAATATCATAAAAAAACGACAACAGCAGCAGAAGAGCAATCTCCAGGTGCAGCAAACAGGAAACAGGAAACGAAGTAGATATGTGCATATGTGTGTAGTGTAGGGTATTAGATAACAAGTATTAGGTGTATATCTCGTATAATACATTTATTTAAATGGTGATTTCATTGGATGTGTACTGTTCATTAATGCTTGTATATCTAATTTTATGTTGTTATGTTTATGTTTATGTGTATGTTTAAAAAATAATAAAAAAATAAAATAAAAAAATAAAAAGGAAACTGAACCTCCAAACAGTGAAGGACTCATACGCCCTGCCCAACCTGGAGGATTGCTTTTCAGCACTGACTGGATCCAAATGGTTCTCAGTGCTAGATCTCAAATCTGGTTTTTACCAGATCGAAATGGAAGAAAAGGACAAGCACAAGACAGCATTCATCTGCCCGCTGGGATTCTTTGAGTTCAATAGGATGCCTCAAGGAGTAATAAATGCCCCAAGCATGTTCCAGAGGCTTATGGAGTGGTGCGTGGGAGAACTGAACTTGAAGCAAGCCCTCGTCTTCCTGGACGATCTAATCGTTTTCTCTTCAACACTAGAGGAACACGAGGAGAGGCTCATGCGAGTCCTGAGCCATCTGAAAGAGTATGGGCTAAAACTATCACCCGAAAAGTGCAAATTCTTCCAGACATTCGTAAGGTATCTAGGCCACATAGTGTCTGAGAAAGGAGTCGAAACGGACCCAGAAAAGACAACCGCACTCAAAACCTGGCCAAAGCGAACCAAACTGAAAGAACCGAGAGCATTTCTAGGATTCTGCGGTTACTACCGTAGATTCGTCAAAGACTATTCAAAGATAGTGGACTAGTGCAGTGCAGACAGTGTCATTGTGCCAGTGTCACTTGTGGGCAGAGGGGGGGGGGGGGACCTGAGGCATTGATCAGCCTGGCAGCTGAGGGGAAGAAGCTCAGTCTGTGACGAGCTTTCACAGCCTTTGGGATCCTCAGCCTTCTCCCAGAGGGGAGCAGGGTGAAGAGGCTGTGACCGGGGTGGGAGGGGTCGGCCATGATCTTCCTCGCCCTCTTCAGCGTCCTGGAGTCGTGCAGGGACCTGAGGGAGGGCAGGGGACAGCCGATCACCCTCTCTGCAGAGCGAATCACCCGCTGCAGCTTGGCGAGATCTTTTGCCGCTGCAGCGGGGAACCAGGAGATGATGGAGTGGGTGAGGATGGACTCAATGATGGCCGTGTAGAATTGGGCCATCATGGTCCTCGGCAGTTTGCTAAGCTTGATGCCGCAAGCTACAGATGGTTATCTGATCTATCAACCTTCGATTTCCAACTGCAATACAGAGCTGGAAAACAGAATCAAGATGCTGATGGGCTGTCCAGACGACCACACAGCAGACCAGCTGATGACCCAATATCGAGAAAAGAGATGGAAATAATACAACAGTTTGCGAAAAGACACCTCTCTGAACCAGAGCACGCAAACATGAGTGAAGACATCATTAGAGCCATCTGCAAAAGACACTTAGTTCGCGAAGTGACCGACAACGGCTCTAAAGAGACACCATCCAGCATTGCATCGGTGGTATCACTTGCCCTCCACCCAAGTGCAATCCCAGACAGCTTCCAAGGAGAAGATCAGCTGGGTGGCCTACCCGTTGTTCCGGTGATAACTCCAGCCGAAATGAGAGAAAAGCAAAGAGCCGACACCTGTATCCGTCAAGTACTACAGCTTGTGGAGTCAGGGGAGAAACCTCCACCGATACTCAGAAAGGAGATCCCCGAACTTTACCTTCTACTAAGAGAGTGGAACCGGTTAGAAGTATTGGACGGAGTCCTGTACCGGAAGAGACAAGAAGGCGCACAGACCCACCATCAACTTGTGCTGCCTGAAGACCTGAGACCCATGGTCTTAAAGAGCCTTCACGATGACATGGGCATGGACCGAACCCTAGACCTCGTCCGAAAGCGATTCTATTGGCCCAGAATGTCAGCTGAAGTAGAAACAAAGATCAGGACCTGCAACCGATGTGTACGGCGTAAAGTTCCACAAGAGAAAGCTGCCCCGTTGGTGAACATCACAGCCACACGACCACTCAAGTTGCTGTGCATGGACTTTCTCAGCCTGGAACCAGACTCTAGCAACACAAAAGACATCTTGGTCATTACGGACCACTTTACGAAATACGCAATAGCGATCCCTACCGCAAATCAAAAAGCGCTAAATGCCTGTGGGACCACTTCATTGTCCACTATGGTATCCCGGAGAAGCTCCACAGCGACCAATGTGCGGATTTCCAGTCCTGCACAATTAAAGAGCTGTGTGAGCTAGCCGGCATCAAAAAGATACGAACCACCCCGTACCATCCAAGGGGAAACCCAGTTGAACGCTTCAACAGGACCCTGCTTAATATGCTGGGCACCCTGAAGAATCAGAAGAAAAGCCATTGGCGAGACTAGGTCAAACCTCTAGTACACGCCTACAACTGTACTAAGAGCGACACTACTGGATTCACCACGTATGAGTTGATGTTCGGGCGACAGCCAAGATTGCCTGTGGACATAGCCTTCAACTTACCTGTCAACTACCAGCCAGGCTCACACTCGCAATATGTCCGCAGTCTGAGATCCCACCTTGAAGCAAGTTACAGAGTAGCTACAGAAAATGCAAAGAAGACGGCGGACCATAACAAAGCAAGATTCGACAAACGAGTTGTTGAGTCTACCCTGCAGGAAGGTGACAGGGTTCTCATCAGAAACGTCCGCATCAGAGGCAAGCACAAGCTAGCAGACCGGTGGGAAGCAGATATCTACGTTGTAGTGAAACAAACTGGAAATGTCCCAGTCTATGTAGTGAGACCTGAAACCAGAGATGGTCCACTACGAACGCTCCACCGAGACCTACTGCTACCTTGCGGATTCCTTCCTACGACCCCTGTGGAAGATGGACCTACTGTAAAAGACAAACCTAAGTGACCAAGAACTCGACAGAGCCCAAGAGAAGAAAGCTCGAATGAAACAGAGGGAGAAGACCCAGATGATGACTATCTCACTTATCACTATGACCATGGAGGTCTAGTGGTGGAAACCTCAGGAGTACAATCAAATCCTGAACCCATCAAGTCTGACACAAGAAACGCAGAAACACAACCCCTCCCAGTGTCCACTGTCGAACAAGACCCCTCAGATGTCATTCTTCCTGAGGGAGCTCCAGGGACAACTGCTGACACAACGACACTGAACAAGAATATCCCATCCGCAGTGAGACCTACTGAAGGCAGTTTACCTGACCTAGATACAGCGGATCGGGAAAATGACTTATTTGACATGGATCAGGAAGAGGAAACTCTACTAGGAAGAGACGCAGACGAGAACAACCTACCTGAAGAGACCTTACCAGTTATGAGTTCAGAGGAGAACAATACTAACATAAATGAACCGGAAACCGAACCAGATGGACAGGAGAATGTCCAAGACAATGTGGAAAGAGAAGAGGAAAGAGATGTCAGAGATGGACAGGAGAATGTCCAAGACGATGTGGAAAAAGAAAAGGAAAGAGATGTCAGAGATGAACACCCAAGAAGGTCGACAAGACATAGAGAACCTCCAAAAGTTCTGACTTACCCCCGACTAGGGAACCCACTAGTAACGATAATCCAGTAATTATTCCAGAGTCTAAGATCAGTAATCGCAGACTCTTTAGACGACCCCAACTCCCAAGAACCCCATAGGACTGAGATAATGTAGTCCTGGGCAGAGCATGTGAGCGGCGCGGAGCGGCCGAGAAATCCGCTCTTCGCTCTAGACGACTGAGTTCCGCTCTCATTCGCTTATGTTGGCCCCCCCCCCCCCAAGCAGCTCTCGCTCACTCAGCTTTATTTGCGCATCAAGCGCTCCCCGCTCCACAGCCCGCTCAGCAGAAAAAAATTATTTTTTTGGAGCATGATGTAAACGAGCTTGATTTGACCAAACTACAACAGTCTGCACCCCCTGGGCCCCTTAACAATTGTTTGTATTGAGCCGTATTGTATTGTACCCATTCTGCAATGTTGAATAACGTTTATCCATTCAACTACTATGCTAAGATAGCTAGCCTAGCCGCAATGCTATGGCCGATCTCATTCACGTTAGCATGTAAGCTAACAACAACAACAGCGCTTGTGGTACATTGTGTTGATGTTGGTTTCGTTTCATCAATAAATGAGGCAGAACACAGTGAATGTATCCTTTTTTTTTATTGCACTTTGTTTGTTTCTCACTGAAAATAAATGTTGCGTTCACCCGAGGTCCCGAGGTGATTTAAAGATGGCGGATTCTACTTTGACTTAGCAGGATGTGTAGTGACGGTTCACCCTTCTCATTGGTTGAAAATGGCCTTCATGTTTGTACATCACCACCTATTGCTTTGGCATTGTACTACATGTATATTACATCAGTTTAAACCACTGTGTGATCGTGTGCAGTGAGCGGCTGGGAGCGGCTCGGAGCGGAGGAGAGCTCTCGCTCTGGAGTCGCTCTGACCCATTTTAAAACCCACTCCATGCTCACTTCAAAATCCATGCTCCGCTCCTCGCGCCGCTTGCGCTCCGCTCACATGCTCTGGTCCTGGGATAACATGCACAGGGACGTGCATTAGGAAAGAAGGGGAGGATGTAACCCAGGTTTCAGATTCATAACTATTTAGTTATAGGAACATAAATAGTTAATGCCATTGAATAAGAACGTACGGTTATGTCTATAACCATAGTTATATGACTATAGCGGATGCTCTGCGTCCTACTGGAATCTATCCTCAGTACTAGCACTGAATAAATATTCACATGCACCTATATACACCCATCCGTCTGGCCACACCCCCATCCGCTCCTCTACATAAGCAGGGGTGTGGCCATACTAACAGCTCCTTCCCAAGTCTTTCACCACCAAGGCGAAGACCACGGGGTCCTCAGTGAGTCCGACGCAGAGTGTCCGCTATACTCATATAACTATGGTTATAGACATAACCGTACGTTATAGTATCGTATAGCTACCTCTCTGCGTCCTACTGGAATACAGGAGCTGAGCAGAGCGGAAGCTCGAAAAATGTACCCGCTGAGGCCCCCCACAACCATCAGAACCGGGGAGGACCCGAGCCCCCGGACCCCCCGGATCCGACTGTGCGAAGAGGGGTTTAGCAACTCAAACGCACAGGGTGAGCAGACCGTCGGACTTACCTTCCCACAGAAGAACCCACGACTACACAAACGCGCAACCCACATGCCACTAGGGAACGAACGGGAAGAAATAAAACCCCTGTTACAACCCCTAACATCACGGGGTTATCTGGTTATCTTTTTCCCCCTCCTTCTTTTTCCGATTTTTCTCCCATCCCACTGTTAGTCGTTATGCCAATTCCCAACCCCCTTCCTGGTTGTTGCGCACTTTCCCCTACTGTTGGTCCGAGAGGCCGGAGACTGTCACATGCTTTCCTCCGACGCATGTGCAGCCAGCCGGCAGCCAGCCGGCAGCCAGCCTGGCCGCGCAGATTCTCACCGGGAGAGTGTAACGTGTGGAAGGTCGCACTACCTCTCTCCAGATCCTACCCTTGCTGAGCAGGCGCCCCGACCGAACTGTAGGGGTCGCTGTCCACAACGCCCAGGACCCACCCACGGCTCCCCTCCCCCTAACTCAGCCAAACGAGTTAGTATAGCGATCAGCCCGAGCCAAGGCAATGCTGACTCTCCGGGAGTCGAGACCGCAGCCTCTTGCATTGGTGACGAGCACAATCTCTGCTACGCCACCTGACCGCCCATAAATAGTTAATGTTATCGGGTCATATGTATATTCATATCAGATTAGCAATGTTTGACCAAATCCTTTGAATTGCCTCACGGCCCTTTAAATGACCTCATGACGCGAGATAGATGTCACGACAGCCACGCCTTGCCTTACGGCAGGTGAGCCTTGCCATACGGCAGATGAGATTACAGATTGAAACGAGACTGACACAGCTGAATGCTGCTGGATACTGAAATGAACTAGCACCACTAAATAGTTATCAAACAGTCATAAAAGATTCCCCCAGTTACAAAACCAAAGAAGTTGTTAAAGAGTTAAAGAGCATACCATTTCCGGAAGCGGTTTTGGTGAGTTTCATCAATATTGTGCTGTCCATTGTCGAATGTACAAAATTCATCAAGGCTAATCAGCTAATAATGTAGCTTCATCCTGAGTCATGCTAGCGAAGCTCCAAGCTCAATTTGGTTAAATGAAAACTAGAAAGAAACCATTTCAGAAGTACTTATAATTGTATTGATATGCTGCACGATAAGAACATGGTCTATATACATTTTGACTGCTTTTGATAGTTTAATATGGAATGTGAGGAATGTTCCCATATGCTAGCGCACTTTAGCCTAACTTAGCATAGGACAGATGGATATTCCCACGTGCTGTGATAAGGTAGCCTACTTTAGCTTAGCATAGCTAAAAGTAGCCTGATTGATTATTCATTCTAAAAGCAATGAAAAGATGATGAAGCGATAAAAGATGGTAAATAGCTTTTATTTTCTGAATGCCTGTATAACGCAGGCCAGGTTTTTCTAGCACCCCGTTCCACCCCCGGGAAGAAGTTCCCAGGAGTCCCGGCCGACCACCATTCACCACGTGTGCCCACGCGGGACGAGGCAGTGTGCCGGACCGACACAAGATGGCGAGCCAACCCACTGAACCTCAGATCTAGATCAAGGCTATACCGGCCTGATCTGATTACCCCTGTTGCCTCAACAACTGTTGCCTGGTAGGATTGTGAAATTGCCTTCCTCATTCCCAGTGAGGAGGTGGATCAGGAATTAACGAACTAATTGAACTTGAGTCACAAGAACTTCCAAGGACCATCATATCCTTTTCTATGACACGAACTGATTGAACGAGAACACAAGGACTTCCAAGGGCTTTGACCCTGTTCACCTTTTGTATTTTGATGCACCCAGTAAGATACTTGAACCACTGATATTTCTCCTATAAGAAGGGAGAGTTAAAGGGTAAATGCACCCAGTAAGATACCTGAACTACTGATGTTCTCCTGTAAAGAGGACGAGTTAAAGGGTCAATGTACCCAGTAAGATACTTGAATCTCACTGATAACATATTGATTATAGTTGAATCACTGCTGGTTCTCCTGTAAAGAAAGATGGTTTAAAGAGTCATTCCACCTGATAAGGTATTTGCATTCCTATAACCTTGAATATTTCTATTGGTACTTTGTTCGTATTACACATGCAAAGGAAGAGTTTAAAGGGTCATTTCACCTAATAAGGTACTTGCATTCCCTGCACACTTAAAGGTTTAAATTAATATGTTTAAACACTTACCTATTGAAATGATAAACTGATATAGAGTTTACTGAACGATAAACTATGAGAGAGTTTACTGATCTGCAATTGCAGAAGAAAGATAATGAGTTACTCACGAAAAAGGGATGTCCAACTTTAAACCTAGCTTTTAGCTAGTGACAACCTCAGAGACGTCTGAACCAAACCTAATGTGTTGATCCAATCAACCTAGGACTTGATATCGAATTAACCTTCCTGAAAGAGGGAGTGGTTAAGAAAATAACCAAAAAGGGATACTTCACTTTACGTTGTATGTATTGTAATTGTCTAGCTAGCGCTGTTGTGAATAAACTACCGGTCACTGTTATAACCTTGTTTTTGGTCTACTACTCCTTTAACTGTGTATATTACTCCTCTCCTCATTCGAACCTAGAACTGGTCCGTGGCGAACAGCTGTTACTGTTAGTGACACAAGTGCTACACGCACTCTACCCCCTACGTCGGTCTGGGAGGGCGGAGACTATCACATGCTTCCTCCGACACATGTGTAGCCAGCCCACCGCTTCTTTTCACCTGGCAGCGCGGACTCTCACTGGGGGAGTGTAACGTGTGGAAGGATCACATACCTCCTCCAGATCCTTCCCTCGCTGTGCAGGCGCCCCGACCGAACTGTAGGAGTCGCCCCGACCAGGACCCACCCCACCGGCTTTCCTACCTGTGACACTGCCAATTGTGTCAGTATGGACGGCCGACCAAGCCGGAGGTACCGCAGCTAGATTCGATCCCACTGTCTCTGCGGTGGTAGACAGACACTTAGTCCGCTGCGCTACCCGGCCGCCCTGACAGTTTTTTATTTGATGAATGTGGGCACTGATATGCGAAAAGGAACTGAATCGGTTTTATATCTATATAAGAAAATATATTTTAAAAAGCATACACCAGTGGGGGCGATGAGCAAGTAACACAAACAGTGGTAACACATACCATGCAAGAACATTGTGTGCCATAGTTACAATGTAATGTTTACTAGTGATTGGTAGGTTATGCCTCTGTATCTGTATGTATGAGTGGTTTAATCTGACACTGACTATGTTTACATGCAGATAATTCCGTTCTTAACCTGGCTACTCAGTGGGGACTGTATTATATTAAATAATGTGAACAGGGAACACCACTCAAAAGACGAGTGAAGTGAGAGACAGCCTTGGGATTTTTTGGGGGGAGCTGCTCCATTGACAATTTACATTACATTATATAGAGGTAAGACTGCTGATTTTTTACAAGTTACAAGTTCTACTAAAGTAAAATAATCCTTTACAGGTCAACACCACTGAAAGTAATAATTCTTATGGTATTTCCATACCCTAATATTATTAATCAATATTATTGGGGTACATGAGCTACAATCTTCCAAAGCTATTGCTGCTCTATTGACAATATATATTATGTACATTATGGTTATGAATAACACTTGGTGCCAATGTGCCATCATTAGTGCTTGTGGGGAAGAAAATGCATATGGCGACAAAGTCTGATATAGCGAACAAGTTACAGACTTTAAGACCCAGCGGAAAATGGCATTTTCCAGTTGGACTTTGCTTTTTGAGTGACAGTATTATTTAGACAGACTTGGTGACTGGTCAAAGTTATCAAGTGAGCCTTATAGTACTCATTCGGATTACATGTTCATATATTCTCTTTTTTTTGGGAGATAGTTAAATGTCTTGGGTTTGGAGTGATATATTCTCTCACCCGTTATGGGCAGTTTCCACAGTATTACTGGGATGCGTCGTGCGCGTCCTGCGGAGAGGACCGTGGATCCCGCGCGCCTGCACCGTGCAGCTGAGGGGGAAGACGGCAATAGTGACAGGGGCTAATACTGGTCGGTATGCATTATGTGCCCCATGTTTCATTATTAACCTCTGCTACCTTTATGTACTGTAGTGTAGACGTAGTAAAATCAAGTGATCCATTGCTAATTACATTGTACAGTAGCTGCACTGCAGGCGGCGGCATAGGAACGTCTGTGCTTTGTTTTTATATGGTAGCTGTTGTGGAACGTTTGTTTTACCATGTCTGGTGAGTTTAGACTAGAGAGTTAAGAGAAATTGAGGTCAAGGGATAGACAATAAAATGGTTTATTCTGTACACAGAAGTCTCAGTTCAATACAGAGCGTACAAGACAATCTGAGAAGTGAGCCCCGACTCCCCGAGTAACGGGTAACCCTGAGCTATAGGCCTACAGACAGAGTAAGAAAAGCAAGGTTTACATACAGGAAAAGTGTATGTCTCATACTGACGTTTGCATCCACTGTGGCTATAATAGGAGTGGTTTAAGACTAAACATGTTATCATGTCGGAGCGTTCCATAGTAAGCTGATTTCTCGTAAATGGAGTAAAGGTTAACAACGCATTAAGATGGTGAATATATGAATATGAATATTGAATGTGCAATATCAAAAGTAAAAGTATATGTGTCATCGTAAAATGTTTGTGTATCCAGTGCTTGGGAGCGTTCGAACCTCGCACAAGGTAGTATGTGATCCAGTTATGATGTTGCTATTGATTAAGTCCTTTTGGGTTCAGAATGATATGTAGTGAAGTTAAAAAGTACAGTATTTCCTTGTGGAGTAAAAGTACAAAGTTCCCAAAAATACTTACGTGAAGTACCTCGAAATTGTACTTACGCTTGAGTAAAATACTTAAGTTACTTTCTACACAGCTTTAATTAATCAGAGGCCTTGCCAATAATTTTTGGCCTTGCATGGGATGTTTATTGGTCTCTATTGGCTGTGGTTTTTGGAGCCCATGTACTCATGTACTGCCTAATGTACAGCCCGTTTGTAATGTTTTTATACTCTTGGGTGCTGGCTACACCCACCAAAAATGAAGGTTATCCTATAACCCTAGTTATGTGAATACTGGCTGAGCGCTTCCGCTCTAGCCCTATTGAGATATTCGTCTTTTGTGCGCCTATTGTGCACGCATTGAAAAAACGTCCATGCGCCTGCATTCGTCTATGGTCACGCCTACCCTGTGTTTCCTTTAAAACACAGGATGTGGCCACTTCCATGCCCTTCAGAGTCTGAATTTCACACGTGAAAAAACAGCCAAGGGTCCTCAGGGTGTGAAGAGCGGAAGCGCTCAGCCAGTATTCACATAGGGTTATAGGATAACCTTCGTTAAGTTTCATCTGACTGAGCGCTTCCGCTCCAGCCCTATTGGGAACGCGCAGCCACTGACAAATGCACCCCCTGAGGGCCCGTACGCCCATCGAAAAGGGGAGGGGGGGAGTCTCATCCCCCCGCTCGTCCTAACGAGGAGCGGGGGATAGCAAACTCCGACCAATATGCGTAATAGGGAACAGTCACCCTAGGACGCACAATGTGAGTGGGGCCGCGTGTGAAACACACCCTGCGGTCCACACCCACACACTCCTGCTAGCCCACCCGGTGGCAGGGTGCAGGAGAACCAAATTGACAGGCGTTGCTTGGACAGCACCTCACCCGTGTTGGGGCCACCGTAACAGACAAGTAGTTGACTGGTAGCCCTGAGGTCCTGTGTGCGTCTAAGGTACACCGCTAGCACATGGACAGGACACAACAGGTGAAGGCTCCTCTCCAACTCACCTGCGTGAGGGGGAGGGTGAAACGCCTGTAGCACAATATCCCTGGAGCGATAAGAACTCTGGATATTCTTTGGCACAAAGGCTGGATTGGGCCTCAGAGTCACGCTGCTATTACCCTGTATGACAGACACTCGGGCCGAACCGAAAGAGCACATAGCTCACCCACACGTTTAGCGGAGGTGATGGCCAGAAGGAACGCCGTCTTGAAAGACAGCCGATCCAACGGCGCCTGCTCAAGAGGTTCAAACGGGGCCCCCGACAGCCCCACCAGGACCAGTTGGAGGTCCCAGCTTGGGGACAGAGCATGTTCAACAGGCTTGAGGCGGCGTGCGCTAGGGGTGGGATACGTATCGATACGTAGTAGTATCGCGATACTTTGTGTGGTGATACTGTATCGATACAGGGACGCCAAGTATCGATATTTAATTTTTTTTGTATTTCTTTTTGTATAAGGAAGTTGCATTGTTCATTTCAATACCTGTAATAGAACAGTAGTCCACACACATGCACACATCTGCATTCAGTTAAGTTGGAATATGACTGTAATACAAACTGTTCAGTTTGTCAGGTACATGCAACACAGATTACAGTGTTTACATCTGTCTGCTTGAGAAAATACCATGTTCTGCAATAAAAATAATTGAAGTGAGATGAACAGACTGAACTTTATTTTATTATATAAAACATGTTGACAAAGTTTTACTTTGCAGTTGAAAAAAGGTAATAAATCGCAATATATCACAATATTAATATTGCAAAACGTCTCACGAGAGGGTGGCTGAATAACGTTCTGCCCTCAAAGCCCACATGACAAGAAGATATAGCCGCAGCACATACTTTCACTGTCGAGGCCGAAAGCCTATCCACCATAGACTCGAGGAAGGACAGAACCGAGTTCAGGGGACATGATACCGGGTCCAGACCCTCAGCCTCACACCACTCTCGAAACATACGCCACTTTCCTGCGTAAACCGCGGTAGTGGACGGAGCGCATGCGTTCTGGATGGTGTTAATCACATTAGTGTTAAGACGCATCCCCTTCAAATTAAACCTCTCAGCAGACAAGCCATTAGAGGCTGCCCCAGGACAGGCGGTAGAAACACGAGCCATGTGCCTGAGAGAGGGCCCGCGGCGACCATGGGACAGGCCATGGCGGGGCCACCAGGAGTTGAATTAGGGCCGGGAACCACAAGGCTGAGCCTCGGTCCGGCGCAACCAGGATCAAAGTTTTGCGCTCCTGATGTACCCGCTCCAACAGCTGGCCTATCAGATGTATGGGGGGGGAACGCATATAGAATCCCGGGTGGTCACGGGTACGTCGAGAAGGCATCCACTCCCAGAGGGGGGTTGTCCTTCCGACTGACCGAGAACTACAGGGGGCACTGGTAGGACTGACTGCTCGCAAATAGGTCCACCGTGGCCTCCCCGAATTGGTTCCAGATCAGTCTGACTAAGTCTGGATGTAGTCCCCACTCGTCTGGGTGGGGACCTCCCTGTGACATCAAATCTGCACCCACATTCTCCTTGCCGGGAATGTGGAGAGCCCTCAGACTGCACAGATTGCGAGACGCCCATAGCCAGAGTCTGACCGCCGCCTGGTGGAGATGGGGGGAGCGCACTCCTCCCTGTCTGTTGATATACGATGCTGACGCTGTGCTGTCTGTCCTGACCAGAACGTGCTCGCCCATCACATGAGGGCAGAGCCGTTTGAGGACTAGAAGCACTGCCTTCAATTCCAACACATTGATATGTAGGGTAGACAGAGCAGGCCAGCTGCCTCCTACCGCGTTGGTCCGACATGTCCCCCGCCCCCCATCCTGTGAGGGAGGCGTCGGAGAAGACCGTCACGTGCAACGTCTTGCTGCCCATGGGGACCCCGCCGGTGAGGGTCCCCGGCCTCCTCCAGTGGTTGAGGTCCCCTATCACTGAAGTGGGGACTCTTCCAGACGCTTCCGCTTGCCTCTCACAGGGTCTATTTTCATACGGAAAAACCACCCCTATATCCTCCTCATAAAGAGGAGACCAAGCGGGACCACGGAGTGGGCAGATGCCATCCTGCCGAGCAGGCACATCACGAACCACGCCGTAACCGTCCTGCCAGGATGGAACCCCCTGAGTGCACCGAGAATATCCTCTCGACGCCGCTCTGAGAGAGTTGCCCTCATAGACCTTGAGCTTAGAATCGAGCCTAAGCACTCCACCTGTTGGCTGGGAAGAGGAGTACTCTTCTCCCAGTTCACAGCAAAACCGAGGCTGGTGAGGTGTTCCACCACCTGCCTGGTGTGAGACCTGGTGACCTCCTCTGACCGGCTGAGGACCAGAATGTCGTCCAGGTAGAATAAAATGTGTATTCCCTGATGACGCAGGGGTCCCAGCTCGGTCTCCAAGCACTTGGTGACAGTGCGAGGGGCCAGAGAGTAGCCGAACGGCAGTCTCTTGTATTTGTACGCTATTCCCTGAAACAGGAAGCACAGGAATTTCCTGTGAGGAGGAAAAATCGGGTTGTGAAAATACACATCCTTCAGGTCTATGGAGGTGAACCAGTCTCCCACTCTGACAGCACATAACAGGTGTTTGACGGTCAACATTCTGAACCTTCTCACCGCAATCAAACGATTGAATGAGGACAGGTCCAGTATGGGTCTGATACCCCCCGTTTTCTTGGCCACCAGAAAATATCAGGAGTAAACCCCACTCATCGCGTCCTCCCGTGGGACCGCAACGATGGCCTGCTTCTTCAACAGAGATTGAATATCGTCGGCCAGGGCTGTCGCTGCCGTGGGCTTTGATAACAGTCTCTTTCAAACCCAAAAACGGAGGGTGGGGGTGTGCAAATTGCAACACGAGCCCCGATCTCAACATTCTCTCCATCCACACTGACATGTGGCACTTCTGTAGCCACACATGGTAAAAATCACAAAGCGGCCTCGCAGCCAACTGGCGCTGACCCGCTAATAATTATAGATAGGAAGCCCGGTCCCTCCCGCTGTGCATTGCAAACTCTGACTCTGCCAACGAGGGGTCTCGTGGGGTCGGGGTTTCGCCTGATTCTGCCAGCAAGGTATCTCGTGGGGTCGGGGTTTTGCACCCTGACTCTGCCAGCGAAGCTGGGGTCGGGGCAATTGCACCCATGGGGGTACCCCGAAAGGGGTGGTTTGAATCGGGGGGAACAGCAGTCATCACTCCTCCTGTGTCAGGGGTTTGTGGATGAGGCGGTTCCCCCGCTGAGCATTGTCCCGTTTTAGCCAAGCGATTAGCGCGCTGGGGATGGCCTGCTCTACGGCTGGACATGCATAACGCGTGGTCTTTACTCTGCCTTGAGTAAAAGTTCTTCACACACTGTAACCCTGTAGTGATATTACTATCACCTATAGCCGGAGGGTGGCGGAGGAGAAACACCACAAGGAGCTAGCTTCAGCTAACAGGAAAGGCTTTGGCTAACAGACCAGGCCGCAACAACCATCGAGCTGATGAAGAAGAGAGATCATTAGAATATTGAATTTAATAGGCTTTTCAAAGACTTTCAGAACTTGTTTCCATCTTGTACGAGTCTATGTTTATGGAATAAAAATCAACATCAAGGAAAGGTATCACGTTTCCAGTGTGTTAATTCTTCTGATTACGAATGCATTAACGGAGAGACAGAGTGTGCCAGCCAGTAAGATGAGTAAGAGATAACAAACACAACGCAGACTTCACGGAACCACAGAGAGATTACTGACTGATAACACGAGAATCCAACAATCATCATAAAACAATGAGCCATTTAGATAATCTTTTTAGCAATATGCTGTGGACATATTATTTCTCCTGTATACTCTTTCTGTATTAAATGTTAACCTTGTGAAATTGTGTACTGCTAAAATAATTTTCAACTGCATACAATGGAAGAAATACAAAGGTATGTTCTACGATTTCATATAAAATGATGACATGGACCATATATCAGCAGGCCTAAATATTTTCATATTTCTCATTCAGAAAATTGCACCTAGTGCATTAGGTTATACTACTACTACTACTATTACTACTACTATGATCAGCTTATAGAAGTAATTATTCTGTTGTCAATAGAAAAATAAAAATGCACTCCTCTCAATGTAGATATATTTGTCTCATCAACATGATTCAGTTGTGTCTTCACCAGGGTGTCATGATAATGATGACAAAGTTACACACTGCCAAGTTTATGGCCAGGCATAAGTAACTTGAACCACCTGTGGAAACAAGTAACTTGAACTTTCTGGCAGGTTTAGGCAATACCACATGTGGAACTGGAAAAAAAAGTTTGTTCAAAGGACTCACTCACTCACAAATATATACACAACACAAATATCTCTCACTCACTCTCATTCTCTCTCACACACACACACACACACACACACACACACACACACACACACACACACACACACACACACACACACACACATGCTCACACCAGGGGTGGACTTAGGATTGTAGGAGATCCGGGGCTTAGCCCAGATGGGCCCCTTTTTTTTTATAATCTTTTCTAATTTTTTTTAAATTTTTTTTAAAATTTTTTCTTTCTTTTTCTGACAGGCAAGGGGTGGTTTGGAGGGGGTCCGGCACGACCCACTCCACGACAGATTTTTTTTTAATTTAATGAACCTGTACGTCAGCGTTTCCGTTAGCCGGTAATTACCGGTATTTGACCGGCAAAATATGTTGAAGTCCGAATATTTAAATATCTCCGGTCTTAATGTCCGGTGAAAATAATTCCTCTAAGCACAATTTTATAATTTGAATTGTATTAAAATCGGCTAAAATTAAATAGCCTATGCGATGAACGAAACAATAATTCCATTTTCAGTTTAATTGTTGCTTCACTCTGATAGGATGGCGCCGCTCAGATGTGAAACTTATTTTTCTTTTTTTTGAGCCTGCGCGCTCTGGCCACCATAACGACAAACAGGTATACGAGGAAGAGAGAGAGATGGCGAAACAAGCTAAGCTTAGTAAATATTTCATGAAACCAAGCACAAGCAGGTCTAATAATGACAACGAAGATGAGTCTTCTGAACTTGAAGTCACAGAGACCGCTGACGCTCCGTGGTGGCTCCCGCGGAAAAGAAACAAAAATGTCGAGCGTACTTTTACTATTAATTTATTGATTGAACCACAAAGAGCATCCCCAGTCTGCTGCTACCGTTGCGAGCCTCGCCTGTTCCAATGGGGATCTATTAAAGTCGAACCAGCAACTAAAGTCGCTGTTCTCGCAGCCGTCGCAGGTACAAAACGGATAGGCACAAACAACGAGAGACGGGGTGAGTGAGTGTTGACATTTTTAATCATATGCAACTGTTGGTTGACTGCCGTGTCACATAGTAATGCATATTATTGATTATAACTAAATGTAGGCTATAACCTATAATGAAATTAACAAATGCGTTACACGCATGTGGCTCCACTGGCTCGTCCTCTCTGCATGTGGCAACGAGCTAGCAAACGAGGCAATGTGATGATCAACTACAGTTTGCTGTGTGTGAAGTTGAACATTATGATATGTGTGACGTGTCTGATACAACGAGGTGAAGCGATGTCTACTCGAGATTCATTTGGGGGTGCGTGTGACAGCTGCTGCAGCGGGAGCCTGCAGGGCGGGAGCTTGATGCTGGTAGCGTATCGCACTAACTTGAGAGGCGAGAGATAGTCATTTGATTCTGCAAATCAATTTCTCATTCTTCGCTTGATGTAATTAATACACATGTCCAATTATAACGGAATTCGTTAGCTCATAAAAATGTGATTATAATAGACTGCTGTTTAAAACTCTGACCGGAATATCTCGAATATGTCCGGTGATAGAAATCTTGCAGGACACCCAGACCGGCACGAATATGTTCTAACGGAAACGCTGCTGTACGTGCAATTTCCTGCAATATAGAGCCTTCAATCTTGACCAATAAAGCTGCTCTTTTCACTATAAAACTCAGTTAATAATAACGTAGTTATGGTTAGATTTATATATTGGGGGGGGATATATCATATTTTTCATATAATCAAAAAGTGGTGGAGCAAGATCATACCTTTGCTCCCCCAAGTTCAATAGTGGGAGAGCAGAGATGCTCCGAATGCTCTTATGGCCAGGCGTCTATGATTCACTGATACAAAGTCAAATAGTGCAGTGCAATAAAATAGTTAGTAAAATAGAATAAAATAATGCAATAGTGCATTGCAATAAAATAGTTATCATCGTATTTTTTCGGGAGGCCGGTAAGGAGTGCATTACAGTAGTCGAGTTGGCTTGAGATAAAGGCATGGATCTGGTTTTCAGCGTCCTTTTGATTTATAAATGGCCGTACTTTAGCTATGTTTCTAAGGTGGAAGAATTAAGTTTTTGTCAACTTGTTGATTGTGATTTAAAGCTTAGGTCTGAGTCTACCATAACACCAAGACTTAACTCACTCAAATACAGTTAGCAGCTGGATAGACCACAGATGGAAATTAGCTTCTGCTAAATCGGGTGCAAACATATTTTCATGTAACAATGATGAATTGTAAAAAAAAAAAAAAAAAAAAAAAATTTTTTAAATAGATTCGGGGCTTTTCAGAATACATCCGGGGCTTGAGCCCAGGTAGCCACCCCCTAGCTCCGCCCCTGGCTCACACGCTCACAGCTATAACCTGAAAAGTGCTGTTTCAACCCACAACTAAAACTGGCGCATACAACATTGTGCACAAGGCCAGTGAGACTCCTTCTCACCAAGCAAGCTTCCTTCCATGTCTTGGTTATCATGTGCGTATCCAGGCCATCTGTTTTCATTGAACTGGGCAGCTTGTTATCTTCCTCAGGGATCTTATGAGAACAGGTTACTGCTGTGATAACATCTTTTAACACACAATCACATGAAAAGCCTCAACACAGCACCTAACCACCTTCCTCCTCCCTCTTCAACTCTCCAATCCCTCCATCCTCACCAACTCCCCCCCCCCCCCCCCCCCCCAGGCATTGGCAAATTCATTGCCCTGGACTTTGCACGGCGCGGGGCCCGTGTTATCTTGGCCTGTCGGAGTGAGGCAAGGGGGACCGCAGCACTGGAGGAGATCCGAGAGCGGACAGGGAACTCGGATGTTCACCTGCGCCTGGTGGACACGTCCTCTCTGGACTCAGTCAGCACCTTCGCTGAGAAGATCCTAGCGGAGGAGAAGGAGTTGCACATCCTCGTCAACAACGCTGGGGCATCAGGTGAGAGACCACTGAGAAGACGGCACAAGTGGAAAGTAGGGCTAGACAGATATATTAGTGAGTAGGGATGCACCAATACTGGTATCAGATATCGGTGTCTGATACAGAGTTACACACTGCCAAGTGGCCAGGCATAAGTAAATTGAACCACCTGTGGAAACAAGTCATTTGAACCTTTTGCCAGGTTTAAGCAATGCCACAGGTCCAATGATTAATTTGCAGAATTCTTGACACTTTAACTCTCTAATGGGGAGAAATTTATTAAATCTACTCTGTACCGGCCAATACCCAAAGCCCAGGTATCGGTATCCATATTGGGACAGAAAAAGTCAGATTGGTGCCCTATTATCAGCCGATATAGGCCTTTTACTCACAAATCATCATCAACAAAACTGACACAGATAAAGCACTAATAGAATTCCTCACAACAATAGCTAAATAAATACATAACCCTGTGGCATGTTAAAATGGTTTTAAGTATAAGGCTATATTGTGTGAGACATAAATAATTGTATTTATTTGAGGTTAAAACCACAATGTTTTTGTTAATTATTCCTGTGCACTGTAGTGCTTTTGGTTTCTTGTTTGTTTTCAACTGCTAGGCAGTGGAGGTTATTTTGGGGTATTTCCCTCTGATATACTCCATATGGACTCCAGATTTTCTCAAACTTGTCCGAGGAGCCCAAACTGTGAGTCAAGTTTCTCAAGCTTAAAATGCTGCATCACATCTCTTAGCCACTGAGTCCAGCTTTGACTTTTTGTGGAATCGGAATCGTTCTAGTGCTTTAGCCCAACTGGAAAAGCCATCTCATACAAAAGCTTTCAAAGATTCTTGATCGTGTGTTGTGGATGGAAGCGAGGCACCCATGTTTTTAGCTGTAGTGCAAAATTCACAAAACACCTTGTTTTTTGTTGCTTCATAGGCTATCCACGGGAATTTTACTTTCCAGCTAGCTTGATAAATCCATCCCTTTCTTTGTCCATCTTCGCCGTTGCAGTTGTTGTTAACTTCGTTACTCTTGTTAGTTGACTGGGCAGCCCTGCTTGTGCCGCTGCCGCCGGTGCTGCTAGCTTCCCCTGCCTCCAAAACATAATTTTCGGTTAAATGTCCCGACGCAAGGCCCCGCGGCTGCTTCTGACACGGTCGGTCGCTGATTTTGGTGATGCATTTATCAAATTAACTTCTCAGCGAGGTATTGAACACTTGTTTTTTCTTTGCTTTTTTTCTTTGATCATTCCCTGAGTCAAATGTCCTCCATTTATCTTCTCTTGACATTGTGTTTCAAAATTCTAATTACCACTGTTGACAGAGTCACCTGGGGAGCAACAATAATAGGTTCATGACGACAAGGTCCTTCTTTAGCCTTTAATCGGCGTGGTTTATTTCACATAGCTTATGCACCATGAGACCTTCTCTCTGTGAGAGGCGACGGAAGAAGAGACAGAGGGGGAGGGAACAATCCCTTAAATACCCTCTTACCTGACGTCAGCTACAATAGCTACATCTCCTTGCGCCTATAGTGCCCTCTTGTGGAACAGTTAAGCAGTTACATGCAATCATATATAACACATAAACTCAACACTCCCACTTATGGATGTGTATACTGTACAACTTTTCCAAAAACAATTTTTTTTTTTTTAACAAATGTTTTTTTATTTATTTTTTTGACATGACATACAAACATTTACAGTAGAAATCCACTATAAATCACAGGGCTATTACTGACATAATACTAACAATAATGACAGCCTGGTTTTTAAAATTAAAATAGATGTAGATTAAAGATTAAAGATATACAAAGATTAATTACAATACAATACAACACATAAATGCTCTTGCTCGTTCTACCCCCCCCCCCCCCCCCCCCCCCCCCCCCCCACCGGACCCCCCTTGGATACATCCATTATTCCGTTTGACACCAAGGATTAAAAGTTCATATAATGCTTTATCCTCAACTTTCAAAGAAAATAATACAGTTCAGAACATCAAAAAGAATATGGCAGTCAATATTACATAACAGGCAATATTTTACACACCAAACATGACCTCTGCAAATCTTCTCAATTTCAGTTTGGAGACAGGCATGGTCATAGCATCTACAACCATGTCGTCTGTAGGACAGTAAACAAGTGTCAGCCTTTCTTCTCTGATGACAGATCTGATGAAGTGATATTTTATATCCACATGTTTACATCTCTGTCGGCACACAGGGTTTCTAGCGAGTGCAATGGTTCCGTGGTTGTCTTCATAAACAACAGTTTTCTTATATACATAGGTATCCATTCCTTCGAGCAGTTGTTCTAGATAAATACATTCATGTATTGTCATAGCTAGAGCCATGTATTCGGCTTCACAGGTTGATAGTGCCACTGTGGGCTGTTTCTTTGTTTTCCATGAAACCAGTGAGCTGTCTGTACCCAAACTCACACAATACCCTGTGGTACTTCTTCTGTCTGTGGCGTATGCCGCCCAATCTGCATCACTGTAGGCTTGAAGCCCTAAGCCCTCGCTGCTCTTTCTGAAACAAAGCTGTTTATCTGCTGTGCCTTTGAGATAGCGAAAAACATGTGTTGCTGTAATCCAGTGCTCCTCTGTGGGATCAGCAAAATGCTATGATAATTTACTCACTACAAAACATAGGTCAGGGCGAGTACATGTTGTCAAATAAATTAGGCTACCTACAGCTTCTCTGTACATTTTTACATCTGTCAATTTCTGAGCATACTCTTGGTAGTCTAGCTTTTGATCACATGGTGTTTCCCTGGTTCTATTCTTGCATGTCAAAACGTTTCAGGATCTTTTCCACATATCTCTTCTGGGATATTTTTACACAACTGGCAGACTGTTCGAAGTCCATGCCTAGAAAATGTTTTAACCTACCTAGGTCTTTCATTTTGAATCTGGTGGAGAGCATACTTTTCACCTGCTCTAGGTTTCTAGTGTTGTCCGCTGCGATGATTAAATCATCCACCCAAATCACAATTATCACTTTTCCTGACTCTTTTGACTCCTTTGAGTAAACACAGGGGTCTACTGGGCTCTGTGTGAAGTGATCTTCAATTAGACATGTATGAAGCATCTTGTTCCAATTTCGTCCAGACTGTGTCAGGCCGTAAATGGATTTTTTTAGCTTACACACTAGCTTCTCTCCTTTCTTCTCGTAACCTTCAGGTTGTTCCATATATATCTCCCTATCAATGGGTGCGTGCAGGTCTTCACATCCATCTGGTGTCAAATCAAACTATCCTCAGCTGCTTTCTGCATCACTACCCGTACACTGGTCAGATTGGCTGTGGGTGAGAATGTCTCACCGTAGTCTATACCTTCCCTTTGACTGTAACCTTTAGCTACAAACCTGGCCTTGTACTTGTCGTGGCCTTTAATTAGGGCTACACGATTTTGGGAAATAATCGAATTGCGATTTTTCTGACAGATATTGCGATTGCAATTACATTTGCGATTATAATAAAAAAAGATATAAGCAGCCCCACAGAGGTTTATTGTAAAATGCGGCTTGCATTTGGCCTACGCGGTGGGTCTTTTCGGGACACCGAGCCTGAAAATGTTTATTTTTACCTGGGAATCGATACCGTCAAGTCAAGAGTTTTATTTGTCACGGCATACAAGTATACAATGAAATGCGGGTGTTCTTGCCCGCAACGATGTGCAATAACATATAATAGAATCCAATAGAACAGCATTGTGCAATAAACAAGTAACATTGTGCAATAAACAAGTAACAAAGTAGGGCATATCGGTATATGTACATAAGTTATTTACAGAGCATGGAGGACATGCTAGCTCCTTTGGTAGTGCAATTCTCCACTTGCACAATCTGAAAGTAGCCACTTCCGGCTGACTTCCGGTTGCCAATGGCACTTCCTGTCCCATCCAAATACATTGGTTTTAGCTACTTTTCTCCCCTTATTTAAACAACTTTGTCGTCACAGAGAGGCAATGAAACGTTTGTATTATTATAGTATAGAATGTATTTAATAAGCAAACGTTTGTCAGCAGGGTTTTTGGGCTGTATTTCATGTAAAAACGTTTACTGTTAGTTTCCTTGCTCAGCCAGCATTAGCTAACAGAAGCTAGTGGTTAAACAGGCCGGATTAGCTTTGAGCTAACTATCTTTCCCGACCCATGTATTCATTCCATTCTAAACATAACGTTAGTTTACAAAACATGACCTGTCTATATAATGTTGAGGAACAAATTATAAGTGTGTGGGTGTGTGTTTTGGTGAACATTGGACTACAACAGAAAATGCATCACAGTTACAGACAGTAGCTACTGTTAGCTGCACTCAGGCTGGCTGCACTCAGGCGGCGCGATCAGCCTGTTGGACAGGGAATGAAGATCTCCAGCGAACACTTCATTGCCTCGGATTATGTTGTTGGGGGTGGAAGGTTTGTCCAGAAGACCACTAATCAGCTGAAGCCTGATGTGGTTCCCTCGGTCTTCGACAGACAGACCGGCGCAGGCTCCCGGGAGCGATGGCTAGTTAGTTAGCACCAGCCGAGGACCGGCGTTAGCTGCCGGGAGCGATGGCTAGCCAGTTAGCAACAGCCGGGGACCTGGAGCGATGGCTAGCTAGTTAGCACCAGTCGGGGACCGGCGTTAGCTGCCGGGAGCGATGGCTAGCTAGTTAGCACCAGTCGGGGACCGGCATCAGCTGCCGGGAGCGATGGCTAGCTAGTTAGCACCAGTCGGGGACCGGCGTTAGCTGCCGGGAGCGATGGCTAGCTAGTTAGCACCAGTCGGGGACCGGCGTCAGCTGCCGGGAGCGATGGCTAGCTAGTTAGCACCAGTCGGGGACCGGCGTTAGCTGCCGGGAGCGATGGCTAGCTAGTTAGCACCAGTCGGGGACCGGCGTCAGCTGCCGGGAGCGATGGCTAGCTAGTTAGCACCAGTCGGGGACCGGCGTCAGCTGCCGGGAGCGATGGCTAGCTAGTTAGCACCAGTCGGGGACCGGGAGCGATGGCATCCGTCATCCGTCATGACTCAGACCCCAAGCAGTGGTTTCACGTACCTACTGATGAAAACCCAGCAGACTATGCATCCAGGGGGAAAACAGTAGAGGAGCTGCTCTCTTCTGATTGGTTCACTGGCCCTAGCTTTCTATGGAAAAAGGAGATAGAAATGCCAACCGAGGTGCCGTCAGAACTACCCGTCGGTGACCCAGAAGTCAAAAAGGCTCAGACCTTTCAGACAAAGAGCTCAGAACATGTCAGCCTTGTAGACCGACTGAACAAGTTTTCATCCTGGTCTCAGGCCATCAAGGCAGTGGCGCGTCTCCTGCGGCGTGCAAGAAAAGTCAAATCATGTAACCTCTCAACAGTTGATGAAAGACAAAGTTCAGAGAGACTCATCATCAAGGACATACAAAGCCAAGAATACGGAGATAAGATAAAGCTACTAAGCAAAGGACATCGGCTACCAAGACACAGCAAGCTGCACCACATAGACCCTTTCCTGGACACAGAGGGTGTGCTTAAGGTCGGAGGTAGGCTCAGCCGTTCATCTTTCCAGAGCACATTCAAACACCCAACTGTCATTCCTCAGAGATATCACATGACGAATCTGATCATCGCCCATCATCATGAAAGAGTGAAACATCAGGGTAAAGGCTTCACCATCAATGAAATTAGGTCCAGTGGCTATTGGATCTGTGGACTGAGCAGAGCTGTCGCAACCTACATCCGTCACTGTGTGACGTGTCGAAGGCTGAGAAGGCCTGTTGAAGGCCAACGGATGAGTGACTTGCCTGTTGAACGAACAGAACCCACGGCACCGCTCACATACTGTGGGATGGACTGTTTTGGCCCCTTTTTGACAAAGCAAGGAAGAAAACAAGAGAAAAGGTATGGGTTGCTCTTCACCTGCTTCTGCTCTAGAGCCATTCACATTGAGATGCTGGAAGACTTGTCCACAGACACTTTCATTAATGGACTGAGATGCTTCATTGCATTAAGAGGTGCTGTGCGACAAATTAAATGCGACCAAGGCACAAATTTCATGGGTGCAAAAAACGAACTGAATGCTGCTTTGAAAGAGTTGGACACAGACAGACTGAACACATTTCTCACAGAAAAGCAGTGTGACTTTGTAACGAATGCACCTCATGCCAGCCATGCAGGAGGCGTGTGGGAACGGCAAATAAGAACTGTGAGAAGCATCCTCAGTGCCACTCTGCTGCTCGCCCCTGGCAGGCTCAGTGATGCGTCATTGCGCACCTTCTTTTATGAGACCATGGCTATTGTGAACAGCCGTCCACTCACGGTCGATACTCTAAACAGCCCAAATAGTTTAGAGCCACTTACTCCAAACCACCTGATCACAATGAAATCCACTGCAGCCTTGCCTCCCCCTGGCAAATTCGAAAGAGAGGATCTGTATGGACGAAAGAGATGGCGTCAGGTTCAATACTTGACAGAACAATTTTGGAGTAGATGGAAAACGGAGTACCTCCACAGCATCATGACAAGACAGTGCTGGCATAACACTAAAAGGAACCTGCAAGTCGGTGATGTAGTCATGGACAAAGATGACACCTTGCCACGAAGCCAATGGAGGCTTGGGAGCGTCTCAGAAGTCATTCAGGGCAAGGATGGACTTGTGAGACGGGTCAAGATCTTGCTTGGAGATAAGGGACTGAACCACAAAGGAGAGCGCAACGGCAGGCCCTCCATAGTGGAGCGGCCTGTCCAGAAATTGGTTTTATTGCTAGAAGCTGTTTAAGCACTATGCATTGATGACATGTGATATTGTTTTGAATTGAATTATATGTTTTGAAGGTTTACTTTTAGTAAAAGGAAAAGAAAAAGAAAAACATTATAATTTGGTGGGAGTGTAAATAACCCCAATAATGGTTTATTATTTTTTGAGTAATTACCTGTGTAATATTTGTGTGTTTTTTTTTTTGTAACTTTGACCAGTCACCTGGTTCTTTTAGCGTTTATCGCTTTTTCTTCGCATTCATACTTGGTCAAGTTCGACCGACAGAAGCAGGCTGAAAGGGTTCAGATGGGGGGGAAAGACACTCTGGGAAAGGCACGGCTGCCGTCCGGGATTCGAACGCGCTCAGCCCCAGATCCGCGCGAGCGCGGTTGTCCACGGCGCTGAAATAGCACTCGCGGTACGTGGTGAGCTACTGGAGCTCCCCGTAATATTTGTGTTTAGGAATATTTACATTTATATATAATATGAATATCCAGGACTTTTTTGTTATTAGAATTGATAGAAGCCTGTGTGTGTGTGACTTTAATTGATGTAAATCCATGTCGCGAGGCAGTGTTTTCCGGTCGCTGTCACTGGCTTTTGTTGACAGTTTGACAGTGCATTGCGAGAGAAGGAATAGGCAACAAGTTTTAATGGACCCGTATGAGGCCATATCTCTTACGGTGAGAATGTTATTGTTTTAAAAGGAAATGTAATACGATGTAAAAGGATAAATAAAATAGTGATTATACCATTAGTACGTTTATAAGCCACTCAATATATGGGGATCCGTTACAAAGACAATATCGCCGTATTTTCTCGAATATAGTGAGAGAGAAAATAAAGATATGATGTCAACGTGTCCCTTGTTTTCCAACTTTCTCCTACTAACAACATCGTCAAGTGGGGATCTACCGAAGGCACTTCCTTGTGGTGAAAGCGAAGAAGGAGGCGAGTATGTGGCCCCACCCCTGCTTATGTAGGTAAGCTGATAGGGGTGTGGTCAGACGAATATTGGGATATAAAGGTACACTTGTGGAATCTTTATTCAGTGCGCGTGCACGAGTGAGGTACTGTGCAGTAGTGATGCAGAGCGGAGCCCATTACGATACAGAACCGTCAACTTGTACACTCCCTGCCTGGTGTTGTTGGCCTGTAGTCTGCCCTCCAGCCTGTCCTTGTAGCTGCCCTTGGTTTCCCTTAGCTCTTTTTTTTGCTCCCTTTGGACAGCCCTGGCCTGCTCACTGTCCCCTGCCATGAAGGCCCTCTTTTTCCTGTTTAACAGGTGTTTAATGTCCTTGTTAATCCAGGGTTTATTGTTTGAAAAGCAGCATGGGCAGCATACCTCTCTGACTGCATTTTGCAGTACAGATCACTTTAAAATTATTTATTTATTTACTATTATTATGTTATTATATTTGTATGTTTTCCTCTACCATTGTACTATTGTAATGCTCATGTCATTTCAGATGTTAAACAGACATACACAATTGAACAGTCTTCTCCCAAAACAACCCACCCCACCCCAGAGATTCCAACATACCAACACATTGTTAAATTGCAGAGTCAGATTTCCCAATCCTTCCTCTTTCAAGGAAACCAGTTGCTGAGAAAATCAAATGCTCTCAAATGAAAACAACGTCAGTGCAGAGTCAGCTTCTCCCCTGTCTGCTACACATCTGCATCGCTTGCAGTGCTTGAGTTGCAGTGAAATGTCCAAATAGAGAACATATGTGTGTGTGTGACAGGGACATTTACCAACACACTCTCTTTCTCTCCCTCTCTTTCTAACACACATGCACAAACACACTATCCCTCTCAGTCTCTCTTACTATCACATTCAAATGCTCATGTCATTTCAGATGTGAAGTGGCATGCAGCTGCTACTGAATACACTTTTACATAACAGCTGGGATGGAGTTTGGTTTCACAATAGATGTTGTTGGATTTAGAGTTGGACTTTGATCAATCAAGGCTGAGGGAGAGAATACCTAGTAAATAAATGTTATGGGCTGTGGGGTAATTCCCATGCAACTAAGAAAAGAAAAGGAAAATCAATGGTATTTTCTTTTTATGAATAAATAAGTAATAGTCCTCTGAGGCGAACTGGGTCCCTGGAACACTATTTGTTCACACTGCCTCAAAAAGATTTAGTTTTAATGTGATAACATTAATACTTTGAATGCCCAACCCGAGTTTTCTCGGGTTTACCCCCCGCGGGTTGAATGCCCATAACGAGAATATTAGTTTTTTCTCTATTTTTATTTTTTTATTAGCGATCTGAATTCATATTTCATCAACCGAGTCTACCGTTAGTAAATCAGCCACCCCAGGCGCTCAGATGTGAAAAAGCGCCCCCTATCGTCTCCCAGATGGTAATCCACCCTTTTGGATTGGACTCAATGAAAATGCATGGGGAAAAAAACCCCGGACTCCACATTTTACTTCTCACGCATGTAACCGGGCCGATCAGCTTCATGTTGGACCCTCAGCACAGCGTGTATACGCTGTTTTACAGTATACGCATGGGATCAATAAAAGGATAGATTTTTGGAATGGTCGATCAGGAATTGGAATAATCCATTTGGATACCATCTGATCTCAGGTAAGGAATCTATTTTACCAGTATTAGGATAATCAGACCTTTTTTCACAGAGATATAAGCTTCCTCTTACTATGACAAGGAAACCAGTTGCTGAGAAAATCAAATGCTCTCAAATGAAAACAACGTCAGTGCAGAGTCAGCTTCTCCCCTGTCTGCTACACATCTGCATCGCTTGCAGTGCTTGAGTTGCAGTGAAATGTCCAAATAGAGATGTGTGTGTGACAGGGAAATTTACCAACACACTCTCTTTCTCTCCAACACACATGCACAAACACACTATCCCACTCAGTCTCTCTTACTATCACATTCAGACAAACACACGCGCACACACAAAATCACATACACATTGCCTTCACTCCCAGACATATCTATCTAACCCCCCCCCCCCCTCTCTCTACACATAACCGTCAACTTATACACAGACACAGCCTTCTTATAGTCCACTTAGTTTTGTCTACTCTCCTGTATACTGTACATACTTTGTTAGCTCGCCATTCTACAGAGATCTAAACTAGGATCATTGCTGTAACCCAGGGCTATTCAACTGGCGGCCCGCGGGCCAGATCCGGCCCGCGGGATGATTCTGACCGGCCCGCCAAAGATTACATGATAATAAAAAAAAAAAAAAAAAAAAAAATTTTTACTTTTTTCTTTTCATGTCAACGTTAACACGCACAATTGAGCCAAAAGTCACTCAATTAATGACAGATTTCATTGATAAATTGAGGGAAAACTTTGCAAGTCGATTTGATGAATTTGACATGTCCAGAGAATTGATGCATTTTGTGAGCAACCCATTTGCCAATGTAGACTATTTCCACAAAAGGACAAGAGTTCCTTGCATCACTTCACATTGATGAAGGTCTCCTGCAACTTGAAATAATTGACATGCAAGCATCATCTGCTCTGAAGCAGGCACTTGAGAATGAATCCACCACAACATTTTGGATAAAGTGTATTCATGTCAAGACATTCCTCAAAATAAAAACGCTGGCAATATCTGTGCTAACAATGTTTGGCTCAACATACACCTGTGAATCCAGTTTCTCTCACATGAATGCCATTAAAACAAGCAACGTGCCTCCTTGACAAATGAGCATTTGCATCACTGTTTGCGGGTAGCCCTCACTTCCTATGAACCCTCTTTCTCTGCCATTGCCCAGTCAAAGAAGTGCAATCGCTCTCATTAGATGTGTGTATGTAGGCTAGGCCTGTCTGCCCCCCACCCCCCTGATGTTTGAGAGTTAAGAGTGGACAATAAGTGCTAATAAGATGCTGTGATTTGCTGTTGTTGCACAGACATGAAGCACTTTTTCACAAGTTCAGCTGCACTATAAATGTGTTTTTTTGTTCAAGTGTTGATGTTAGAATGTTCAGATGCACATCATGCACTTGTTTGTTTTTTATTTTATTTTTATATTGAAATGTTGAAGAGGAGATGTTGCAGTTGTTGCACAGTCATAAATGAAGCACTTTCTGCAGGAGATGTTGCAGATGTGGCACATAAATGAAGCACTTTTTTTGAAAAGTATACTACTTTTGCAATGTAGTTAAATAAAAGTTGTGAAAATGTGGTTGCGTGTTGTGTCAAGTGTACATATATTCATAGCACAGGGAGGCGCCGTGGCAGTCCGGCCCCTGGCCCCTTGGGTTTCTGACAATGTGGCCCCCTGAACAATTTAGTTGAATAGCTCTGCTGTAACCTATAGGTCTCTCTATGTTGCAACTTGTCATTCTGTCAGTAAACTCTATCCTTAATCAAAGACTCGACCGTTGTCCACCTCCGTGAATAATATGTGGTCAAATTATTCCACATAAATTATTAATATATATGTAAGGGATAATGTATAGCTACGAGGTCATTGTCGCAAAATAATTGACCGACACAGAGTTTAGAACACCGAGGCGCCTCGCCGAGGTGTTTTAAACGTCAGTGAAGGTCAATTATTTTGCGACAATGACCGAGTATAGCTATACATTATCCCGCTTATTACATGGCTAACTTACTAACAATATACCTAATTCATTTTACATCGACAAGACGAGATCAAATGCAGATGCAGTTATGTTCTGGCTCCGCTGTCATCGTCACACACACTCCGCTGTCAGTGCAGCCAGCAGGTGTGTCTGATTGGTTGCACTGATGCAGTGTGTCAGTGGCCTTGATTGCGAACAGCTGCGCACAGCGGTCATTATTGTTCCACAGAGGTCCGTTATCGAGTAATATCGGACCTCTGACGAGCGCTATTGACCAATCACAAGCAAGCATTTCGGCGAATGTGAAAACGCCATGTAATAAAATAATGATATCAAAACAGACAAAAAAAATCAAGTAACTTCAAACTAAAGTGTTCTTCATAAAAGGACGTAAGTACAGAGCACCACAAATGTTGTACATTTTGTGCAAACTCAAATTGGAAAATAGAAAAGTAACCCTATTTTTATATTTAAAGGCCCAGGAGGTTTAGAGTCTTCCTGGAAAGAAAGGGTAAAGGCCCAGGAGGTGAGAGATATACTGTAAGTAGATATAAAAGAGCTCAAGGGCTAAAAGTTGATTGAATATATATAAAGAAAGAACCAGGGTACAGTGTTGGGAAAGTTCACTTTCTACATGAACTAGTTCAGTTCACAAATTTTAAAATGAACTAGCTCAGTTCATAGTTCATAATTCAAATTTTTTAACTAAAGTTCATGGTTTCAAAAATGAACTAATTTATAGTTTATAGTTCTTTTTTCAATACATTGCTGCAAGCTATTATTTGTCAAATGTATTGCCACAACCCATAATAGAACCACAGAATACTGGCATTTCCATAACGCTTTGCTGCCGCCCATTCAGTCCACACTAGTAGCAGCTGCAGCTTTCATCTCTACAGTATATTTTCAAAAACATGAGGAAAACGTGCTGCTTGAATGGTCTTTATTAAGTATAATAATCTAAATATACTTAAAGTATCAAAAGTGAAAGTAGTCATTGTGCAAACATGTGCCGACATAACTCTGTACTAACACAACACGAGGTAGGAACCAGGCTGAGGTATTTGATTTGATTTGATTTTTATTTGTCTCGAACATAGAAACATAAAACAAGTTTAAAAAACAAAAAGGTAAATAGTCAAAGACTATTTCCATACAATAAGTGTTTGAGAAGGAACAGGGGGAAGTAAAACAACATATCAAGCCCTGCCCCTTCCTTACAATGTTTGACATTATAATTTAATAAAAATTAAAATAATATAACAAATAATAAAAAATAAAATAAAAGTACAGTTTTTTATATATCCAAATATCCAAATGAGAAATAATAATAGGCAGTCACATTACTGCTCAAGCTCCTCTCTCTTATATGTGTCCATAAGTGCTTGTTTATAGCTACCTTTAAATGTATTGATATTTTTGCTTAATTTTATACTCGCATCCAGACCATTCCAGAGTGATACCCCACAAACTGCAATGCACATACTTTTAAGAGTTGTACGTACCGTAGGTTGCTTTAAAGCTAATGTCCCTCTAAAATTATAAACACTCTCTCTAGCCATGCATTTTTTTTGAATGTTTCTTGGTAATTTGTTTTTTATTGCCAGAAACATATTTTGTGCAGATTTGAATTTGATTAAGTCCATGAATTTTTATGTTTGACTCCTTACAAACAGACTATTTGTGTGATCTAAATATCTACCATGATGTACTATCCGTATGGCTCTTTTTTGCAGTGTGCATATCTTTTGTAAGTTGCTTTTATAAGTATTTCCCCAGATTTCAACACAATATGATAGATATGGTACAATGAGTGTGCAATATAATGTATATAGAGTTTTCTGATTCAGGATATATCTAGTCTTGCCCAGTATACCAATACTTCTCGCTAACTTTGAACACAAATATTTTATATGGGGTTTCCAGCAGAGTTTGTGGTCTATTAAGACCCCTAGAAACTTGTTTGTATATACTCTCTCAATTTTTACATTATCAATTTTCAGTTGAGGATCAGTGTTTATTTTCCAATTTCCAAATATCATGATGTTGGTTTTTTTCAAATTGAGTGATAACTTATTTGTGTTGAACCAATCTTTTAATTTGTCCATTTCTATGTTTGCCACTTCTAAAAGCTGCTGAAGGTCATCCCCCGAACATAAAATGTTTGTGTCATCCGCAAAGACAACAAGTTTCAGTATGTCAGATACTTTACATATATCATTTATGTATAAAATGAACAATTTGGGTCCCAATACTGACCCCTGTGGAACACCACAGGTAATGTTTAAGCATTGTGACTTGTGCTGACCCATCAGAACAAATTGCTGCCTGTTACTAATATAGCTTTTCAGCCAGTCTAGAGCAACCCCTCTGACACCATGAAACTAAGGTTGTACCTCAAAGTTCAATATTCAAAGTGCAAAACATTTACTGACTTTAACTAAAACTCCTTTAAATGCTCATACACCGACGTCGTAGAGTCTGACTCTGAGCGAGTGCAGAGCCTTCTAAAAGTGCGAGTACTGCTGCTATACTACCAGACTCCCCGAAGCCCCGCCCAGAGCGGTTGCCAGATTGGGTGTTTTTCCGCATTATTTTAAAGCCTGTTTACGGTGTATTTTAACTGGGTTTTCGGCTGAAAGGCATATGAAATCTGGCACACTTTTGAACGCCGTTATAATATAGTGCTGAGAATGAACGCACTTTTGAACGCCGTTATACAGTGTGTGTGTGTTTGTGTGTGTGTGTGTGTGTGTATGTGTCGCTGATCAGGAAATGAGAGAATCGATATTTCAGCCCGCTTCTATAGCGTGCATAAATACACATATACTATCGATAATCTAGCGTTTATTTGAAAACGATTCATAAATAGGCAGAAAAATTACAACGTTTTTGTGTATGCCAGAATATTCCAGTAAATGCCGTTTATCACGGAATCTTTATATTTTCCTGAAAAATGAGGGCTTTTCAAAATGCTATAAAACGGAAATGAAGCGATTAAAAAACAATCCGTTTCAACAATGTTGACTGCAAACAAGTCCTTGATAAGCGACGGGCAGATTAGACACATAGCCATAATTTAAGACAAAGATTATGCGTTCACAACGCTATCATTGAAGTGGGTGCTGGCATTCAGCCAGGCAAGTACGACACCCCCTGGTGGCTCTGAAAGTGTTAATGTATCTAAACTATATTATTAGTACCTCCTTCCTTTAAAGTGACTTTCTATTTTTTTAAAGTGACATTTTGTTTACGTGGTTGTTTTAGCGGTTGCCGCATGAGTGTTGTGTGTGTGTGTGTGTGTGTGTGTGTGTGTGTGTGTGTGTGTGTGTGTGTGTGTGTGTGTGTCTGTGTGCTCATGTGTACTTGTGAGTGGAGAGTTCAGTGTTCAGTGATCTGATGGCCTGGGGGAAGAAGCTGAGCCGGAGTCTCTCTGTTCTTGCAGCGTGTGACCATAGGTGCTTGCCTGACCGCAGCAGCTTGAACAGGCTGTTGTTGGGGTGGTGGGGGTCTTTCATAATTCTGCAGGCTCTGGATTTGTACCTCCTGTTATATAAGTCCTGCAGGGGTGGTAGTGCAATACCCGTAGTACGCTCTGCTGAGCGCACCACTCTCTGGAGTGCCTTCCTGTCCTGTGCCATGCTGCTCACCCTGTCCATGATAGCCCCGTTTATCCACAGTGGCGTGTGTGTCCCCTGCTGTATTCTCCTAAAAACCACAATCAGCTCTTTGGTTTTACCAATGTTCAGGAGTAGGCTGTTATCCCGGCACCAGCGTGCCAGTTCATCAACCTCCTCCCGATAGGCCTTCTCGTTAGAGATCAGCCCCACCACCACTGCGTCGTCCGCAAACTTCACTATGGAGTTGGAGCTGAACCTGGCCACACAGTCATGTGTGTACAGTGAATACAGCAGGGGGCTCAGAACGCAGCCCTGGGGGGACCCGATACTCAGGGTGATTTTGCTGGAGGTATGACCCCCCACCCTGACCGCCTGGGGCCTGTCACTTAGAAAGTCCAGGATCCAGGCGCTCATGGCGTAGCTCAGACCCAGATCGATCAGCTTGTCAACCAGTCTGGTGGGGACTATGGTGTTGAAGGCTGAACTATAGTCAATGAACAGCAATCTCACATAGCCCCCCTTCTGACTGTCAAGGTGAGATAGTGTGTTGTGTAGTACTTGGGAGACCGCATCGTCAGTGGACCTGTTTGTCCTATATGCAAACTGCAATGGGTCCATGTTACTGGGGAGGGAGGCACAGATGTAATCCTTGACCAGCCTCTCAAAGCATTTCATGACCACAGAGGTGAGTGCCACCGGTCTGTAGTCATTAAGGCCTACTGGAGAGGAGTTTTTTGGCACAGGGATTATAGTAGACATTTTGAAGCAGGCAGGGACCACGGACTCAGCCAGGGATAGATTGAATATGGATGTAAATACTGGGGCCAGCTGATTTGCACAGGACTTAAGTATTCGTCCTGTTATCCCATCTGGGCCAGCTGCTTTCCAAGTATTCACACCCATGAGCGCTAATCTCACGCTGTGTTCCGTCAATGAGAGAGTGTGTCGTCCCCCCGCAGATGAACCCCCCCGCACGCGCGGCAGCCGGCGAGTCAGTGACGTCGTTAGCCGGTGAGCTAACGTCACCACTGCTCGCTCCAAACCGCGCGTAAAAGGAGTTGAGTTCATCCGCGAGAGAGGCATCGGCACTCACCATTGAGGGGGGGCTGACTTTATAATCAGTTATCATTCGTACTCCCCGCCATAAGCCTCTCGTGTCATTCTGTGCCATCTGTGTCTCCATCTTGTTCGCATAACGCCTTTAGCAGCCCGCACCTCTTTTCGTAGCATATAGGCTGCTACCTTATACTCTTCCATACTTCCCGATGCTCGGCCCGAGTTGTAGAGTAGCCTATAGCACATTTTCACATACACACACACACAAAATCACATACACAGGGCGGCTAAGTGGCACAGTGGGCAAGGCGCTCGTCACTAACGCAGGATATGCTGGGTTCGAGTCCAGCTCTCTGCGTTGCTTCCGGCTTGGCTGGTCGTTCATACTAATACAATTGGCAGTATTAGAGAAAAAGTTGATAAAAAAAAATATCACATACACATAGCCATCACTAGTAATGGCAATTCACGGCAAAGATGTTAATGTCAGAACCCATTTTACCTGTACTATCTCTGTATTTTTTATGATTTTAAGTAGCCAAACGTTACACTATAAAAACAAACTAGATAGTTGATGATGATAAATATTTAACTTCATTAGCTGACATATTCTAAAATTGTCAGTGTGTGTGTGTGTGTGTGTGTGTGTGTGTGTGTGTGTGTGTGTGTGTGTGTGTGTGTGTGTGTGTGTGTGTGTGTGTGTGTGTGTGTGTGTGTGTGTGTGTGTGTGTGTGTGTGTGTGTGTGTGTGTGTGTGTGTGTGTGTTTTCTAGGCTTGCCCAGCAGGATCACTGATGATGGTCTGGAGGTATCCTTTGCCACTAACCATGTCGGCCCCTTCCTCCTCACCAACCTGCTTCTGGGTAAAGAATCTACACTACCTCTCTTACACCCATTCCTAACATACTGTGAGCGAGCAAATGCTGACTATATCGCTTTGGAATGTATCCTGACATGATCTGAACGATATCGCAAAGATAAGACATGGAAATCAACCAGCCTTTATGGACATTCTGTATTTTGTGCTTTTTTTCCTTGTTTTTTTTTTTTTTTGTATTTTATTTTTTTATTCTTTTTTAAACAAACATATAAACAAACATGACATCCTTGTTTCTTTTTATAAATGAGTGTGCAGGCAACGTAAATCTTATGTAGTAGTAGTAGTAGTAGTTTATTCAGTCATCATCTCACACAATACAATATACACCATCATTTAACAATATTTGATTTTACAGTGACTGAAAAGGTACAGACTGAAGCATAATATGCCTGTCCTATATTCTTAACAAAAATTAAGACTCCAAAACGGTATTCTAAAAGAAAATAGCAAAACAAACAGTATTATTCACCTTTTTTTTTGTATTTTTTTTTGTATTTTTTTTTAAACAAACACATAAACAAACATGACAACACACGATTAGATATACAAGCATTGTAAAACAGTGTACATCAGTTAACTCATCGTTTGGATAAATGTCTTATACAAGATATACCCCTAATACCTGCTATCTATTCCCCTACACACATATGCTCTTGCTCGCACCCCCCGCCCTGGACCCCCCCCATGGATATTATTCATTCAAGTATTATTCACCCTTGTAGTTTTCAAAAATAGCTTTACAAACTATTTTCTTAAAAACCAAAAGCAAATTACTCATTCTTAACTGTATTCTTATCAGCATTGTTCCACAAGTTAACCCCAATAATAGAAATACACCTCCTTTTAATCCCTTTCTTAGCTTTTTGAACAGTAAATTTACAAATATCTCTCAAATGATATGATATGATACATTTATTTATATTGCGCCCCTCAACCAATAGTTACATCGGCACAGGGGCGCATCCCGGGAGAGAAAGAGAAAACAAACTAAAAAGACAGGAACAAAACGAAAAACTGAAAAAATACAGGCAGTCCAACCATCAGATAGAGAACAGACAGACATAGTACACCACACATACAACAATACAAAAAAAGAAAAAGAAAAACTAGCTCATGGATTGTTTATGGCGAATAGGTGGGTTTTGAGCATGGCCTTAAAGGTCCGTAGGGTGCTTGCAGATTTCAGGTTGAGTGGGAGCTTGTTCCAGAGTGTCGGAGCTGCGACTGTGAAAGCCCGGTTTCCCTTTGTCACCAGTCTTGTGTGGGGGATTTTTAGGCAGAAATCATATTTTCTTTCATGTATTGAAAAAAACCATTGCACCCCATCTAGGAGTAACTTTGCTTTAGCTCTGTACATTATTTGCATAGTTTTATAATAAACCAAATCATTAAATTTCATAATATGAGACTTTATAAACAATGGATTTGTGTGTTCATAGTAACCAGCCTTGAAAAGGTTCCGAATGGCCCGCTTTTGCAGTAAGACTATTGGATTTACTGTCTTTTTAAATGTCGATCCCCATACTTCCACACAGTAAGATATGTAAGGAAGTATAAGTGAGCAGTAAATTATGTGCAAGGCTTTGTAGTTTAATATATCCTTACATTTATACAATATTGCCACTGACTTAGATATTTTTCCTTGAATATAGTTAACATGTTGTTTCCATGTTAATTTCTGGTCAATAACTACCCCTAGCAATTTTATCTCAGAAACTCTTGCTATTTTTACATCACATATTTTTAACTCGATATCCCCCTCTATTTCTTTTCGATTACCAAAAACCATACATTTAGTTTTCTTAATGAGAGACAATTTATTAACATCAAACCAAGTTTTGAGAATTTCAAGCTCTCTTTCAATATCAAACAAAAGTTCCTTTAAATTACCTTTTTTTTATGCACTTTTTCTCCCATTTTCTATTTTTCTCCCATCCCAATTTTTCGTATCGTCCAATTCAACCCTCCCCTGTCTTTGAACGCTGTTTCATGCCTCCCACAAGCCGGCTGCAATGTGGACTAAGTCATACATAGCACGAGTCCCCTCCGATACTCGAGGTAACAGCAGTCGCATCTTTCCACCTGCGCGGCTCGATCTTTCAGCGTCGGGGGTCTGGGCTTTGGAGGGGCCCCACCCCCGTCGCTTCCTGATTCTACTGCGCAGGCGCACCAACCGACCTGTAGGAGTCGCTGTCCACAACGCCCGATCCCCACCCATCAGTTTCCCTCCCCCTAATACTGCCAATGTGTATTAGTGCGGACGACCAGCTAAACTGAAAGCAATGTGGAGCGCTGGGCTCGAACAGGGAGATGATCTGTTTGAGCCCAGCCTCCAGTATTTGTGGTGAGCGCATTGCCCACTGCACCACGTAGCCGCCCCTTTAAATTACTTCCTGAGCAATATAAATTTGTATCATCTGCAAAAATAACTAAATGTAGCAAAACTTGGAGACATTTATTCCCATATGTACAGTGTGATTTGTGAAACTTGGTTACATACTGTATCTTTTTCTGTAGGTGTTAGGAACTAGAGTGCATCTAGCATCTAGGTGCATGGAGGTTAGTCATCCATCTCTAACCCTAAGTGTATTATTGAAGAAAATACGATGGAACAGAACATACGGTTATCCTATAACCATAGTTATATGAGTAATAGCGGCGCTCTGCACTGCCTACTGGAACATATACAGTGAATAAACACACAGTTTGTAACAAAAAACAGTCCCTCACCAGGAGGGACCCTTTATTTAGTCTTAACAAAATCATATGGTTGGGGCGGGGAAGGGAACAGGGGTAAACAGGGGAAGTCACTAGCAGCACCTGCCGCGTGCAGCACAGGGCTTGCCCCTACGGGGAGCCGGCCCGGAGGGACGGTTCTGGGGCGCCTGGTCACGTCGATCCCTACCGTCACCTCCGGGCGTGGGGCGGCTGGCTGCGGTGGACAAGGCACTCCCTCCACTCCTGGCCTTCTTGGACGAAGGCCCAGCAGCGGCGGCGGAGGCAACGGTCGCGGTCCTCCGACGACGTTGTTTCCGTCGGCCATCACCGGTGGCATCGGGTGGGGTGAAATGGGGTTGGAGCACAGCGCGCTCCTCCTCCATCTCTCTGCAGGCAGCCGTCATCTGCTGCATGGCCGACCCGAAGAGCCCAGCATCGGAGAGGGGGGCCGTGAGCAGGGGAATCCTCTTCTGGATTCTGTTCAGCGCCCCTTCCCGGCGGCTATCGCCTGCAGCTGGGTAAGGTGCAGGATGGCTCCAGCCGACTGGGCGTGAAGATATTGTTGACGGTCGTCCAACACCGACCCGCCCGCCATCATCCCCGACATGTAGCGCGCTAGCTAGCATGACGTGGCGATGTACGCCTGGTCACTCCAGTTAGCCATCTGCCTAGCCGATTTCCCTTGGGGAACCAGCTTCCGCAACGGCTCCCACACCACTTCGGGACAGAGAATGGATGTCATCGGGCTATCAAGCCGAGGCACCCCATCCCTTAGTCCCTGGACCAAACCCGCCACCCGCGTGACTGGCACGTAGGCGGGGGTAAGGCCAGTGATGCGGGAGATTACCTGTCCCTGTCTTACGTAGGCCTCCATTGAAGGGAAGAATGGGCAGACAACGCCCGTCTCCCTCACAGGACGACGTTGCCAGAGATGACCTATCATGTCATCAGGGACAGGTGCAGGCAGAGGCTGCGGCAACGCCACGCCATGCCATTAGTGGCTGCGGCGGCCGCCATGAGCTCGGGGAACAAGGCACGCAACTCCCCTTGCGCACCTTCCTCCACGTCACCCGCGTCCCTCACGTGCGGGAGGCTGCCATGTCTGGCGCCACCATCCGACGCGGCAGATAGCCGGGCATCTTGTATCCGGGTCGCGTCTATGCCAAATACAACGCAGTTCGGTTTCCGGGTTCCTCTGATTGACCATTAAGCCCACGTGACCGCGCTCTAGCACGCCCTCCTTATCGCCCGCTGCCGCGCTGTGAAGCGGAAGAGCCAGCGAGGCGACGCGAGGCGGTGGTTTCAGCAGCAGCGGCCGTCTTCTTCCGAGGCGGCTCGTTCTTATTAATCCCTAATGTCATGTATGTTGTGTATGTCATAAATGTCGATATGAATTGAAAATGGGGACCCTGATGTAAACAAGACGAAAGTCTTGCGAGGCGGTGGTTTCAGCAGCAGCGGCCGTCTTCTTCCGAGGCGGCTTGTTCTTATTAATCCCTAATGTCATGTATGTTGTGTATGTCATAAATGTCAATATGAATTGAAAATGGGGGACCCTGATGTAAACAAGACGAAAGTCTTTCTCTGGTCTGCATCCCCTTAAGTGTATTGCGCCGTACTGTACCCATTCTGCAATCTGTTAAATAAAGTTTTCATTCATTCATTCATTCGTTTCTCCCCCACTACTCCCAAAAGTAACACTAAATAGATAAAGTACAACAACGCCAGACTCAAGAAACTGTCTTCCCTTTGGCGCAATACACACAATTGTTAAGGGAATGCAGACCAGAGAAAGACGTTTGTCTTGTTTACATCAGGGTCCCCCATTTTCGACATTTATGACATACACAACATACATGACATTAGGGATTAATAAGAACGAGCCGCCTCGGAAGAAGACGGCCACTGCTGCTGAAACCACCTCCTCGCTTCGCCTCGCTGGCTCTTCCGCTTCACAGCGCGGCAGCGGGCGATAAGGGGAGCGTGCTAGAGCTCGGTCACGTGGGCTTAGTGGCCAATCAGAGGAACCCGGAAACCGAACTGCGTTGTTTTTGGCATAGACGCATCCGGGTCGGAGGTTCTAACCCAACACCGGAGAACAAGGGACCCCAAAGAGACGCAACACCCCCTGCCACACCCTGAGGGGGAGAGTGATACGACTCCATTGGGGCATCACCCATTGGGTGAAAATAGGGAAGGAGCTGTTAGTATGGCCACACCCCTGCTTATGTAGAGGAGCGGATGGGGTGTGGCCAGGCGGATGGGTGTGTACAGGTACATGTGGAGAAATGTATTCAGCATCTAGGCTGATATGGGATATGTTCCAGTAGGCAGCGCAGAGCGTAAGCTATGACATAATATAACAAGAGGGGTTGGTTTTTAATGGACAAAGAAACAACCAAAGATCAACCCCTCTCTCTCTTTTTCTCTCTCTCTCTCTCGTTCCAGACCTGCTGAAACGTTCAGCACCAGCCCGTATTGTCAACGTCTCCTCAGCCAACCACTGGAGGGGTAAAGTGGACTTCTCTCACTTCCGTGGGGAAAACCTCTCCCACACAATGGACACCACATACAACCACACCAAGCTACACAACGTCATCTGCACCAACGAGCTAGCTCGCCGGCTACACGGGACAGGTAGGCTAACTGGACATCCACACACTATGAGCTACAAAGTGACAGACACTCATAATATTCAATGGAGGTCACTCTTATGACCCTGTGAGGCGTTAGCGAATCACAACAGAGAAAATTATGTTTCTGCTGAAAGAGAAACCCTGTACCTTTCAACTGAAACTCAATTTAAATATCATACAACAGGTTGCTATCATTGTTGGAACTGCCGGTATGTAAGCTACTATAAGCTAAACTGTAAGCTATGTTTGACTGTAAAATAATTTTATCACAATGAAAGAAGATCAGGTCAGAACATTATTTTATGTAGGGGAAGTTCACCCAAAATAAAAATCAAACATAATTTTCCTCTTACCCGTAGTGCTGTTTATCCATCCAGGTAGTTTCGGTGTGATTTGAGTTTTGGAGATAAATGTGTCTTTCCAAAAATCATGACATGGTTGCTAAAGATACTCCACATACCTTTGTTGTGAAGAGTTTAACAAATATTATTATGGGGGGGGGGGGGGGGGGGGGGGGGTACTTTTTGGTGTATGTGTATCAAGGAGCGATATGTGAAAAAAAGTCATTTTAATTGCCTTGTGTAAATTGACAATAAAGGTACTCTCTTACCTCCTCAACTACCACTACACCACTCTATGGGGACAATCCTCTATCTTGAACCTCTGTCTATTTCATATCTAATCTGCCTGTCTGTCCCTCTTAACTGTGTCTGGGTATTTACCTGTGTGTGTGTGTGTGTGTGTGTGTGTGTGTGTGTGTGTGTGTGTGTGTGTGTGTGTGTGTGTGTGTCTGTGTGTCTGTGTGTCTGTGTGCGTGCATGCTCTTGCGTGTGTCATACAGGGGTGACTGCGAACTCCCTGCACCCAGGAGTTGTTATGACAGAGGTGATGAGACACTACAACGTCATAGTTCGATACATCTTTAGCCTGATTGGAATCTTCTTCTTCAAGGTGGGTGCTTTTTAATACTTCAATGCATACTCTTCATAAACTAATAAGCATATTGTTATGACCCAGCCTAGGGAAAAACCCCAACTCCCAAGAACCACCGGCAACAAGGGTATTGAAGTGTCAGGGTTAGGGCTAATGAGGTAGCTCAGCACAAATTAATGGAAGCTGATCCTAAGCTCGGCTAGCTTGCAGCCGGATAGCTTTCTACTGAACACACAGAGAGGAATTTGGTATCTATCTTCTTGTCTGTAAGCGCATTTCCCATAATTTTGGCATGTACCTTTAACCCATTCTCTGCCACGCTTATATCCATCGCTGTTTGATCTCTGCCAGCACTGTAAGTCTATGGAGATGTTCACCTTCTTTGCAGGGCTATAACTTTTTAAATTGTATTGCTAAATTGACATTACTATGGCCCATTCAACATCGATTATCTATCGTTCAGGATGTAGGAACGTTTTACTTTTTCATTCACACATTCATACGAAAATACCGTCTAGAGTATAAATATGTTTTTATCGTTTTCTGCAGTATTTCCCAGAACGTGAGATATAGGCACAAATGCATATATTAGATCATCAAATGCAGTTTGATACCGATCGACGCTATATTAAAATTTTCAACTGTACATGGTCCTAAACGTTATGACTGATCATGCGCGGGTGAATGGAGGGGGGGGGTCGTTTATAATTCCGTGATAGTCGTTAGATGCTTCATGTAGTATGGGCCATGAAGTGGGCCATGAAGTGCTTTGAGAAGCTAGTGAAGGGCTACATCTGTTCCTCCCTCCCCATCAACCTGGACCCCCTGCAATTTGCATATCGCCCCAACAGGTCCACGGAGGACGCCATAGCCCATGTGCTGCACACAGCAGCATCACACCTGGACAAGAGGCAGGGGAACTATGTGAGAATGCTGTTCATCGACTACAGCTCAGCATTCAATACCATAGTCCCCTCCAAACTCATAGCCAAGCTCAGGGACCTGGGCTTGAACTATGACCTCTGCCAGTGGGTCCTGGACTTCCTGACGGGCAGACCCCAGGTGGTAAGAGCAGGCAACTGCACCTCCTCATCCATCACGCTCAACATAGGGGCCCCCCAGGGCTGTGTTCTGAGCCCCCTCCTCTACTCCCTGTACACACATGACTGCGTGGCACAGCGGAACAACAACACAATCATCAAATTTGCTGATGACACAGTAGTGGTGGGCCTGATCTCTGCCAACGACGAGAGGGCCTACCTGGAAGAGGTAGAGAATCTGTCACAGTGGTGTCAGGAGAACTGCCTCTCCCTGAACGTCAGCAAAACAAAAGAGATGATTGTGGACTTCAGGAGGTCGGGGGTCAAGGACTACAGCCCCCTCAGCATCGACAGGGCACCGGTTGAGAGAGTGAACAGTTTCAAGTACCTCGGAGCCCACATATCCGAGGACTTGACATGGACCACACACATTGACAGTGTTGTGAAGAAGGCACGACAACGCCTCTACTTCCTCAGGCGCCTAAGGAAGTTCCAAGTCAGTCAGAAGATCCTTAGGAACTTCTACTCATGTACAATAGAGAGCATCCTGACTGGCAACATCACCTCCTGGTTTGGGAATAGCACTGCACAAGACCGTAGCAGACTACAAAGAGTGACACGTTCAGCCAAACGCACAATTGGAGGGGGGCTTCCCACCCTCCAGAACATTTACAACAAGCGGTGCAGGGGGAAGGCTAAGAGAATTATTAAGGACTCGAGCCACCCGAACAACTGCCTCTTTGAACTGCTGCGGTCAGGCAAGCGATACCGGAGTCTTAAGGCGAGCACAGAAAGACTCAGAAGAAGCTTCTATCCCCAGGCCATCAGGCTGCTAAACGAACAATAAACACTATGCAACAACCATCAAATGCACACAGCACACACACACACTCACTTAAACCACACAAACACACTTTATATTTATTGATAAAGGATTTGCACTCCACCTCGTACACCCACTGTAAATTGTACCTAAATTGCACCTCATCCCATTTCTGCCTTGCACTATATAGTATTGTATTAGTACACTGCACAGTATTGTATATTATATGGTAACTCAGTTACGTCTATTCTGCATCGAACATTGTACATATGTCTATACTGAACACTGTGACCTAATTATTTTTTTACTTCTAATTTACATGCTATACTATGTTATTTTATTTCATACTTATCTTGTCTTGCACAGTCTCTGGAGCGTAACAGTAAGAAGCATTTTGTATAAAAGTATTCTGTACTTCTGTATGACAACTATTAAAGAAACTTGAAACTTGATATATTGATCAGAGCAGTTTGTATCGAAAATGATAAACAAAAACGCTGAAACTCACGTCAGTCTCCTCGTACCGTTGGGCGATGAGAGTGGAGCAAACAGATCCCAGTTATGTGGTGGGGATCGAGGCGATCCATTTTCGGTTTGTATATTACTAATACACGCCCAAATCATGTAGATTATTGAGTTATGGCAAAGATCCATATCCACGGTGTGTGTATTGAGTCCCGCGACGATAAACGAGTGGCCGGACGGAATTGGGAGACGCACCGGGATCACAAGAGATCCACTTCCGGTTGCAACTCGCCGATCAGCCACCAGATGGCAGTATTGAAGCGTTGCAGAGTTGTGCTGGCTCACACAGCATCCGACAAGGCTCCGTGAGTGAAATATGAATACCATGGCGAAAATATGAAATTTTTATCAGAATCACGTCGTACGACGTTATTGGCAGAATTCGCATGAACTTGAAACCCGTTGTACGACGTTATTGGCGGGGAAAGGGTTAACGAACACAAAAAAAACAGAATGAAAATGCCACCCACCCCTACCAAACCTGAGCTGTCAATATAGCACAAAGGTAATCACAGATAAACACATCATGTACATCATGCTGGCTGGAAGGCTGGTTGGAAGTGGAGAGGAGAGCCAGGGGAAGCCATCTTGGAGGCTGGAGCCAATCAGCTAACTGAAAACCCACACAAACAATCACTCCACGAGCTCACCTGCAACCCATCACACACCAACACCACAACAGGCTCACCAGTGTATATATATATATAGAGAGAGAGAGAGAGAGAGAGAGAGAGAGAGAGAGAGAGAGAGAGAGAGAGAGAGAGAGGTTGATCTTTGGTTGTTTGGTTGTTGAGAGAGATCCACGAAAACAGGGAGGATTAAAACACACACCAACAAACATTGTTCATGTGACCTTGAGGTCATAACAATATACAACAACCAACATACTGGTAATTGGAAATGTTGAGTCAATCCAAATCATTTGTAGTGTGTACTGTATGTATATCACCGGTAAGTACACAATCTACTGCATTCACTGTGATTCTACATGGAATTCAATAGACCATAGTGTACCACAATTAAACCCCAGTTAAATAGGACTATTTGTGTGCATTTGACTGTGATCACAGGGATCCCTCGCACTCTTGCAACTCAACCAGACTTACCAACAGCTGTTTTAAATAAGTTTACAAACAACAGCAACAAAGTAGCATGAAATATCAATGAACTGGAATAATTTCCTTATCTCTCTTTCATCTGCCAATTTTTTTTAACTGATGAGTGTTCATTATACATACTGTACATTGCCTAATATCTTCTAGGAACCTTAATCACTGAAGGGGAAACATTTAATTCACATATTGGTATATTCTTAGACCATGTTTTATTTTCTGTGGTTGTTTTGTCTAGAACTGTGCCGTATGTACTGCTGTCTTCTGGGCCACATCTCCCATTTCTCTCTCTCATTTTCTCTATTGTTTGATCTTTAGATTAACTTAAGCTTTTGGGACTGCTTTTGATTAATTCACTAACTATGCAACTAATTAAATCACTTCCTAATTATAGCGCTGTATGAGGTAATGCAGCTTTGGGCTCCTGATCTTGTTATGGCACATTCCTCCGTGGAAGATACAAGGTGAATAGGAAGAAGGCAAATTAGGTCAGGTCACCATTTAACTTGACATGGGCGTGTGTGTGTATTATCTGCATGTGACACCTGCCAGTTTTCCAGACAGACCTTGTTGGGTATCTGTCTTTTTGTTTAAACCACTGCTGGATCATACAAGCCGCCTTCTTGGTTCACTCTCCGTTCACTCTGTTTGCTCTCAACATGAAACTGAAAACAATAAGCAATAATTTAACAAGATACAGTAGGCCTACATGTTTGAAAATTGGTCTGTCTGTGGGTGGGTGCACACATACACACATTTTTTATATCATACAGTATGCCTTATACAGTACATGTGAGCCATATACAGTACATGTGAGCCTTATACAGTACATGTGAGCATCTACCTTTGTGTGTGCGGCGACGGCGTGCATGTCTCAGCAACCTTCCACAAAGTTCATTCTAATCCCAAAAGATATAATAAAGTATTTTGGATGGCTGCTTTCCAGAGGCAGTTCAGCGAGTTTTACAGCTCAGTGTTTCCAGGAAAAAACAAATAAATAAATAAACAATAAACAAACGCTAACACGTGTTCTTCCAGAGAACTCAGTGTTCCTCGTCTGTGGTGTGGAGAACATTTGGAACAACAATCTCAGCTGGTTATTATTGCTAGAAACCTATCCAGAGAAGGCTGTCGAGGCCTTGAGGTGTGTGTGTGTGTGTGTGTGTGGGGGGGGGGGGGGGCGTATGCTTCAAGCTGGTTTTCAATCTAATTGCATTTTTAACACAAGGTATATTGATGTAAAATTTACCAAGAGGTTAGAACTGTTGTTGTGACAATGCTGACTAATGCCCTTTGATCACTATCCCCCTGGATATCAACAGAATCTAACCATTTCAGATATCCAATCTGCTTCCCTGAAGAGAATGCCTAATCTAGTCCATCGGTCGGTTGCTACCAGGCCATGCAGCTGGAGCATGGCCTGGTGGCCTTGATGACTACCTCACAAACACACCACAGTACATCAGATTGCAGGGCAGTCAGTCAGATGTATTGGTGAGCAACACCGGCCCCTCCAAGGAACTGTGCTTCCTGTTCACCCTCTACACCTCCGACTTCTGCCATAATTAAAGTGGGTGCCACCTACAGAAGTTCTCAGATGACTCCTCCCTTGTTAGTTACATCACAGATGACAACAATGACGAGTACAGGGCCCTGGTTGAGAGCTTTGTAGTGTGGAGCGACAGCAACCACCTCCAACTCAACATCATGAAGACTAAGGAGCTGGTGGTGGACTTATTTTTATATTCAGATTTTATTTTATTGCCTATATTTATGTCTTTCTTTTATTACCCTGCCCATACTTGTACCTCCCCTCCCCCATGCTGCTATAAAGGAGATGTATCTTATCTTATCTTAAAGGATATCAGCTAGCTAGTCCATAAACAAGTAATGAAACTAATTTGCTACAATTTAGTTAATTTTAGTGTTTCAAAAACATCCACAGCAACTGTTTTTTTATTTATTCATCACTAGCACAGGTTAGCTAGGCAATACATTGGTCGCCAAGAACGACTTACGCCGTTTTTGCCCACCATGCGTTGAACGCCAACAACGGCGTAAGTCGTTTTTGGGATAAATATTTCATTTTTCCGCCATGGCATTCATAATTCATCCAGTCTCTCTCCGGACTGCAGCGGCACCCTGTATGAAATTGCAACGCCTCAATACCGCCGCCTGGTGGATGGTCGGGCGAGTTACACTCTCGCCAAAACCGGAAGTGGCGCTGGTGCATCGAGGAAATCCCTCCGGCAGTAATATCTCACTTTCTAAACTCAATAATCGATATGATTTCGGCGTTTATTGCGCCATACAAACCGGAAATGGATCTAGGAGATCGGCATCAAATAATTGGGATATTTTCCCTCCAGTCTCATCGGCGAACGGTAAGAGGACACTAACGTTATTTTCAGGCCGATTGTTTATTCATTTCACTGTAAACCATCTGATCAATGTATCAACCCATTCTAAATAAAGCTGTTACTGATGATCAAGGAATTATAAATGACCCCCCCCTTTCCTTCACGCATGATGAAGCATAATGTATACCGATCATATACATTTGAATTATTTTATATAGCGTGTATAGGAAAGAAACGCTGATCGATAATCTATCATATGTGTCAGGGCCTATAACTCGTTTTTGGAATTACAGCAGAAAAGCTTAAAAACATACTTATATTCTAGACGGTATTAACACAACAATGTATGAATGAGAAAATATAACGTTCCCACATCCTGAACGATAGATAATCGATGTTGAATGGGCCATAGTAATGTCAATATAGCAATACAATTTTAAAAGTTATAGCCCTGCAAAGAAGGTAAACATCTCCATAGGCTTTCATCGGTGGCAGACTGGGTACAATGATGGGCACAACCCCCGGCGCCCAATGTGTTAATAATAATAATAATACATTTTATTTGTGTTTATTTTAATAAAAAACACAAGGCAGTTAAAAGTCAAGGTTAACAATAAAACAAGCAACAGGAAGACACTGACGTCACGAGACCGCCGGCCATCTTCGTATAGGGGACAACAAACAGGTTTCTAGATCAAATGTATGCGTTGAGCTCTGTTTTTATTACATCTTACATTCTTGTTAATTTCATAACGTAAGGTTATCAAGTTCAAGTTTCTTTATTAGTTGACATGCAAAGATACAGAATACCTTCACATGGAATGCTTTTTTCTGTTATGCTCCTATGAGGATCGTAGGACGCTTGGATCATACACATACAGCTCATTACAGTAATATTCCACAATTATTACATTTTAGATAGTAATAATGGTACAGAGCCTTGAGACAAACATATGCATATGCACTCTGCTCTATTGGAACTATCCCTTTATCCATTCTAACAATGAAAAACTTTCTCCACATGTACACACCTATTTACCTCCGCCTGGCCACACCCACATCCGCTCCTATATAAGCGGGGTCGTGGCCACACAATCAGCTCCTTCCCGGGGAGCTCCAGTAGCTCACCACGTACCGCGAGTGCTATTTCAGCGCCGTGGACAACCGCGCTCGCGCGGATCTGGGGCTGAGCGCGTTCGAATCCCGGACGGCAGCCGTGCCTTTCCCAGAGTGTCTTTCCCCCCCATCTGAACCCTTTCAGCCTGCTTCTGTTGGTCGAACTTGACCAAGTATGAATGCGAAGAAAAAGCGATAAACGCTAAAAGAACCAGGTGACTGGTCAAAGTTTAAAAAAAAAAAAATCAGCTCCTTCCCAAGTCTCTCACCACCGAAGGTGAAGACCATGGGGTCCTCAGTGAGTCAGAGCAGAACGCTCGCTATACTCATATAACTAGGGTTATAGGATAACCTTACGTTATAGATCATATAGCTTTACGCTCTGCTCTATTGGAACACAGGAGCTGAGCAGAGCGAAAAGCTCGACAGATGTACCCGCTGAGGCCCGACTGTGCGAAGAGGGTTTAGCACCTCAAACGCACAAGGTGAGCAGACCGTGGGACTTACCTTCGTTCAGAAGGACCCGCGACCACTCGGGCGCGCATCCCACATGCCACCAGGGAACGGACGGGAAGCAAAAAAAAAACGTCACAGCCCCCAACATCACGGGGTCGAAGGTCAAGAACCCAACCCCGTGGCAAGGCTGCAGCACCGAAGCGCGGAGGAGGTCCCAGCCCTAGGACAACCTGAGGACTAGGACCCCCTGAAAAAAGGGGCCTGGTGAGGCCAACGAGGCCACGGCATCGAGACCCCACCAGACGGTCACTGGTGAGGTGACACCACCCCCCACATCGCCAGCGTATCGGACAGGGCCCAAATCAAGAGCAGGCTGTTAGATTCTGATACATTCGGCCAGTATCATGTCTTCTTGTGTTATCATCTCTCCATCCGATCCCTCTGCGTTGTGTAATTTTAATGATCCTGATGTATCATATACTGGCTGTACAATCCTTATCTCTCCCCGTTAGTGCAAACCGCCACCATAATGTTTCACCACCTTCGTAAGAATTCAACACCTTGACAGTATACCTTTCTTGAAAGAGCGTCGTTTATTGATATAAACAGAAGCTTCAGCCCAGATGTTATCAGATTGTATTTTCATTGCTATCGTCTCTTCTGTTATTCAGTCCAATGGTGGCTCAGGCCTTGTCTAGCCAGAACCCTTCTCCCGTCTGCCGAAGATAATGATGATGTGTCATCCCCCCCCCCCCCCCCCACCGGCGAGGGTGAGAGGGATGAGAGTCTCTGATGGTTTCTTCCCTCCTGTGGGATTAGTTTCTTTTGTTCTGCCCTTACCCGGAACTACTGTTCGATTTATATGATCTTCGTCATAGCAACGACGGCCCCGCCCTTCTTCTGGTTGTCATGTGCCGCTACCATGACAACCGCGTTTAACCTTTAGACACACATTCTAAACGTTTCATTACTGTTTCATTAATGATGAACCTCTCTCCGCTCTGTGCTGCTGTTATCAATGTTGATGTACTGGGGAATTCAAAACATTCTGCCCTGCTCAGTGTGGTACTCACACTAACACCCTGCTCGCTCTGAACCACCGTCTCCTGCTCATTTCGACCTCTCTGACCTGGCACCTTTAGATGCTACCATCTCCCCCCAATCTATACATCACATACATTGAAAAACACCCCAAAACACCCGTTTTCTCTCAAGGCCCATGCGGTCAGGTGGCGTAGCGGAGATTGTGCTCATCACCAATGCAAGAGGCTGCGGTCTCGACTCCCGGAGAGTCAGCATTGCCTTGGCTTGGGCTGATCGCTATACTAACTCGTTTGGCTGAGTTAGGGGGAGGGAAGCCGTGGGTGGGTCCTGGGCGTTGTGGACAGCGACCCTTACAGTTTGGTCGGGGCGCCTGCACAGCGAGGGTAGGATCTGGAGAAAGGTAGTGTGACCTTCCACATGTTACACTCTCTCGGTGAGAATCTGCGCTGCCAGGCTGGCTGCCGGCTGGCTGCACATGTGTCGGAGGAAAGCATGTGACAGTCTCCGGCCTCCCGGACCAACAGTAGGGGGGAGTGCGCAACAACCAGGAAGGGGGTTGGGAATTGGCATAACGACTAACAGGGGGATGGGAGAAAAATCGGAAAAAAGGAGGGGGAAAAAGATAAAAAAACAAAAAAAGAGCAGGCCCTTTCCCCCTTGGCACGCCGCTCTGAAGCACTCTTCTCAAGAGGCTACCCCCCCCACAACACTGCTGGGCCAGTCGGCGTGCCGGGGAGACAACCCCCAAGGAGGTTTATCCCTCAATCCAGGCAACAGGCCCCAAGAGCAGAACTCAACCTGTGCCTGGAGCACTGCGGACTAGACAGGCGCCTAAAGGGTCTACTACAAGAACAGTATCCCGGCGGAAGGGGTGTTTGGTATGCTGTGCAACATGTCATAACCTCCACAAACCCGACCCCCCAATCCAGCGGGGTCGAGGTTCAAAGAAGAGGCTGACACAATTGGCAGACATCATGAAAGTTGCGGGGGCATACTCTCGGGCAGACGGGGTCAAGCCCGGCCTCAACCCGAGAGTCGACTCTGCTACCAACACACCGGAGAACCAACTACCCCCCTATGTTTAGTTTAACAGGAGGCGGTTGTTCCCTTAACCCACAAAGAAAACTCAGAAACATAACCCTATAACCCCCATAACCCTAACCCGCATATACACAGGCTATACAAGCTATACAAGTGTTTCAGTTTTCAAAGGGTTAACCCAGGCCAACAGGTCGACGAGAACGAGTTCGGACCTGGGCCTGGCAGACCGGGACCTACACAGGGATGCCTAGAGGAGTTGACAGCAACCTCCCCGACAGCCCCCTCCCATCCCCGCCTAGCAGGGGGGAGGGGTGAAACAAATGGAGAAGGACCAGGCCCCCTAACACAGCGCAAGGTACAACACAGTATGGACCAAGCACGTCACTGTTAAGGGCAACTCGTAGTGGCATACATATGACACACACATCCACGACATCAATCCCCGCGACGCCCGGCCCGGAATTTTCCCCCCGGAAAAGCACAAAGTCCTTCGGGGTACCAAGACCTGTGCCCCGGCGGGCAATGGGTTAAACTGACCTGGTCTGGCGCGACCAGAATCAGTCCCGTGTCCTAGTCACACCGCCATCCCCAGTCCTAAGATGGGGGTAGGTACACGTGTCGATCCAAAACATCACAGAGGGCGCCACCAAGACGGTCAGTACGCAAACAAACTGCTCCTGGTGGCCCACCTCATGGGCGTGAGACCCCTCCGCCAATGTTTTGATCTACTCCGTCATCTCCCCCCGGAGATGCACGTGAGCCGTCGAGTCTAACCTAGTGCACTGGCGCTCGGTAGAGATAAAAATCTCCTTCCCAGCCGCCCGCATAGAAAATGCCGTTTCTATGAACTGGGCAACCAAGGCGCGCCAGCCATAAAGTGGTTCCACATGGAAAGCACCCAGGGCCAGCGCTATATGCACGTCGAGAAACCGAAACATATCGATGGCAAATTCTAATAAGAAACACCAGACAACGTTTCCTCCATGCTGTCTGGGACGAGCAGCAGGAAGCCGGCCTATAAGACACAGACACGGGCCTCATATGACGTGTCTGAGGGTAAACCCTGTCAATTCTGCTCTTTACATAAGAGGGGAAGACAGAAGTTCCCCCAGAGAGACCTCTACGTGAGTAGCAATTGAAAAAGATATATGTAATAATTGGGCCAAGTGACCAACGACCCAATACACACTTTGATAGAGAGCAGAGCAGAAAACAAACAGTTTTCGAATGCATTGCATCATCCAACTTTGACAATGACAGCGGTCTGCAGCACAGAGCCTGAAAAACTCACGGATGTCTCATGGCCAATAGGAAAAACGTGCCCAGTGACGTATTCCATGGCCGGGGGAAATCCTGTGACCCACCCATCCTAATATGGAGTGGAACCAGGGAACCCCCCCCCCCTCCCCCTCCCTGTGACGCGCTGACCCCTCAGCCGACAGGGAGACTGACAGGCAGGAGGTCCAACCTCCTGGCCAATCAGTAAAGGGGGGAGGGGTTTATTAGTCCACCTCTTATGACCCCTCACCCCTGATACGATGCAACAACAAAGCAGAGCCATGACACCAGTCGTAGCGCACTACATGAAAGCGCATATACCTGTTAGGGTAACAGCTTCACATTCTGCACGCCAGCCACAGACGATAACCTCGTTTGTGCAAAAAACTGGCTTTATACACGGCTTCAGGCTCATGTGCAAAACTTGCCATCTGAATTTTTACACCTTTACCCTAAAGCAGTGGTCACCAGGCCACGTGAGCGGATCGGCGCGGCCGAGAAATCCGCTCTTCGCTCTTTAAAGCTTGGTCCGCTCCGCTAATCGCTCATGTTGACCCCGCCCCCAAGTCGCTCTCCGCTCGCTCCCCGCTCACCTTGAATCGAGCGCTCCCCGCGCCAGATCGCTCGGCAGATTTTTTATTTTTTTTGGAGCATGGTGTAAAGTAGCTCAAACTACAACAGTCTACACCCCCTGGGCCTCTTAACAATTGTTTGTATTGAGCCGCATTGTAATTGTACCCATTCTGCAATGTTAAATAACGTTGTTTATCCATTCACTAGCTCTATTAAGCGATGATAGGCTAGCCGAGCCACAATGCTATGGTCGCTGCCATTAACGTTAGCATGTAAGCTAACGACAACAACAATGGCGTCGATACTTTTTCTAACAGGAGTGAGTGACAAAGCCTGAACAGGATATCACAGGTTCACCCTTCTCATTGGTTGAAAATGGCCTTCATGTTTGTACATCGCCATCTGTTGCTTTGGCATTGTACTGCATGTATATATTACATCAACAGTGTTAAACCACTGTGAGCGGCCTGGAGTGGATTGGAGCGGAGGAGAACTCTCGCTCCGGACGTCGCGCCGACTCATTTTAAAACCCACTCCTCGCTCACGTCAAAACCGCCCGCTCCGCGCCCCGCGCCGCTCACATGGCCTGGTGGTCACCAACCTTTTTAAGCCCAAGATCACTTTTTATTTTTTTGGTGAAGGCAAGATCTACCTATTGAAGCGTTGAGAGAAAAAGACAGCCAAGATTGTACTTTAAACTAAATTACTTTTATTTGCCTGTATTCTAATTACATGCAATGCTTTGGTCCAACATTAAAACGTCAAAGTAGAACTGTAATATGTACTTTCTCAGTCAGTGCTAAGTGCAGTCATCTTATGCAGCATCACTTTTCACATCAAAACAAAAGTAGAACTGTAATGTGGACTTTCTCATATTATTAACATTATAAAATGCTAATTGTAAATATGTTTGTCAAAGTAGAACTGTAATATGTACTTTCTCAATCAGTGTTAAGTGCAGTCATCTTATGCAGCATCACTTTTCACATCAAAACAAAAGTAGAACTGTAATGTGGACTCTCAGGGAAAGATAAAAAAAAGAATATATATATATATATATTTTTTTTTTCAGGGAAAGATCTACAGGGAAAGTCTCAAAGATCTACCAGTCGATCGCGATCGACGGGTTGGTAACCACTGCCCTAAAGTAAAGAAAAAACACAGACCAAAGAGAGGGGCCAAAGGCCTTGGTACAAGAGCTATACATGTAAACTTCTTTAGGCCCAGTTGTGGTCTCAATGCCACGTTTACTTAACGTAAAAACACTATACACACAACCCTCTTTACACAATAAAAAAGGCAAAAGTTCACTCTCACTACTGCAAGAGGAACGCCGTCTTTTATGACGAGAGAAGACATAAGTCCTCGACCAAGTGCTAGCTACAGGCCTTGCTAAGTTACATAATAGCGACCAAACAATTTTCAGAGAAAACTGCACCACTCCCTAAGCAAGAGCACAACCCCAGCAGTAGCTGAGGGTTTACACCGTATCCCCAAAAATATTGTGAATCAACACACGTTTGATGGGGGGGGGGGGGGGGGGGGCAAACCGGGGGAATAATTTCACTCACCACCTCACCCCTGATACGACGCCAAACACCAGGTGCATGGCGCGCGCCAGATGAAGCACATATACTCACCTGTAGAGTAAAAGCTTTACATCATGGACGCCAGCCACAGCCGATTTCGCCACAGCCGTTTGAAAACAGGTTTTATCCACGGCTCTGCTTATGTGTGAAAACTTGCCACTCGTTATTTTTACCATTACCCTTAAGCAAAGAAAATAACAAGCTAAGAGAGGGCTCAAGCCCTCACATGCCACTATGTACAGCACTGTAGGTTAACACCCAGCCAGTTGTGGACTCAGCCACGTTGTCTAAACGTTACATGAACACACACACACAACTTCTCATCATACAACAAAAAAACCCAGTTCATTTGTACTCACGTAAAAAATAATGCTGTTTTTAGGTAGAGAGAAAGACATAAGCCTTGGCCAATGCTAGAACCTAAGCTATACAAAATAGCGACCAAGACAATTTTCACTAAGCACACGTCGTATCTCCAAATGCAGTAAAGTAACATATGTTTTGTTAAACAAAGACATCGTTATTAACCAAAAACATTCGGGAGGGGGAGGAAGGAAGAGTGGGGCAATGTCCTACGGACACCTTACCTGCACCTCGTACGCAGGACGAAATGGCCGCAAACACAGGTTGGTCTACCACGTTGACGAGGCCTCTCGCTGGTGGGGCCAGAAGCGGCGACGGCTGGAGCTTCGCTCCGGCGCAACGCCCCCCTCCTGCGGCCGGTCATGGCGCAGGCCCGACGACATCTTCTGCCAGAGATGACGCCGTAGTCAAGAGTGCCAGGGCCCGCTACCTCCTCACGGCTAGCACCAATGGTTGTAGCACAAGCTAACAGCTAACTCCAGGCTAACTGATAGCATCAAGCTAACGTTTCTAGCCGAGCATAGCCGCCAGCTAACGACTTAGCCTAACAGCTAACTGGCTAACAGTTAGCTTCTACCGGCTATCGATAGCCACCAGCTAACGCAGTAGCAAGCTAATCGGCTACTACTGAAGCTGTATAATGTGAGAAATAGCGATACAGGCCAACACTTCTGACAGCCGCTGTCTCTTCCTCTTTTTATCCAAAAGGGAAAAAAGGCAACACACGTTTCTCTCACAGAACGGTGTTTACCAGACACAGCGGCATCGGCAGTAAGCCCCGTTGTACGCGGGCTGCAGCCGACATGAGCTCGGAGATATTCTCATAATGAAACACCAAGCTCGCATCCTTCATGCCGGGTGTTTTCGTCTTGAAAAGCGGGGCCAGCGTGGTGGCAGAGGGTATCCGTTTTTCAGAGACCCGGGGAATTGAACCGCAGACTCTGAATCACGGCCCCAGGAAAACAAAGCTACGACTTCACTGAGGAGGAGCACTGTGTTATCGTGGGGCATCAAACTAGAACCCCCTCCACGCCGCTATGAGGGGCAACGAAGGGATTCTAGCCTGGAGCCGACCTTACGCAAGCTGCACAGTTGTCCCCTCACAACTGACACACCTGAGGCTCGCGTCGCAAAAACATCACCCGCCCAGGGAGACCGTCAGCTCTCACACAGCCGACTGCCTCCCGAGGCATAGTATCCAACTGCAGAGCCGGAGACAATGCCGGCGGGAATTGCTCAGCGACGCGTGCCCCAATGCGAAGCGCCGGTGGAGGTCAGAATGATCATCATCTTCTAGACCAGTGTTTCTCAACTGGTGGGTCGCGACCCAAAAGTGGGTCGCGGGGCCATTTTGAGTGGGTCGCGGATGTGTGTAAAAAAAAAAGTTAAAATAAATAAATTGTACTTTTTTTTTTTGCACTACTTATCTTTGTGAAAGTGGCTTCTCAGCTCTGGTCCAGCTGAAGACAAAGCGGAGGAACAGATTGGACATTGAGCATGACCTCAGAGTTGCTTTGTCTACCATCACCCCAGACTTTGGGCGTTGTTTGTCAGGAGCAAACATCCCCAGTTATTCCATTAGTTCCCTGTTATGTTAAGCTAAGAAATATGCTAAGAAGCATATATTATTTATTATTATTTTATTTCATTGGGTTTTTAGCAATAGTTGCACTTTTTTGTGTTTATTTCATGTTTTGAAAGATTGCGTATTACTGATTTTTTTTTTTTACATAAATCATATTGGTTCAAAATTTTGGGTCGCGACTTAATGACTAAGGAAAATGTTGGGTCCCGAGGCTAGACCAGTTGAGAACCACTGTTCTAGACTCTCTGGTGGTGAAGACATTATCGCTTTATTTTCTCGAAAAATAGTGAGAGAAAAAAAACAAAGATACGCAGCTCCTTTTCTTTCTTTTCCTAACTAACTACTTTTGGCACTAAACTTAAAGTGGTGTATACAGACACTTTCGGTGGTGAAAGTAGGGAAGGAGCTGATTGTGTGGCCACGACCCCGCTTATATAGGAGCGGATGTGGGTGTGGCCAGGCGGAGGTAAATTGGTGTGTACATGTGGAGAAAGTTTTTCATTGTTAGAATGGATAAAGGGATAGTTCCAATAGAGCAGATCGTAAAGCTATATGATCTATAACCTTATATAAGACTTTCGATTTGGATTTTTGATTTAGTTATTAGTACAAAACGTAACACAGCAGCTCTTTGGCATTGTGATGCACCGAAGAAAATTACCCTTGATTGTGTTTAATTTGCCGCTTTTCCGATCCGTTTTCTGCACTAAATGAAGCTTAAACAATGTACCAGGAGTGAATTTTTTCCCCAAGCCGTAGTTGCCTAGCAACAACAGACAGGAAGTTGACTTCTAGAATAAAAACAGTTAAGTTAAAATAACAAAACAAACAAACAGCAGGGGGTAAATGACAGTGGCAGAGGTTACAGTGAATATGCTAGTTTGAACAGATGGGTTTTCAGTTGAGATTTGAATGTTGATAGTGAGTCAGACTGTCGGATATGTGGGGGCAGGGAGTTCCAGAGTCTGGGAGCCGAGCAGCTGAAAGCTTGGGCACCCATGGTGCTGAGGCGTGAGCTGGGGATGGAGAGGAGTCCAGTAGATGATGAGTGGAGGGTGCGGGAGGTTCCTGGAGGAGGTCAGGGATGTAGATGGGGGCTAGATTGTTGAGAGCTTTGAAGGTGAGTAGTGTCACAATCACGGCGAGAGCGTCTCTCTCTCCTCCTGCTTCCACGCCCTTATATGGGCAGCTTCCGGCTCCAGCGTTCTCACGCTGTCACATGGCAGCAAGCAGCACAGCTGAGAGTCATCCACTCATCACCAATCAATCAATCAATCAAATTTATTTATAAAGCACATTTCACATGACGCGTGTCAACCAAAGTGCTGTACAGAGGGTAAATACATAAATACATAAGATACATATAGACAACAGTCACACTCCGTTTTATGGGAGGGCACACAGGCAAACACATAGAAAAACAGGGCATGAGTCAGTGAACGGGAAAGGCTAGTAGGTAGAAGTGGGTTTTGAGCCTCGATTTGAAGGCATCTATCGAGGGGGCGAGCCTAATGGAGGTGGGGATGCTGTTCCACAGTTCAGGGGCTGCGATAGCAAAGGCACGGCCCCCCCTGAGCTTGAGGTTAGACCTCCGGACTGTCAGGAGCCTCTGATCGGCTGACCTGAGGGACCTGGTGTTGGAATAGGGGGATAGGAGGTCTGAGATGTAGGAGGGTGTGTGACCATTAAGGGCTTTAAAAACAAATAGGAGAACCAACCCCGATATCAACCCTACGGATCCTGCCCCTCATCGTCCGAGTGTTATCCTATCAACCCAGGACCATCACTCCCGGCCTATGCTGTCTCCTGACGCACCGCCCGCTCGGACGTTCCTGGGAACCTCAAGCGAGCACCCCTGCTCGTCCAAAGTCGCACATTCCTGTATATTACTGTTGCCTTGTCTGCCTGGTACCCAAGGAATGAAAACCAACCTAAAACACTCCATTCTCTCTCTCCCTGTGTGTTCTGCTATTGGGCTCAGCCACCGCTGCCGTAACAAGTAGGAGGTTTTTGAAATCGATCCGGTAGTGCACAGGGAGCCAGTGTAATTGAATGAGGACGGGGGTGATGTGGTCAGATGAGTTGGTGCAGGTGATGACCCTGGCAGCAGAGTTTTGGATGATTTGTAGTCTGTTGAGGAGTTTGGTGGGAAGGCCGGTGAGGAGAGCGTTGCAATAATCGATCCGGGATGTGACGAATGAGTGGACCAGGGTTTCCGTGTTTGATTGGGACAGGGATGGGCGGAGTCTGGAGATATTTGGGAGGTGAAAGAAGGCAGAACGGGTGATGTTTTTGATGTGTGGTGCAAAGGAGAGGGAGCCGTCCAGGATGACACAGAGGCTTTTAACTTGGGGGGAGAAGGGTACAGGGAAGCCGTCGATGGTGATGTTTGGAACTGGGGTGTTTTGTGATTTGGTGAGGGTGGATTTGGAGCTGATGAGCAATAATCATATAATAATCTCCCATAGCTACTGATCATGCTGGTCCCATACATTTTACATTTGAAGGCTTAATGTATATGCTACTAATTTTACATCTTCTTTCAATTAACCAATTAGCCACACCCCCTCAACATACTGAGAGTTGACTGTGCTCAGAGAGGGTGAAATCAAGATGTGTGGCTTGCAGGGCTACAGTAAATCAGCATGGGGATTATGTCATAGCAGACCACATCTCACAGCATTTCACTGCACCAGCAGAGCTGGAATATTTACATGGTACAGAGATTATTATTAGCATCGAACAACTGAATACTTCTGCTCACATGACTTAATCATGACTTAAAAGGTCCCATGTTTTTAATAGTTCAACCTTTATTTAAAATCGTGAGTTTCTGAGGTTTTCCTCATTTACCGAAACAAATACAAAACATTAACACAAATAAAGAAGCAATATTCATGGAAAAGACAAAACATAAATAAAAATAAATAAATAAAAGGCCACCTCAGGCCACCTCCTGCTGCATCTGAGGGTTGGTGAATGGGGTCATCAACCAGCGCATATCTGCAATCTCCTAATAAAACAAGTCATTAGAAGAATAGAAGCCCACTGTTGCTGGAATGATTAAGTATGCACAGTTACTTACCAATTAGCCATGAATCTCCAGTGTCTCCTTGCTCAAGGTGCACACCCACAGAGCTGTTTTGTAAGATGTAGGAGTCATGCACCTCCTGGGAAGTGGGAGGCCATGTTGAGCAGGTGGTTCTGGTCATCGCAGATGATTTGAACGTTGATGGGGTGGTATTTATTATTATAATTTTTTTGCCTTTCTATATTTTTCTCCCATCACAATTTATTCGTTATGTCAATTCCCTTCCTGGTCGTTGTGCGCATTGCCCTACTGTCAGTCTGGGGAGGGTGTAGACTATGTACTCTGATACATGTGGAGTAGCCAGCCGCTTCTTTTCCCAGTTTCACTAGGAGAACGTAACACGTGCTGATGTTCACGCTATTTCCCCCAGATCCCCTCCCTGCTGAACAGGCACCCGACCGACCAGTAGGAGTCGCTGTTTGCAATGACCAGGACACATACCCCACTGGCTTCCCACCCGCAAATACTGCCAATTGTGTTCATAGGGATGACTGACCAGGGGTACCGCTGACAGCTGGATGAGATATGAAAACGCATCTGGGGAGGGTGCCTTTATGCACACGTGCGTGCAGTCAATTGCGCTGATGGTGTTGGGCAGACCAGCATGGAATCCTCTTCTGACTGGGATCTGTTGTTGTTCAGTATATGGGAATTGGATGTATTGTATGGCCAGTTGTATGATTCCATCCACGACTTGCTGGAGGCGGCGATATGCCCACCCTGTCTCCTAGCTCCCTCTGGAATGTCCCAGTGGCTAAAAAGTCCAAGGTGGACAGTACCTGGATGTGTGGTAGCACAGGGTGGACAGTACCTGGATGTGTGGTGGCACAGGGTGGACAGTACCTGGATGTGTGGTGGCACAGGGTGGACAGTACCTGGTTGTGTGGTGGCACAGGGTGGACAGTACCTGGATGTGTGGTGGCACAGGGTGGACAGTACCTGGATGTGTGGTGGCACAGGGTTTGGAGTGTCTTGTTCGGCTGCTCAGTGCTGGCTCCAGGGTATTGCACAGCTCCATTAGGACAGGTCTTGGTAGCCTGATGCATCCCACTAGGCCGCTCTCTGTGAATAGGTCTGCATGTTCGCAAGTACTGGCACTCCCTCCTCAGCGTACGACCAGCAATATCTTCCAGCAGCAGTAGATATGCCATATTGTGTGTGTAGGCCTACGATGCCAACTTGGTTCAAGTCCACGTGCAAGTTCAAGGTTTTATTTGTCACATACAACATCATATCAGAATGTTTCTCCGCTGGCTCTTACAATATGCACACTAAGTGTGCGGGAGCTTAGAGGACTGTATATAAATTTCACCTTAGGGGTTTGGTCGGATGCCTTAACTGCTAAACTAATTGTACCAAATTACACAACTGAGTAAACAACTTAAAATGGAGTCACCTAGACTAGAAAGAGCGAGGTAACTGTTTGAATCATAATCCCATTTTTTATATAAACAAAAGGGGGAAAAAACATACATACAAATATTATTATTACTTTACACAATTCCTAATTAAATACTATAGCTAAATTTAGATGGGCGCCCAAATGGTTCTATTAAAGTGTTCTGGCCAACGTTGCCGCGGTTACCAATGCAGCAGAGGAACAATTCCCTCTGCAGTACGAGAGAGGTGGAGAGAGTTAGTAATCCTGGTGGTGAGAAAGAACCCGGATGGGTTCTGTAACGAGGAGTAGTCGACCGCTGCGTGGTGATGAGGGCGGGAAGACGCTGCCCGGTCCGATTGGCGCTACCAGTCTGCTCCTGCAAACCAGATGCACCGCTGTGGGGGTATCCGAGTGTCTCCTCCGCTCCTTAGTGAGCACGCCGACAGCCACTAAAGACACGCTGGTCCCTTCTGTTCAACAGGCTACTGCTAGTGGCTACTGTCCTAGCAAATGACTGGTTGTGTGCCTTTTACAGAGTCCCTTTGGCACAGACCCTATCTAAATGTCCTCCAGTCTGTGCTATATATCGTCTGATATGTCCAGTAGAGCAGCTAGCAACACATGAGCATCAGGCTACGTTAGATATTAGCTCCGAGCTACTGTAGCTAGCGTATGCTAACGGCTAACGATAAATGGGAAATACTATAGTTGGCTGTAATCCGCTAATCCCAGACGTTTACTAAACATCTGATTAGCTGATTACTAAAACTCACTCTCTCTTGGTGGAATAATGTCCGCTTGGTAAGCAACGTTACATCCTTGGTCAAACTATACGTGACTCTAACGGGACGGGCACACTGAACGCGCACGAAGTTCACGCGCGGCTCCCTTGCGGGAACGAGCGCCTGGCCTGGCACACAGAGTCCGACTTCTCAGCGCGCTGCTGCGCGGAGCCCTGATAGAACCAGCAGCAGCACGAGCTCTCTCTCTCCCTCTCTCTCTCTCTGTCTCTCTCTCTCTCGCTCTCTCTCTCTCTCTCCCCCTCTCTCTCTCTCTCCGAGAAAGAAAGAGAGGGGGAGAAAGAGACTGGAGAGAGAGAAAGAGACTGGAGAGAGAGAAAGAAAGAAAGAAAGGCAGGGAGAATAAAGAGAGAGAAAAAGAGAGAGCTGTACTGTATTGTACCCATTCTGCAATCTGTTAATAAAATTTCAAATCAATCGGGCGGCTACGTGGCGCTCGCAACGAATGCTGGAGACTAGGTTCGAACAGGATGCCTCCTGTTCGAGCCCCGCTCTCCACATTGCTTTCAGTTTAGCTGGTCGTCCACAGTAATACACATTGGCCGTATTACGGGGAGGGAAACTGAAGGGTGGGGATTGGGCATTGTGGACAGCGACTCCTACAGGTCGGTTAGTGCGCCTGCGCAGTAGAATCAAGAAGCGACGGGGGCGGGGCCCCTCCAAAGCCCAGACCCCCGACGCTGAAAGATCGAGCCGCGCAGGTGAAAAGATGCGACGGCTGTTACCTCGAGTATCGGAGGGGACTCGTGCTATGTATGACTTAGTCCACATTGCAGCCGGCTTGTGGGAGGCAAGAAACAACGTTCGAAGACAGGGGAGGGTTGAATTGGACGATATGAAAATTGGGATGGGAGAAAAATAGAAAAATGGGAGAAAAAAGTGGATAAAAAAAAAATTCAAATCAATCAATCAATCAATCGCGTGGCGCACGCCTCCCGCGCCGCCTCGAATCCGATTGAAGCGGAAAAGATAGCTTGCCGCTCGGGAGCCGCCCGCGAGGCGCGCTCGCGGCCAGTGTGCACAGTAGCGTCCGTTAACATGGGAGCGGAAGTGAAGAGGCAGCCGTCCGTGTTCATTCGTGTGCAGTGTGCCCGTGCCGTAACGCTGGATGCATTTCTCCGGTCTCCTCTCTACAAGTCTGGGCAAGTTCTACCTCCAGAGAACAAAGTGTCCTATAGGAAGTGACGCACTTGCGCTAAAAACACTACCACCTCTGGCCCACTAGATGGCAGCACTGTCATATAACATGAGATGCCAGCAGTAGGCAGACAGTGTTAACATTATGTGGTAGATAATAACTTAGCTCCCAAATATTAAACAGGTTGGTGAACTTAAAGGGGGGGTAATCTTAGGTCTATTTTTACCTAAATGCAGACCCTTCAGCACACTAAGCAAGGTAAAAACTTTATAAAACTAACAATACAAAATTACAATAGAGAACAAGATGGTATATGGACTATTAATGCAAGTACATTAAATACAAATCATACAAAATGGCAAATATATAGCCTACATGAAAGGAATGGGCTGTGCTGAGAGCAGAATGTAGATGTGTCCACTCTATTCCACTATAGCTATATCCATGCGATTGAGTTTAGTGCTTATTTATTTATTTATTTATTTATTCACTGCCATTTGCAGTGTTTGTGTAGTGCTTTTATTTATTTTAGGACATCACAATGCCTTTGTAGAATCATGACTATAAATGTGAAACATAATTGTTAATGATACAAATATTCTCATATTTATTATTATTAGTATTATAATTATTCACCAATCACCAATAATTTCTCACAAATGAAGCACTTAAGAACATGGGCACACTCGGCGGCTACGTGGTGCAGTGGGCAAGAATACTGGAGACGCTGGGTTCGCCTGTTCGAGCCCAGCGCTCCACATTGCTTTCAGTTTAGCTGGTCGTCCGTACTAATACACATTGGCAGTATTAGGGGGTGGGAAACTGATGGGTGGGGATCGGGCGTTGTGGACAGCGACTTCTACAGGTCGGTTGGTGCGCCTGCGCAGTAGAATCAGGAAGCGATGGGGGCGGCGCCCCTCCAAAGCGCAGACCCCCTGACGCTGAAAGATCGCGCCGCACAGGTGAAAAGATGCAACTGCTGTTACCTCGAGTATCAGAGGGGACTCGTGCTATGTATGACTTAGTCCACATTGCAGCCGGCTTGTGGGAGGCAAGAAACAGCGTTCGAGACAGGGGAGGGTTGAATTGGATGATACGAAATTGGGATGGGAGACAAATTTAAAATGGGAGAAAAAGTGGATAAAAAAAAAAAGAACATGGGCACACTCCAATCTAGCCTATCTACTACTGCTTTTCTGCATAGACCACCGCAACACTTCCGGTAATTTGAGCTCATGGGAAAGAGCGGGGGGAGGGGAGAAGGGGGGGAAAGAATGAATGAATGTTGATTAGCGCTGGAGACATGATCCAATGTATACGCATGAGTCTCCTGAACATGGAGAGACCAACCCCAAGTAGGCCGGCACTTTCTTGGCCGAGCTATAGTCACTTTTCCGCACCTACTCCCCAACCGGCCTTTCTCCCCCCTCCCCCTCATGAGCTCCATGTAACGCAGAAGTGCAGTGGTCTATTCTTAAATCCTCTTCTTAGCTAATAACGAATCCCAGATAAGAAACCATTCAGGAATGCCAGAATTGTCCCGGGAACAATTTCTTCTTAACTTTTTCATAACTGCGTTCAGGAATGAGGTCCAATGTTTCTTATCTAATGCCGAAATTATATAATTTGTAACCAAAGTAATGGCTGAACTGTGATTGGCTCTAAAACTGGATTGATGGGGACTAAGTACTGAGTGGTAAAAAAAATTCTAAATAAATAAACCTGGAGATAGGACGATAATAATCCTAATAGTCCCCATCATCTCCTTTATGCAAAGGAATTACCCGGGTGGAATTGCAAACTAGAGGAAATCTACCTGAAGTAAGTAAGTAAGTAAGTAAGTAAGTAAGTAAGTAAGTAAGTAAGTAAGTAAGTAAGTAAGTAAGTATTTATAAAGCACCTTTCATACATGTCATGTAGCTCAAAGTGCTGTACACAATTATAGGCATATATAACGATAAAAGCAATAAAGTCACAGTGATCAGTTAAGATCAATGTTTAAAAAAATAATAATAATAATAATAATAGTAACGTAAAAATGAAAATAACGTAAAAACAGTCATTTGCTTACCAGTTTGGGAGAACAGGTCCGCACAAACATTTCCGCTCAGTGGCAACCGGAAGTGCACTAAACCAATGCACTTGTATGGTAGGTAGCAATGTTTAGCTCTTATAACGCTAGTGTAGTTACGTTTTTATCAGTGGTCATAGTTGGGTCCATAGTGCTTTACCAAGTCCCATGGATCCATCAGTGGCCGTGTATTGTGGTAGAAAGAAAGAAAAAGAAAAACGTATAAAGAAAACAGTCTAAAGTTTGAAAGTTTGGGAGGTCCGCAAAAACACGACCGTTCAGCTCAGAAGCTGAGGCGTGTCAAAAACTTTTGAAAAACTGGAGGCGTGTCTCCTATGTACCCGTTCCTTCATCTAAAAAGTTTGAACGTTTGGGAGGTCCGCAAAAACACGACCGTTCAGCTCAGAAGCTGAGGCGTGTCAAAAACTTTTGAAAAACTGGAGGCGTGTCTCCTATGTACCCGTTCCTTCATCTAAAAAGTTGGGTCCACAAGGCTTATCCTAGCCTCATGGATCCATCAGGTTTTTCCAAGCCATAACTATTTGTAAGCTAGACTGTATAGGTACGTTTTTAATTTTCCTTTAAAAATGTGTATAGAGCTGGCGTTTCTGATGTGTGTTGGTAGTGTGTTCCATAGTTTTGGGGCATAATTGGCAAATGCCATACTTCCTATCCTTTTTTGGTTTCTGGGCGTGTCTAGTAAACCTGTAGTGGATGACCGTAGCGTTCTTGAGGGCAGATAACTAACTAGGGAATTTGCTATGTATTTTGGGCCTTGCTCATTAAGAGCTTTATATGTTAGGAAAAGGACCTTAAAATAAATTCTATGAGTAATAGAAGTAATGGAAAGATTCAATATTATATGCAGCCAATTTAATAGAAAAAATAGTAAATACTAAATTATCCTCCCCTGTAGAACACAGATCAGAATCAAATGCATACAAAACAAAATGCCTATTAAAAGGCCAGACAAATTAAATTCTGATCAAAGACAGACAAAGACAGAGTGAGAACGTTTTGTTTTTATTTAGAGTCACTGCACTCCAAAACTTAGCCGGATTATAATGTGCCCGTAACTAGCTCCAGGTAGTAATCTGTTCAGCTTTACTTACAGCCGCAGTACATCTGTTTGGGATTTGTCTAAGGAAAGCCAGTGTTGAGGGTCTCCTGAATGCCTGGCAGGGGACCATGCAGTGTTTCTGTCTTTAAACAAAGTTGACAGTTCCTGAGAAAACCAAGGTGTTACTCTATTCTTAATATGAATCCTCTTAAAACCATGCAAGGTGCCAACCTGCTTATCGGGAGCAGTTAGGGGTTAAGTGTCTTGCTCAAAGACACTTCGACACACTGCCCGGGAGAAGCAGGAATCTAACCAGGATCTTCCGGATTACCAGACGACTGCTCTAAGATCTGTGATCTATTAAAACCTGTACAGCCAGGCAGACTTGGCAGAAAGTGCCACCCTTCTTTAAACCACTGAGGATGGCTTTTTTTAATGCTTTTATTTAAACACCCCATTACAAAGTTCATTGCTTACTTGTAGTCCATTTATGTCAAAGATAACACTGCTTCCATTAGAATAAGTAGTGTGAGTGCACCAAGTCAACCTCGAGGTAAATAAAGGTTAAAGTGTGTGTCTTTGTGGGAAATGATATCTACAACAAAAAAGTACACAACCACACACGTGTATACATATATTATGTATGTATGATATGTAGTTGTACTGTGTATTTATACAGCATGTGTGTCTGTGTTATTTTCTTTGACTATCATTTCTCCTCTCTATCTTCATTGCTCTATCTCTCCCTCGCAGTCATCAGAGGAGGGAGCTGTTAGCAGTATCTACTGTGCCGTTGCAGAGGAGACAGAGGGGATAACTGGGAAGTACTTTGACAGCGACTGCTCCCTGGTTCTGCCCGCCCCCTTGGCTCGAGACCCTGCCTTGGCAGCCAAGGACTTTGAGTTCTGCGAGAGACTCACGTCAAAGCTTTAAAGCAATTCCCTGACTCACTGAGGCTTGATAACCTTCTATAAACAGGGTCAAATTCCATCCTGTTGAAGTAAAGGACATTTGGCTTGGAGTCTGTCTTCTAAAGGGATTATCACTCAGTTTAAGGATTTATATACGTTATTCTGTTTGTATAGTCTAGTCCAGTGGTTCTCAAACTGTGGTACGCGTACCACTAGTGGTACTTGGTGGTACTGCTGGTGGTACTTGAAAACATTTACAAAAATGCAAAAAAAAAAAAAAAAAAAGTGTCAGGCCACTGAACTTAGAAGCAGGCCAGGCCAGTGTTTCTTGTTGCGGCGGCGCGATAGTTAGATAACCTAAGTGGGGAACAACCAGGAGATCACTGTGACAGAGAGTAATGCAGTCTAAACAGTCATAAATCTTTAATTCAACTTCAGCCCTGATCATAACCATTTATTTTTTGATTTTTTTGTAATGTCAGATACAAAATTAAGTACTCCCACTTTTCTGAAAAGAGTTGGTGTTAAATCTGACATTACAAAAAATCCATCAAAATCTGTGTTGCTGCTAATCATTGACACATGCCTAGCCTGTAATACCCCCCCCCAGACAAATGTACTTTGCATTTGATATATTGAAAATATTTTACTTTTTTTGTGGTTTTTTTAACAATAATTTGTGATGCCATCACACAAACTGGCATTTAAAGGGAAAACATTCAAAAATGTATTGAATAAGTGTGTTCTTTTCTTGTTTACAATAATTTGTTATGCCCATCACAAACACTGGCATTTAAAGGGTAAAAATTCAAAAATTCCTGCACCAGAATGCAGGAAATTAAGTTTTTGTAACAAAATGTGTGTGTGTGTGTGTGTGTGTGTGTGTGTGTGTGTGTGTGTGTGTGTGTGTGTGTGTGTGTGTGTGTGTGTGTGTGTGTGTGTGTGTGAGAGAGAGAGAGAATGACGGACAATTGCTTGCTGTGTGAGAGAGAGAGAGAGAGAGAGAGAGATAGAGAGAGAATTAAGTACATTTGCTGAAATACAGTTGTTCTTAATTTTCTCACTTGCTATGTGAGAATGTTAGTTATTATGTTCTCAATGCCCCTTGCATTGTATGAGTTGTGTGGAAGCGTTTGCTAGTTCTAGTGATATCCCTTTGTACATTGTGGCTGTGTCTGACTAAAGTTAACAATAAATAATGGTATTAGGAATACATTTGCCTCCTGCGTGAACTGTGCATAGCTGAATAGACTGTATTTTAACGCCGGTCATATGGTGGTACTTGGAGAGCTAGCTACGTTCTCAGGTGGTACTTGGTGTAAAAAGTTTGAGAACCACTGGTCTAGTCCAGTGCCTCTCAATTAGGGGTGTATGTGGCACTAAAGGAAAGGTCACAATGTCTTCAATCAATACGGTTCTTCCTCTAGGGGTCATGAATCTGCACCGCAAATGTGAAAAGTTTTGAATGAAAGCTATTTGAGATACATTCATTTGTAAATTGAATGTTTAGGCTCATGGTGGCACTAGAGGAAAGGCCATGTGGTCACCAATATCAATAGGGTTCTTCTATGGGTCCTGAATGTGCACTGCAAATTTGAAAAGATTCGAATGAAAGCTATTCAAGTTATAGCATTCACACTAGGATCTGCCACAACGGATGCAGTGGCAGTCAGGGTGAATCCTTCTCGGATATAATTACTAAGGTCGCTTTCACATATAGTTTTGGTGGACTCGGTGCGGTTCTGGTGGTGAAGTTGCAACATTGTTGCATTCTTCATTTGGTTCGTCTGCGTTCACATAGCAATTTGTGAGGCGCACCGAACTTTCTGAACAATGTCACGCGGTCGAAAAGGGCGCTCGTCTATTGGACAGTGGAAAGGTGTGTGTGTGGCTGCAAGCCCGTGTGTGCGCGCGTGTGTGTGTCTGTGTGTGGACTGCGAGCCCTCCAGATCAGAGGAGGCGAGTTTTGACGTGATCCATTGTTCTATTGAAGCCCATTACCACCATCCTCTCGCTAAACAACTTGTACACCACATTGTTTTTATGAGTGCCCACAAGTAGCTGTTTTATTTGGTCTTCTGCCCATATGTGTACAGTGTGCTTGTTTTGCAGTGAATGCCGTTCGCCTCGGTAATAATATAATAAGCCGCGTTTTTTCTTCCTTCTTCCCAAGATGCACAGTTAGATAGGTAGATAGATAGATAGATAGATAGATAGATAGATAGATAGATAGATAGATAGATAGATAGATAGATAGATAGATAGATAGATAGATAGATAGATAGATAGATAGATAGAGAGATAGATGCAGTGTGCTTGTTTTGCAGTGAATGCTGCGAGCAGTGGTAATAATAAGCACTTCCTATATTTGGTCCGATGAAGCCGAACCGAGACCTATGCTTTTGGTCGGACCAGAGTTCGTGTGTTTGGTCCGCGGACCGAGTTCGACGCGCATTCACACAAACCCCGAAAAACCGGACTATCGAATTCTGGTCCGATAGTCCGGACCAAACAGCCCCTGTGTGAAAGCGACCTAAGAGGAGGTACACAAGCCAAAAATAATTTAGAACAACTGGTCTAGTCCAATCAATATTTGTGAACATGAACAACTCTCTTACGAAATGTAGACCATATAAATAAAGTTGTATACTAATAGATAATTGTGAGAATAGATAATCATTTGAGCACTTTGATTTACAGTTATTAAATGTTTCAGTTTTGCAGGCAGTTTCAGATTACCTTCTTTAACGACATAACAAGTTAATTTGGTCTCGATTGTCTTGGCTTTATATTTGGGAAATAATTGTAAAATGTTTTATGTGACATATGTTTCCAGGTACATATATATTGTTATATAATAAATAACCTTTTCACTTATTAAGATAATGTTTGTACTCTATATGTTACTGTTTTTATTTATTTATTATTAATTATTATATTATATCAAGCAAGTCCAGTGACTTGAAGACAGTGCGGTGAAAGGCTGTTTCCTGTGAGATGCTTCTGAGTTCCACCATGGGGTTAGTTATAATAAGACATGTATTTGAAAGTATAAAAACTCTATTTAGTAGGGTTAGAACCTTTTGACATGGAAGGCCAAGGGCCAAATTGTCGCAGTACTACTAACCGATTAGTGTTGATAGTCTCACCCTCATCTATTTAGCACACATTTTAAGAACGGTTTGAGGTAATATCAATACAAAAACAGAAAGCTGAGCCAATTGCAGAATACGCCATATGTGACTACCATGTGACTATGTTGATGATGCATTATTTAAGATAAATCTGTTGGTAGGTTTGTGTGATTTTACTGCATCCAGCCCTATTTTACACCTGCTTCGTCAAATTGGTACTGATCTTCAGCCCAACAGCTTGGTTCAGCTCCAATAACAATATTATACAAACCAAGCTGGGGAGGTTGACATACTATGGACATAATTAGTGAGATTCAAACAAACAGAATGGCAAGTGCACTCATGAAAGCTCGTAGCTGGGTGCTCAGCCCAAAATAATATTAGGACCATCTTAAAAATGCCTCAAGTCTTTGCTTTTTTATTTAAAATGTTTATTTAAAATAAAAAATAACATGCCTGACACATTTTTGTCTGTCGACTAGAAGTCTGCTCTATTGAAGACGTGGTTGACAGATGAAATGCCTCAGCATGTTTGTGGTAATTCTTTTTTTTTTTAATATATATTTTTTGTTTTGTTTGTCTTTTTATACAAATTTAAAGACCAGTAAAATTAAGACCTTGAAGTGCTGTCTTTTCAGCTTTTTTCAAAATTGTATTTAATAGGATTATTGTGAAACAATAAAACAAGTCTAAAACAACTTGTTTCTTTTACTATGGAGTACTAGCACTGGTATAATGGTCCTCCCTATTGCTACAGTAGTGAGACCTTGTCAGACGTTTTTATACATATCTAATTATTTTATGAAAGACATATCAGTGAAGTAGTATAATTATCTGTATTCTATTCTCAATTTAAAACAATATATTAGGTAGTATTGGTGGCCACATGCTAGCCATTTTACTTATGCCATGCTCAAGAATGACTTTTCCAACCTGAGTGTGACATAAGAGTAAAATGGCCTTTGTGAATACGGTCAATGTGGAATAAGCTTTGAGTATGGTTAGTCAGACTTGGGGTGAAAACAACAGAAACTCAAATGAGTGGCACAATCACTTCCCTTTATTAAACAACAAAATAATAATAATAATAATAATAATAATAATAATAATAATAATAACAAAATATTTGTGCATTTTGCAATGATTAGATAATTTAGGCAGCATTTGTCTCCCATTGTCTTCCATTCGGTTACTATTTGGCTGCAGAAAAGGAGAGAGAACATTGTGAATGTTACATACTGAATACATATTATTATACAGGTTACATACTGGTATATATATACTGTATATATATTATTATACAGGTTACATACTATATATATATTATTATACAGGTTACATACTGTATATATATACTGAATATATATTATACAGGTTACATACTGTATATATATTATTATACAGGTTACATACTGTATATATATATATTATACAGGTTACATACTGTATATACTGTATATATATTATTATACAGGTTACATACTGTATATATATTATTATTATTATACAGGTTACATACTGTGCACAAATTATCAATGTCCTAGTGACTCAATGGTCACCCCCCCCCCCCCCCCCACACACACATATATATATTTCCTGTCACTCTGTATTAAACCTCTATTGTCTTTCTGTGTGCATGCATGTAAATAATAACGTATTAATAACATAAATAAACATACATTTCAGTTACTATTAATTATACATTTTCCAGATCTATATCGTTGGGTTTCTCCACATTCTTACTGATGCATCAATTGTTTTTTTTAAGCCTCTACCTGGTTGTGTGGCAATAAAGGAATCTTGTACCTCTCTCACTGGTCTCCACTATGTCATGTATGATCTCCTCCAACACAGGGGCCATTTCATCCAGCTGCTTGACCGACAGCCGAACTGCAATCTCCACTGTCTTGTCCTGCTCACACAGCCACGCCGACAGGGAGCAGAGGAGACATGGTGCATTGGGTGAATGGACAGTACTCACTGGAGTTATTTGAAAATGGCATATAGGGTGGTGATGATGATGATGATGATGATGATGATCACATTATTATTATTATTATTATTATTATTATTATTATTATTATTATTATTATTATTATTATTATTATTAGTAGTAGTAGTAGTAGTAGTAGTAGTACTAGTACTAGTACTGTGTGTCCATTCATTGGTGTTTTGTGTCCTATTGGAAATAAGGTGAGTGAGTGAGTGAGTGAGTGAGTGTGCGTGCTTACAGTATTTGCAGGGATCTCCTCCTCAGGAAGCTGTTGGATGGTGATTTCTTCAAAGTGCCCATCCTCCGACCGTGGCTCCACCCCCTTCTTACCCTCCTGCTTCTGTATCACACACAAACATACACACATATTTGTCACAGTGTTGTCAGATAGATAGATGATATTTGAAATGCGTGTTGCAAAATGTGTGTTGGAAAACCATTCCTTTCCTTTCCACAGTACTTCCCAGCCTCTTACCTTCAACATCATCATCTCTTTGGGGCTGAAGAAGGTTATGTGTCCCTCTGCCTGCTCGGCCAGCAGTGCCACCAGACACACCACCACCACACAACCAGCCACCGCCGTGCGCATGCTCATTTTTGCTTTGTCCTGGAGACACACACACACACACACACACACACACACACACACACACGCACACACACACACACACACACACACACACACACACATAAACGCATATACTCTCAAGCCCTCACCCACAAGTGTAGATACACCCACATAAGCAGGGGTCAGTGGCACTGAGGCCAAACCACTTACAGAATGCGGAGAGTTGTTTCTCCCCAAGCTATGAAGGGAAATGGTGGTAGCACTCAAAATAGGTCAACGTATTTTCACATGACATACAGTGTGTGCCACAAGAAACGATTGACTTTAACAGACCGGCAAGGGTTATCGTGAGATTATTATATCATATCATTATGTAAGAGAGATAGTGGTGACAAACTGCCCTATAAGGACAAGAGAGATATGAGGTTGAAGACGCCCAGCCACACTTGAAATAAGTCAACTCTACTCTGCACACAAAACTCTATTAACACAAGGTTTAAAGAGGGGCACTGAGGAGAAGAGGGAAGGGGGTAACAGAGGGTGGGAGGAATATAGAAAGAAAGAGAGATCAAGAGAAAGGGAGATGGAAGGAAAAGCCATACTCACGTGCTGTGGCTTGGTCAGTTGTTTGTAGGGAGGTCTGGGTTAGGTGTTGTGCTGCTGATCTGTCTGTCTGTCAGCTCGTCCCAAGCAGCCTTTATATCAAGCTCCTGTCCTCATCCCCTGGCTCTTCTTTTTACTGACCTCCCTCATATCCGCTCCTCAACAAGCTCCTTCAACCCCTCTCTCTCAGACCCATGGAAACGTGGACACCCCTCAGGAATCCTGGTCTTTTATTATGGGGGTGGGGAGGGCTGTCCACTCATATCTAGGCCTTTGACAACATTGCCTTTGTGCTACAGTGGTGCGTATTCCATTCTTCTGTGTTCAGTGGTTTGCATCGATACAGTATACATTCAACATGGACTGTTGCCGGCAGCTGGAGAACTAGGGGTGGCAGAACTTGCTAACTGTTGAGAACTGTTAGAAATGTCTGACTCTTAACTACTAAACCCTGCACGGACTCTAGCAGTGTGTATTATGACCGAGAAGAGTATAGACCCTCATCTGCACATTCTTAAATTTTTTACTTTTATTCATATTATTTTTATATTGTCCTGTAATTTATATTTTTTATGACTTATATGTATTGTCTTTCTATTCCTGCCTGTACCTCCCATCCCCCATGCTGCTACGACACCTGAATTTCCCCAAGGGGATCAATGAAGGAACATCTTATCTTATCATACATTTATTTATTTACAATAAACTGTTGATGTTCATGAACTGTTCATGCTGGGGCCATATATACTAAAACATTTTGTTCTTGTGATATTGTAAGGACATCCACCCAATGGCATAAGCGGTTATATTGGCAAATGTACAGCATACGTACATTTTAAACACATCATCTTAATCACCTATAGGCGCTTTGTGGTTGACCTTTTTTGATGACCTCATAGAATAAGAAGTAATCCATTATAAGTGATCATATATTTCTGGTGTGTGTCTGTCCATAATCACGTGCACATACAAGCATGTTTGTGTCCAGCCCCTTAACTATTGTTAAGCAAAGGCTAACCAGCAAAAGACTATGTAGCTGGAAGAGGTCAGTCATAAATTCTCAACTCTTAAGTAATATCCCTGCATACTGTGACTTTTATGACCCACTTTTATGACCCACATGCGTCCCTTTCCCGGTAACAGGTGAATCTGGAGGGCTTTTACCATGGCCTCTCCTGATAGAACACTCTACCCGTTTCCTGTATGCCATTGAAATGCTATCTTGGATCATTTTAATAATACACTGCGCTATTTTTGGTCAACATTGTTGTCAATATGTGAATGGAAAATATAGCGTGACGTAGTCCATTCTCACTTGTTACATCGATACCCTACTATGAGTTTTTCAATGATGCATTTCATGTATGCTACCTGTACATGTGTAAACCAACAAGAATATCAACCCCCACATGTGTGTAGCCTAATAGAGCCCCCCTCCCCCACACAGGCGTTAGACGAGTATAGACACAATCTGTAAAACCCCATTTTAAGGTGTGTATGGCTCAAATAGAGGAATCGTTAGACGAACAGAATTACGTACCCTTAGCTGCCAGAGATGTACTTCGCCTGCTGACTTGTACACAATTTGTAAGTTGCTAAATGACTGAATGTAAATATAAATATGTTAAGGCTACAATATGTTTGAATTTGTTAAATATTGCTCCAAAACATCTCTTAACATGTCCATACTAGCTTACAGTCTACTGTGTACAGTAGCAGCAGTACAGCGATATTCCATTCTAAGGTTTTACAGAAGCCTGCCGTTCTAACCAATCAGGAGCTCAAACTGAATTTTGTTGAAAAAAGCACTTTTAGCGGATGAATACTGTACGTGGTCCTCATTCAACACAGTCCGGCAATGAGGACCATGTAGACTAACCATTTGTCACGGTATGTGGCGGCGCAATAGGACCCAGGAGCAGACAAGATGAAGGCGGGCAGCGAGTCCAAGGGTTTTTAATAAACATAGATATCAAACAGAACAAAGTCGGCTTTCCTTCCACTTAATGCCCCTGCAAAAAATATACTCCTTCCAGAAGAAATACCAATGGTCAAACACTTCAGATGTTTAGGAGTTGAAGTATTCCCTACTATAAGCCAAACGGTGAAGTACAACTACATAAAAATCCAAGATAAGATCAAATACGACTTTGACAGGTTTCAAGTTTCTTTAATAGTTGTCATACAGAAGTACAGAATACTTTTATACAAAATGCTTCTTACTGTTACGCTCCAGAGACTGTGCAAGACAAGATAAGTATGAAATAAAATAACATAGTATAGCATGTAAATTAGAAGTAAAAAAATGAGGTCACAGTGTTCAGTATAGACATATGTACAATGTTCGATGCAGAGTAGACGTAACTGAGTTACCATATAATATACAATACTGTGTAGTGTACTAATATACAATACTATATAGTGCAAGGCAGAAATAGGATGAGGTGCAATTTAGGTACAATTTACAGTAGGTGTACGAGTTGTAGTGCAAATCCTTTATCAATAAATATAAAGTGTGTTTGTGTGATCTAAAGTGTGGAGAGTGGGTGCTGCAGTGTGTTGTTTTTAAGGTGGTCCAAACTTAAAAACTGAGTACAGGCACGGGTATCAATAGTTAAGATGGATGTCCTACCTAGAATCAACTTCATTAGCTCAATGCTACCGTTACCCCCTCCAGATGGTTACTGGAAAAAATTACACTCTACCGCATATACATTTATTTGGAATAACAAACCTCCACGTATAAAAAGATCCACCGCACAGAGAAACAAAGCCGACGGAGGTATGGCATTTCCAGATTTTTACCACTATTTTAAGGCGTACACTTTAAGACCACTGACAACCTGGTTTGATTCCCAAGCATCTGTATCCTGGAGAAACTTAGAAGTAAATATAGTAGCACCACATAGACTGCAGGACATAGTATACATCAAATGATCAATTAAGCAATGCGAATTGAAATTTGGTCCCATTATTACTCATGCGATCCGGATATGGCGTGAAACACAAAAAAAATATTCTAACCCACATAAATGGCATAGTCATACTCCCCTATTCAATAACAATGCACTCCTGATTGGAAAACGACCTATAAGATACCCTAAATGGGAAAAGCAGGGCATACACACATTAGGAGATGTTTTCAACAAACAGGGTTTTTGTAGATATAAAGACATACATAAAAAAATGTATCTCACCAGTTCCACACATTATTTTTACGCACAGTTATTGGTATGTTTGAAGGCTCATGGAGTCCCATTAAGGATACCAATTGAACACCACAGATAGCACAAATTCTTCTATGAAAGAGACATCAAGAGGTTTTGTATCAGATTTTTATCATCAATTACTAACGTCCTCGTATGGAATCCTCCCCCTAGACTTAGTCTGGAGGAGGGATATACCAGACCTGGAAATACATTTTGATTGGCAAGAAGTCTGGGCAAACGTTCGAATTGCGTCACGTAACCCGGACCATCAACAAATTAATCTTAACTATATTCATAGGACATACCTGACTCCTCCTATAAGATTGAACAGAATGGGACTTAAACAAGACTCCAGATGCTCCTTATGTACAAATGGGGATGAGGGTACATTTATCCACATGTACTGGGATTGCCCACCAGTTAAGATATTCTGGAAAGAAGTGTCCCAGCAATTATCAAATTTCTTAATTCTGAATATACCTATACACCCCTCTGTATTGCTGTTGAATGATGTTTTTGAGTTTGCAGTCCCTATACAGCTAAAGAGATTAGTGTATCTGGTATCACAGCGGCTAAAAAGCTGATAGCATCACAATGGTTTCAACCGGAAAAAATGTGTCGGAAGGTTTGGGTTCTTACATATCTCGATGTGATTTATCTAGAAATATCTACAGCAAGAATTTTAGGTGTCAGTGAAACCAAAAATGCAATGTGGTTAGAAGTGGTGGAGAGAATAAAAGCTAGCATATGAATTGTAGTGCCTGGTTAGGAGCGAATGATAATGGATGGATTATCCAAGTGGGGGTCCGGGGGGGGGGGAGCGAGCAAGAGCATATGTATGTAGGGTATTAGATAGCAAGTATTAGGTGTATATCTCGTATACTACATTTATTTAAATGGTGATTTCATTGGATGTGTACTGTTAATTAATGCTTGTATATCTAATTTTGTTATGTTTAAAAAATAATAAAAAAATAAAACACAAAAAAAAAGATATCAAACAGAACAAGGGTACAAAACAACTAATGACAAAAACAAAAACCTCTGAGTAAAAACTGGAAGAGGGGGAAAGAGGGAAAACTAAAGTACTAAACTCTAACCAGAACATCAAACACAAGGAACACTTACTTACCAACATAGACAGTGCAACAGAGACAATGGACCGACACAGAGAACAGGAAACAAGGAACTCAAAAACACATGACCAAATGACAAACGAGAAACACCTGGAATGATTACAACTGGAGACACATGAATGAGAGCGAGAGAAGGGGAGAGAGAGAGCAAAAGAGAGAAGAGAAATAACACAAAGAGACAGCGAGACAAGGAACACACATACATGGACAGGGAGAGGTACATCAGGGGAGAACAGTCCATGGACGGGTGACATGTTACACCACTAAATAACTAATAACTAACTAATAACATTTTGTGCTCATTTCAATAAAATAATTTTTCAGCTTCTGATTGGTTAGAAGGGCAAGCCTCTCTATGAACATTTTGAATGGAATATCTCTGCACTACTGCTACACTGATCAATAAAACGCACTCACAGTCAACTCTAAGTCAGTGTGTTCATGTTAAGATATGTTTTGGAGCTAAATTAAAACAAAGAAAATCTTACACATTGTAGAAAACCTATTAATACGCCTATTTCAATTGTCAGATAAATATCTCCCATCTTAAATGTAATTTTGAGATTGTCTCCTAATTTATTACTACAAGATAAACTGCTTTTGTGGGGGAACATTCCAAGCACATTCATGCTTTCCTCCATTATAGTCAAAGCAATATCTGATCTATTCACTCACTGTGTCTGCGGGTGAATCATGCGTTGATATTCAGGAGGCAGAGTTTGTGTTGACTATCTTTGATTCACCCCCTTTATACTGTATATTTGATTCTTTCCTAAATCTTTGATTCTTCCCTTTGAGGTGGACTGAGGAAGTTCTGCTGTATGCATATTCCAGTTCACATCCCACTAATTCCATGTCAGTATGACAATATAATAATAATATATACTACTAATACTAATAATATATTAGTCAATATGACAATATAGTCTATATGTGCAATTGTGTACTAAAGCCTCATCACATTAGGGATGTTTCATGTCCATATGCATACATTTTTCAGATAGGCCCTAATCAATATGTTATTGTATTGAAATATATGAGCAATAGCAACCTAACACAATTACTAGTAACATCACATCATGGTAACGTCATTGGACCTAATTCACCAACATTGTCTTAAGTTTTCTCTTACAAGGAGGAAGTTCGTAAGAGAAAGCCTACGACAGTTACCCCGGATTCATCAACGCGTGGAGAGGTTGTCTTACAGTAAATTGCCAAAATTAACGCAGTTGCGAACCCTGAATCAAGTACATCACTCATTCACAATTTGGAAGCACGTTCTCGTAGACCTGAATTATGTTACAGGTACCAGGATGTGGCACCTGGTAGCAGATTTATGTTAACCTATAAAACAGGTTGTAGTTAGTCATGGACAAAAGGAGGCGCGGACATGATGTTACTGGGTCTGAATCCTCTCGTTTTGTGTTTATTACAACATCATTCAGTTAGTCATAATAATCTTCAATCAATCATCTTAACATCATACAATCACTTAGTTCAATTATTTTACATTACTTTAATACATTCAATTATAGTTCCGTTCTTGTCATCAATTCAAAGGCATATTCATCATTACAGTACACATTCTACCCTTTTAGGACACCCTGGTTCACTTCAGTAGCATTTTCCTTTCAAATGTAGTTATCCAGGGGGAGCTCCAGTAGCTCACCACGTACCGCGAGCGCTATTTCGGCGCCGTGGACAACCGTGCTCGTCACGGATCTGGGGTTTAGCGAGTTCGAATCCCGGACTGCAGCCGTGCCTTTCCCAGAGTGTCTTCCCCCCCCATCTGAACCCTTTCAGCCTGTTTCTGTCGGTCATCCTTGACCAGAATAAATGTGATAAACACATAAAAGAGCCAGGGGAATGGCCAAAGTAAAAAAAAAAAAAAAAAAATGTAGTTATCCAGCATTATATAATTTGAATTATGTCTTTATGCATATTTGGTGTCTTAAATATAAGCATGTGAAAAAGGAGCATTCTCCTGTTAATCTCAGTCTAGGCATATTGGAAGAGAACATCGTATCTGTCTTCTTTTAATAAAACACTGTCATTCTAGTGGCACGGTGGTGTAGTGGTTAAGACTGTCGCCTCACAGCAAGAAGGTCCAGGGTTCGATTCCCGCTTGGGGACCAGGTTTCCATGATGCCAGGTACTCAGGTGGGGTATCTCCCAGGCCTTTCAGTGTGGAGTTTGCATGTTCTCCCCGTGCTCGCAAGGGTTTCCCCCCTGATAAGATAAACCCAATGGAAAAACATGCACAACAGATCGCTAACGCTGTGGCGTCCTTGACGAAGACGGACAGGAGCACTTGGATTGGTCCCCGGGGGCGCGGCTCACGTTGACGCCCTATCTGCTCCCGGCTGCCCATGGGGGGAAGGACAACGGGATGGGAAAAGTGCAGAGAGACATTTCATCTGCGACTCAGTGCATGTGTGTGTGTGTTCCTGTGGGTCGCCCATCTCGCGTGTCTGTGTTAAACTGCATGACAAATAAAGACTTCTAGTCTAACAATTACAATTACATTAGCTATTACCTTTATCATCAGTCATATCCACTATTCTATAGTGCACAGGAATACCTCAACACTTCTGTGGCACTCATATTTGTGTGCCCACTCAAGTTTGTTTGAACCTTTAATCAATGTGCATCGAAAGTGCATTTATATATATTTATATGGCTGATCTCAGGAATTGCTAAACAGTGACCATGGTGAAACCCAAAGGAATAGATTTATATTTACATTTACGGTGAGCGGGATAGAAAGAGAGAGAGTGAGCGGGAGAGAGAGAGCGAGCACGAGGGACGGCAGTACCTAGCTAACTTCTAGCTAGCGTGGGCTAATGCTAGTCCTCTAAACCATCTTTTAACATTTATACCAAATATGTCAATATTCATTTACCAAACAGCATTTCAACTCAAACAGTACATATTTCCCAAACATAACCTTTATAACCCCCTTGGAGATACTTAGCTCCGACACTTTAAGGATTAATGGGGAATTGTATTTCAACACTTTATTTAACGTGCCACGAGACACGGCGTCATCAATTGACAGTCCACTTCTAAACCACTCTTTATTCGTTGTCTTAAACTTCTTAAACTTGACTCAAACAACCTCATTTGGCTCTCGATTGCATGTATCATTATTAACCTTTATGTGTGTTTTGTAATGTATCACCCACCTATAAAACAGGTTGTAGTTAGTCATGGACAAAAGGAGGCGCGGACATGATGTTACTGGGTCTGAATCCTCTTGTTTTGTGAGGACCAGCTCGCCTCGTGCGCCCCTAGACAGCAGGGTACGGTTCCCTAGAAGGCGAAGTTACTGAACACAAGTCCTATACTGCCACCTATTGACCAAATTATATTAATGTTGTCCATTAAGTATGATGACTGTTCTACCTTATTTCTGATGGAGGTAATACTGTACAAGTATGTTCACAACGTTTTGACACATAATCTAATGATATTAACACTTTGAGTGCCACGCCGGGTTTTCATTTTTACCCCCTTGATGCCACCATCCACTTCAATGTTAACGTTAATATCGCCTAATCTATGTTTTAAATTATGGCTATGTGTCTAATCTGCCCGTCGCTTATCAAAGACTATTTTCCAGTCAGTGCTGTCAAGGCAGATTGGTTTTTTATCGTTTCATTTCCGTTTCAGAGCATTTAGAAAAGCACCCGTTTTGAGAAAAAAAAACAGTTAATTCTATGAAAATCGTCTTTTACTGGAATATTCCACAACGTTGATATTCGTCAGCCTATTTATGAATCGTTTTCAAATAAGCGCTAGTTGATCAATATTATACGTGCACGCAAGCACATTCGGGCCGCGCACGGATAATCGCAGCGTTGATTTCCTCTTGGACTTTTACAGTGAAACCGAAAGAGCCCATTTCACAAAACAGCTTATAACTTCATCAAAATTAGTCTGATTATCCTAACACTGATAACATAGATTCCTTACCTG